>NC_045142.1:7820569-8177498 GCF_008831285.2 Nymphaea colorata | reverse complement strand
CAGCCCCAATGGAGCCTCCACGAAGAAATATGCCCCGTCTGAATATTGCTGAAAATCACAGTCTCTGTTATAGTAGAACATAGTACTCTGGTGGCGTTCATGATAAAAAATTTGTAGAAAATCAACCAGACCTCTGTTTGCCTTGAAATTTGGACTGAAGATCGACAAGATGAAGGGGAAAGGACACACCAAAAATCAGCCCCAATGGAGCCTCCAAGAAGAAATGTGCCCCGTCTGAATATTGCTGGAAATCACAGTCTTTGTTTACAGTAGAACAGTCCAGCAGCGTTAAAGATTCTCCTTCGCCAGAAATTGGGGCTTCCCCCAAATCGATCACAGAGATATACTCTGGTTTCTGCTGAGCCTCCCGCAATGAAATAAATGCCGTTTTTCCGGCAACACCTCCGATCAACGGAGCCTTTAGAAAACAACAAATGCTGTTAAGCAGTGGACGACATGGAATACTCCCTTTCAATAGGAACCTGGCTCTGATACCATAAATATTAGGAAGAGGAATGAGAAAACACAGAATATACGTGGTTTGGCATGTATGCCTACATCCACGAGAAGCAAGGGAGAGCTCGTATTGTATATTTTCTCTATATCATTGTTTCACTTTACAATCACTATTTAACGTGAGTGAGTACAAAAGTTACAAAGCAAGAAATCATGGAAAGAAAAATTAATGGCAATCCATGTTGAGGAACTTTTAATATCATGGAAATACCATGAATAGTGTTGCCATAACGGGCCTCCTGTAGAACCGTTTCAACAGATCTCCTTAACGAATCCCCACTTTGACATGACTTCTCTCCCATTTATCACCGACGCAAAGGATGAAGGGATGATGCACTTCATAATTTTTCATAATCTTTTTCGCCCATTCTTCTCCAAATCTCGAGTGACTAAGAGCAGCACTAAGAAACGACCATCCAACCTTATTGTACACCTTTGGATGACTGATGACCCAACTTTTGGAGAAGGGATTGCCGTATCTACTATTACAAAAGCTATTCACAACTTCATGCACAAAATGAATATGTTCATGTATATTTCTGTTTAGCAAGAAGGCACCTGCTTGTAACCAATGATCCTATCTAGAACTGGTATTGTCATGTTTACAATCAATTTAATAATTGCCTTGTAAATTCCATTATAAAAGACATAGGTCAAAAGACTTGTATATTGCTAGAGTCTGGAAACTTTGGGATCAATGAATGAAAGGTGTGTGATATGCTAAATGATTTAACCACTTCATTGGTAAAAAAAAGGTTTTCATCACCAAAGTGACATCCTTGCTGACCACATGCCAATATTTCTTAAAAAAGTTAGAATTGAACTCATCTAGATCTAGTGCTTTTGCATTCTTCATTATAAAGAATGCTTTCTTGATCACCTCGTCATGTGGAACCCTCTTTTGCAACTCAGTCTTGGGCCATCACTTGAGTCATTGAATAATTCTCCTTTTGCATCAATATTAGTGAAGAATTCATCTAAAATTCAGTGCACCTTACCATATTAATGCTTCTATGGTTTTGCTCAACCTGTATATGAATCGCAATCTCAGATATCTTCCTTTTACCCTATTATTCCCAACATAAGCTTGGGAAAAGCTAAATTTAGCTCTCTTTTGAGCCAATGCACCATGATTTCTGTCTCCATAAAATATATTCTTCTAGGAGAGTTTTATTAAGCTCTTCCCTTAATATCTATTCATAATCAAAGTCAAATATACTTGTGTTGTCCACCATTCTTTTATTTCTTTCTAACTTTTGCTTAAAAAAAAAGGGCCGAAAAATATCACATAGCCACTTCTATTCCACCAGGCCTATTTTTTATGAGTGAACTATAGCTTCTCCAATAGTTGCATCATAGGACATCACCAAGTTCTAGCCTTCCTACTTCTCCTAATTATATCTTCACAATTTGCTCAAGCCAACCAACAATTACAAAATCTAAATATCTGCTTTTCCCAATGTTGTGTATTATTGATTTCAAATTAAAGAACTTGTTCTAGGAAGCATCTTTAGCTGAAAATTTACATATGCTTCTTCCCAACAATTTTTTATTCACCAAAACCTAGTCCAAACAGCACAGACATTATCACATCTTTTCCTATTGTTCGACCAAGATAACTTGCTGTTGGAGTCCTGTATCACAATGAATCCACCATCAGTTAGTAACCCATTAAAGTATGAATAGCTCACTTTATTAGGTTCACATCTAGTTTTATCATCTATCCCTCTAACTGCATTAAATTCACCTATTAACACCACTGGAGACAGATTTTTTTAACATCAAAAAGGTTTTTTTAGTAAACCAAATCAAATCAAATAGTTTGCATGGATATATACCCACGAAAACCATATTAGCAATTCTCATTCTGCATTTAATCAAAATTGAAAATTTCTCCAAGGTAACTGCTAACACAACCACATGTGATCTATTCCAACCCACAATCATACATGCTATTTTATTTTCGTGAGGCAAGCTTATCATTATTGTGAATTTGGTCATTTTACATTTATGTTAGTCAAACTTCATTTGAACAAACATCCAATCATAAAAATAGCAAATTAAGATATAATTCATGCAAACCTCTCACTGTTTCCCTCTTTGCAGATGAACAGTCAAGACCTCTAAGATTCTACAAAAATATTTTTATTCTAACTATACTTCTAGTTAAATACTTCTCGTTTTAGGTTGAAAGAATTTGAAACTTTTCAATGACTAAAATACTCTGATATGGTTCTATCTTTTCCAACACATTCTTCTTCCATTACATTGTAGCTGGAATTAGCTAATAGTACCTTCTTTATCTGCCATTACTTCCAATCTATCGTAATTTTCTCTTTCAAGCTTCCTTGACTCCTTCTCACAAGTGTCTCCTTGAACATCAGAATTGAAAAATATTTGCCTTATCTGGGCCTCTTTCCTTTTCATGGAACTCGCAAGATAAGGGTTTGAATATCAGCTCTTTCTCAGTTTGTCTAATTCTAAGTGGCAGTTAGATATTCTGTCACGAATGGAAGCTGCTACCCAAAATATTGAGTTTCCATTCTCCTCTTGCACCCTACCTTCAATCTTATGATTAAGACATTCAGAACTAAATGTAAAGGGCACAAAGGTATTTCACATTCAACAATAACATGGGAAAGTATGGTTTCATTCAAGAATTAGAGTAAATAGAATAACATAAGCCCTCAAATGAGGCAAAAATAGGGGTACTTGAAGCAATTTCAGACTGACAGGGCATGCTAGAGGTAGTAATACATCAGCATTTATTGATGCTTCCATTTTAAACTCAGACATTTGCTCCTCAATCTTCACTAAATGCATATGATCTTCAACCTTTGTTATTTTCATGTCCCCATTTTTATTATATTCAAGTTTTTGATCTTTTTGAAGCATTGTTTCCTGTCATGACTTTGCATTCCATTTTGATTAATTAGCATGGGCTCTACCATAAACGATCTACCTACATCTGGAATGCCTGCTTCAAACACTCTAAAGCTGTTGCCTCCCATAGGTTGTACATAACATGTTCGTTGTGGACACACGACTCCTTGTTTCCAGTTTTTCCATGATGCATTGTTAGATTGTCACCTTTCCACCTTCATTGTGGACTGGTGAACTTGTCACCTTGCCAAACTTGTCCAATTTATTGATGGTTTTCTTCTAGTTTGGCAAGGTGACAATCTTGTTTTCCAATTTATTGATGGTTTTCTAGTTAGGCAAAACTTGTCTTGTTTGGCAGAACATAGCAAAATGAGTCGGACAAAATTTTTCCCAAAAGTGTTCCCTAGCATTAATTGCATGTCGTAATAATATTTGACCAGGCATTTTTTTAATTTAACAACCAATTCGCTGAATAATCGTACATACGTTTGAAAAATGGTTGAATTCACTTTGTTTGTAGGATATATACTTTCCAAAGGCATTTGATAAAATCATTATTGTGTTCATTAGGCACATATTCTTAGAACACGTTCTATATATGAATATCATGTTCTTATTCTAAGAAATAAAATGTTAAGCCATTATAGTTGTTGGTTCTGGATATAGATCTAAGTAAATTATGTTTCTCTAGATCAAATGCATGGCACAATTTTGAAACAAGTGCTTCGGAAATGCAATGTTCATCTTATCAAACATCCTCTAAGAAACAGTGCCAAAGTGAACGTTGAAATAGTGGATCCATTTCGTGGAACTCTAGAGAGGCTTTTCCTTCGTTACCAAAAAGGTACTGATCATGAATGAACGACGTCTGGTCATCACAATCTTTGCATGGCATTGCCGATTGCTCCATCTGATTGACGGAAATTTTATCGTTGAATGGGTAAATAGAACTTCACCTCGAATTGTGACAGTACTTAATGTTAAGCAAATGGCAAATCATGTTGTGCCTAGAATTGCCTCCTTCCTGCAATGACACAGAGGCCAAATCATGTCCTTGCAAAGACCAGCCAATATCAGGCCATATAGGCATGTATGCTAGCAACTTCAGCCCCCTATTGGCTGTAATTTTAATAATGTAACAGTAAATGTTAATTTTTTGCTTTCCTCTTTCCGTTATAAAAATGGTTGCATATAGGATAGTATGAATTTCGGCCGATATGGCATCTTAATTAGTGCTTGCAATACGACGGTAAACTGACATCTAGAAGATTAGCGTAGACGGCTTCACATGCGTCCAACTAGTTCAAACAACGAAATCTGACACAGTACTAATCAAAATGCATTAAGATCATGAGAATCATAAACCGGACGTCAAGCTAGATTCCAAGTTAGCTTGCTTCAATCCATCAACTCAATTGCGCTTCTTCAACAGGATCCAGCTGGATTTGACAGCCAAGAGCATCTTTTCATCACAAAACTGACTGCATGCCTGGAAATGATCGTTTTAAGGAACTGTAATTTGGCAATAGTTGGAGTCAGTGGGCGCTGTTGCCAAACCACGTTCCATTTTTCTTTTTCCTTTTTGGATGCCTTCCGACCACTGTTTGATGTTTTCTTTAACCACTAAATTGGAACATGTATGACCAACGACAGTTATATATTATTGCTGTCCCATGAATGAAAATGGGGCTATAGATTTAGAAAAGATTGGTTTAAGTATATTGTGAATTTGCTACAATTTTTGAAATAGATACATAGATCAATAACAATGTGTTCTTGTCAAACAGCTCCCATGGATCGTTTGTCAAATGGAATATCTTATGAGTGTTTGATGAATTTACCCCAACGATTGGAGCAAATTCAAGTGGCGCTCACAAAATGTTCCATTTTCCAAACAACTCCTAAGTAGATACGAGATTTAGATTTAGTGCTTAATTCAAACAAAGTATTCGAATGAGTACCTTTCCCCTCTACAGAAGCACTTTGTGCTTAAGGCTGAGCATCGGGTCGGGTACCCGATGGGTACCCATTACCCGGCCCGACTTGGGCCTTGGCTTGGACCCAAAAAAAGGAACCGGGCTGACCTGATAAGTTATCAGGCTGACGCGGGTAGGCCCGACTGAGCACAGTTCAGCCCGATAAATTTTTAATACATATTTTATTATTTTTTATGTATAATTATAATTTTTTATTAAGATTAATTATATTTATATATTATTTTATATTAAAAAAAGGTTTTTTAATTTAATCGGGCTGGGCTCGGGCTTGATTTTCGAGTGTCGAGCCAGCCCGAGCCAAACTCCTTATCGGGCCGGGCTGGCCCGATGACTAGACTTATCTGTACTTGTGCTTGATAGGGTTCACATGCACATTAGTCCGTTGTTTCCAAAAGGGAGGGAACTAGAACTATTTGGTTCGAGCACTCTAATCTAATCTCTTCCCTACCAGTTTTACCAACGTACTGGCAATAGTATATGGTGGCAATGAATTATGCTTTTTGGCACTGGACATTGATAAGTAGAACTAACAGGTAGTCTGGTTTTAACTTCTTTATTGACATTCACCACTATTTTATCAGTTTATTTCTTTAATTTTGGCCTTTTACTAGCATCTTGATGTATTCTCTTTCCAACTATCACGTCTCAGCTCAGATAGAGTTGGATTCAATTGAATAATGCAGCTAGTGCTTTATCATGAAAAGCATGATTTGCATGTTCGCTCTGCTTAAAAGGCCCACGTTCGCAGAGTTCAGCCCTCATTTGTTGCCTTTGAAAGAGAATGGCCGCCTGGTAGAGACAAAGGAGGGTCAGCTTCAAGCTGTTGAACAGGCCAAGGGAACACATTAACATATAGAGGTGAGTTTGACCCAAACCGGAAAAGCCATTTGAACCATTTGAGGGAAAGATGAGTTTAGTAACTTTGCTTGTGCGGATGAGGCAGCTGCTAGAAAGATTGAGTTGCGTGCACAAAAGGGAGTTGGGATATTTGTGAAACCTTTTATAAAGTAATGGGCATTTTAAACTTTTTCTTTTCACAATTCTTTTTTACCCTTTTTGAAAAGTTTTTTTGTTGGGGTATTTTGATCATTGCATGCTATTGTGCATAATTTTTCGTGCACAGGGGTATGCACATATCCCGCTTCCGCTGCTAGATACCCAGAAATAACATCAGCTGGTGAACAACAACTTGTCAAGGGTCTGTATATAATTCCAATATAATCTGATATTATATTTGAATCCATATTCTGGCATTTGGATTAATCAAGAAAATTCGCATATCCAATTAGTAATTCGATGTGGATACAGCAAAGATTATCCTTTTCTTACTGAACTTGATCTATGCTAGATTTTCACAGGCATTCAAATCTGCTTACAAAGCAAAAATTTTCATGTGGTTTTTGTACTTTCCACATTTTATCCAGGACCCAATTTCAGGTCAGATTAAGAAACACTCAACCATTAGTCATGATCAATATGTTATTGTTCTCATTGCCAAATGACTCTTGAAGTGTGCTTTGGCTATAGGAACAACCTGTGACTGTCCTTTGTGCACGTCTGCCCCAAAGATAGTGCAGATTCAAAAACACTAGAGCTAGTGTCCCATCCACTCAATTCTTAACCACTCAATTCTTAAGGCAGATTTATGGGACATTCATAGAGTGTCCTTGTTGTCAAACAACACTTAATGTTGATACATATGTCCTTGCAGAACTGAGAAAATATCAAAACGCATCAACTTTATTTAATTTCATTACTATTTACTTAGACGATTACATATAATCACTACTTGAGGTTCAGGTGGCTCTCTTAAGCTTGCCAAAAGATGCACCTTTGGAATAAAATTTTCGGCCTCAAGATATATTAGAAAGGAAATAACAACTTTGGAACTACAAGATCTTTGTATATAATTTGCTTTAGATATTTGGACTCACATAGCATCATTTTCCATGAAATTACTGGAAAGAATATCTCAAATTTGACTAGTTAAACATGAGCATGAAAACAAGGAGGTGTTTTACTTTGAAGAATATTTTAAATAGAACGTGGCAAACGTTAACCCTTTACTTTCGCAGGTGTATATATCAGGTCGGGCCACTTGTCCAGTGTATCATGCGTCAATAAACGGTACGTGTTATGCCTTTTTATGCGCCAATAACAGAACGAGATGCAAAATGTCCAACTGTAGAGCTGACACCCAATACACACTGACCGAAAGTCCGGAAAATATTAATATGCGAGGACTCCAAGCTTGCTTGCCCTGTGCCGGTCCATTTTCTGAATGTGAATGTAAATCAACAGCCGGAGCCACGTTGTCCAATATAAGAAGGTGTCTACTAGATCCAAGGCCCCCTTTCATACTAGCTGGAAATTGCGGTCCAGCAAACTTAGAATCCAACTTATGGACATGCATGTATATATATATATATATATATATATATAGAGAGAGAGAGAGAGAGAGAGAGAGAGAGACCCTGAATAACTCCAAGTTTACCTACACATCTGAGGACATCAAATCTGGGCCGTGGATCTAAAAATTGAACGGTCCAAATTTCAATCCCTTTCTCCTTCCCTCACTCTCCTTCTCCATCTCTCTTTCCGATCCCTCTTTTCTTTTCCACTCTCTCTTCATTTCTCCTTGCAAGAATGAGCGGCCAGTGCTCTCACTGCCTCTATCCATCATCTATCCATCATGACAGAGGTGAGGCAGTTGGGGGTGTTGGAATTCTCTCCCTTCTTCCCATTCCTCCATGAAAAAAAAATTGAAAGAAAATTATTTGCACGGCATCCATCACTTTTGATGGACAGTCTGGCTTTGGTGTCCCATGGGGAAGGTGGAGTCACAGTTGTTTTCCTATTTCTATATGTATATTCACATAATAAGTGAAAGAGTCACCCAGTCCTGTAATTAGGGTTATATATTTAAAGCAAATTGATGAATGGTTGGTTGAACGAAAAACAAAGAGGAAAAAAATATGAACTAATGCTAGACGTAGAAAATGCTTATAACCTTTAAACCGTGCTATATTTAAAGCAAATGGTTGGTTGACGGACAGCCTTGATAACTAGTTGACCCTGAAAAAGTAGATTACCATTTAATATATATATATATATATATATATATATATATATATATATAGTGAGTCTAGGTTTAGAGATTACCCATTAGAACTACAAAATCATTTGAGCAGATGCCCCCTTAAGCCGTTTAGATGGTATTGCTTTTTACTGCTCTCTCTCGACCCGACCTTCTCTTCCCTCCTCTCACCACCATGTCAGATCCCATCTCCCTCCTCGACCATGGCATCCAGCCGCTCTAGGCTCTGAAATCCAAAACATTAAGATCCAAATTTGAGTTCAGGATTTCACTCAAAAAATCCAAATTTACTCTTGATGATCTAATTCAGAGATATAAGTTTTGAAATGGTGGGTTTTGGATTTAATGGGGCAACTAAGATTGAGATTTGAGTTCAATTCTGAAATCCAAACTTGTATGATCTGAGTTCTTGATCCAACTAATGGGGATTTGAAATTAAAAATTCAAATTATGATATAGTTTTGTAAAGTATGAAATCCTTGTCCAATATTCAGGATCTAAGATAAAAAATTCAAGATGTAAGATTCAAAATTTAGGTAACGCTCTGGTTTCCGATATGATCTGATACAAGGTTCAAATTGGTTTAAATCTACATCTAAAGCTCCAAATTGGACATCAAAAATGTGATTCAAGATGATTATTTATGAATCCAAATTCAAAGACATGATATCCAAGTCAAGACGTCTAGAACAATTCTACAGTCATACGGTCTGTCTACCTATCTTATGTGAAAGGGGCTAACTTAGATAAACCAGCTAAGATCCGCGCTGTAGTTATTGTATCAGGCTGATGTTAGGTCCGAGTTGAGATATCGAATAAGCCTAACAAGGTTTAGGTAAGTCAAGTCTAAGGTTTGCACCTCAATCATGTTTGAACAAACTAATGTTCAATTTCGAAAATATGTGTAATCACCTCAAATTTTTCCAAAATGCTACTCTTTTTGTCCAAAACACAAAACCTAATTTTTGGATCTAAATCAGATCCAAAACCCAATTCAGATTCAAATCAAGCATTTCAAACCCAAAATTCGAATCGAATTCGAAACGACAAAATTTGAGCGTCGCGCGTGCACGGGCCTTCCCTTTGTTTTAAGAACCCATTTCTCACGCCAAAACGTGTTTTCAAATTAAAATCGAATTGAGTCTGGAGTCACTTGAAACGGAGTCGACCACCCATTTGTAACAAAAAAAACCATTTTTTAGATAAAAAAATAATAATTTTATTTTATAAGCAGTTCTTATTTATTTTATATCATTTTATTAAATTTTAAAAAAAATAAAAAAAAAAGCCGTTAATGCGAAGCAGGTAGTTGAAGTGTTTATAGAATTTCTTCGTCATTTTTTTAAAAGTGGAAAAGCAAGTAAACTTTTGTGGAGAAATTGTGGCTAACCAAACACCCCAAAATGTTCAAAATTTGGATAAGGACCAGCCTGCCTTCTCAAAATTGTAAGAAAATGTCACCTTTCCCATTTGCCCTTTTTCCTTTTCACAATAGTCGCTCGGAATCTTATAAGTTCCCCTCAAAATCAGCAGGTAAGTACTGATCTTTTTGACCTTCTTAAACTCAAAATTTCAAACTTAGTACATCAAAGTAAATAGAAAGAGACGCCAAAAACAAAACAGTAATCAAAAGGGAGGAAGTGCGTATCCATTAGCAATAACGACAAGACTAGAGAGGAAGCAATCACCATTATATATTGCGACCACCGAGCGCGGTCGCCTCACACGCGATCGTGCTCAGTGCTCATGCGGCCGCATGCACGCACTGTCGAAGCCTCATTTTACTTCAAAAAATTAACCGTTAGGGGCGATTTTAGACATTTTAAGTGGGCATTAGCCCTCCCTACACCTCAAAAATGAATTCTCAGGCCTAATGGCCAATCCTACTCACTCAAACCTATTTCTTTTTCAAAAAAAAAAAATCAAAATTATTTGAAATTCGTATGAAAATGTTGTGAAATTAAAAAAAAAAATTGAATTTTAAGTTTTGGCTCCAAAACTCTCCATAAAAACCTCCATTATCCCCTCTTCGGCAAGGAGCTAGTCTTTGGAGAAGCTCTAGTGCATTCATACTTGAGGAC
Source organism: Nymphaea colorata (assembly GCF_008831285.2). NCBI lineage: Eukaryota > Viridiplantae > Streptophyta > Magnoliopsida > Nymphaeales > Nymphaeaceae > Nymphaea > Nymphaea colorata. The sequence goes on along the minus strand of NC_045142.1, from coordinate 8,166,924 downwards.
TTAAAGTTTTTAGCTCTCTTCTTTCATTTCTTTCTCATTTATCTTCTTCTTCTCCAACTTAGAGAAAGCTACAACTCTTCGAGAGAGCACCAAAGATTTCTTAGTGGCCTCCTCTTCATCATCTTGGAGCTCTATTCAAGTGAGTCTAGGATCATTAGAAGCAAATGTGATCATTTTTCCCTTAAACCATTCTCATTAGAGGTATGTAATCAACATTCATCTTTATTCTTTCATTTTTTTTTTCTCTCCTCTTCATCTCACCATGGCCATATGAGATAGCTCTCAATCTCTATTTTAGAGTCAATAAGCTATGCTCGAGTGCACTGGAAGCATGTGAAGATGAGATGATATTTAATTTTATAATTGCATCATGTTCTATCTTTTCTTGAATGTAGTCTTGTTTTGGTTCATTTATTTTCTCTCTTCTTCATATCTCCATGGTCATATGAGATAGCTCTCAAATCTCTATTTTAGAGTCAAGAAGCTATGCTCGAGTGCTCCGGGAGCATGAGAAGGTGAAATGATATTTCATTTTATGATTGAATCATGCTCTCTTTCTTTCCTTAAATATTGCTTTGATATTATCCATGCAAAGTTGTTTGATTTTCCATTTATACGTGAATGTCCAGAGAATGAGAGTATGGTTTAAGACTCTTTATTCTTATCCTAATTTTTGAGGTTGGGACTTGTCTAACCCAAGTAAATTCCTCACGAATATGTATATATTAATATGTATTTTCATATCATTTTGAGTTACTTTCTTTTCTAATAATCTGATTAGGAACCTTAATGAGCGTCTTTTAATGAATACTTGATTTTCTTCCACACCCAATGGTGGAAGAAATGTATTTTCTTGAAGCAACTAATTATGACTTTATGTTCATATCTGAAAGCATGTTTTCCAAAAAATTTTCAAAACCATATACCCTCTCTAATGCGGCCTTGAAGACTTAACTTAGGTTCTTGCATGAGCTCAAGTTCCCCACCGGCCAATATAAAAAATTGAAGTCGGTTATTTTCAAGTCATTTCTTGATTTTGATACTCATGAAGACATATGTGTATATATATGTTATGTACGTATATATGCACATAAATATCTTTCTTTGTCATTATCTCTTCATAATTTAACATGTTTTTACAAACTCTTATATACGTATATATAAATATATATATGTATATTGAATTTTAAAATCTCTCTTTCTTTTTAAAATGATCTTCTCTTATCTATTTGATTTAAACATCATTTTTCACAAGGTTATATATATATATATATTTCTCTTTCTTTTAAATATTTGATTTTATGATTTTCAAGATCTCTTTCTCTCTCTCTTCGATATTTCTCTCTATGAAAGTCTTTTATTTTTTCTATTCTTTCAATATTTTCCTCTTATGATTTAAGATTTTAATTTTTCATTTGCTGACTTCACCAAGACCAAAAATCAAGTAATGACTCAATATTGGAATCATGCTTGAGGGTCTACAATCCCATTCTATTTTCAAAAACTTTTCTCTTTCATAAAAAAAATTTATTACAAAAATCATATATGTATGTTATGGTAGGATGCATTTAGACGAATGTTGTGGTAGGAATGAATCTTGTAGAATCAATGCATTTATGTATCCACATTTACTTAACAGCACAAAGGAGCACAATCACATCTCTAAAAGAACTTAAGGTAGATGAAATGAAACTCTAACTAGGTAGTAACCAAATTAGAGCAAAATCTCAAACCTAATTAAAGTCTTAAAAGAACACTAAAATGACTTCAAAATGATTTCCCAAGCTTTCCAAATGATATTTACAAAAATTTGTCAATTCTGGTTTTCTCTAAAATATTTTACATTCTCAAGTAATTCTTCAAGAACCTTTTCAAAAGTTTGAAACATCAAACTTTGAATATTTTTCTACACCGCATATAAAATGAAAAAGATGTTTAAGCCAAGATGAAATGCATCAATAATAAAAGTAGCCGGATTGATTACCCCCGGTAAAGGTGCCAGGAACGGTCGATCCTCGTACCGACGGACGAGTCCCTTTCTTTCTCATTTTCAAAACAAAACCACTCCAAAAACCCAAAACCAAAAACCAAATATTGGGGATGCGAACAATATGCAATTCAAAACTATCCTTATAAAAGTCAGTTACGACCAAGCGCGTGCAAGGACTATTGTGGCATGCATGTATTTAATCCAACTCAATTCTCACGTAAACCTAATTCTAAGTGTATGCCTTGAAGTTGAATGTACGATCTAAAGCAAAAATAAACTATAAAAATGTATGTCAAACATTACAAAACATAACAAAGCATCTAAGTATAATATGGATATTTTTTAAAAATAGAATCTACGTAGGGGCCAGCTAGATTATGAATTCATGTGATGAGGCAGTTCAAGTGCCTTTGCGGATTCAAATGCTAGTTTGATGACCAAATGCTGCATCATAATGTAAAAAATCAAACAATATTTATAATAAGAAAAATACAAACTAATATGTCAAATTATGATTGGCTAGCCTAGAGACCTTAGACTAGGGTGATGACATATTAAGAGACCCTAAACAAACCCTAATTATGTCTAACAAGCTGATGTTAAGAGAAGTCAAGCTTAGATGTTAAATTCAGATTTAACTTAGCTTAACAAGCTGAAACATGAAAATTTGTGTATGTTTGAAAAACATGACAACTGGACTTGGTAGCTGAATTTGCTTAGCCCAAAAACTATCTCAACTATGTTGGATTGATACAAAATTTGTAAGAAGACTCTCTATAAAGGGGACAACCAGCTCCAAATTGTAGAACTCAACCTTTTTTATCTGATGACATAGGAGCAAAAACTTATGACAGACACTCAAATTTGTAGAAAATAGAATCTATAAAATAAATTGAAGAGCTACATTTTGTTTGACTAATACCATATTAAATCAACTTAGATCTTGTTAAAACCCAAAGCTTGCACAAGTAAAAAGACCAATTTACCCTTCACCAAGGAATTTCTACATTGGTTCTCAAAAACCAAATTTCAAGAACATGGCTCATTGTTGAACCAAACAAAAACATTTTACTTTAGCATTGTGCACCTAGACCTAGATCACCTAAGTCACCTAAGCAGAAAATTACCACTTTACAAAGCTAAAGGATTTTTATGTTAAAATCCAAAATTTTGGATAACTATCCATCAATTTCGGTGGATATTCAATGGAAATTTAAAATGATTTATAGAAGCATTTTTTTCAAATAATAGATAATCAATTCCAAAACTACCCAAGTTTTTGAGATAACTTCAAAATTGATTTTCAAGAATTTTCAATTAATTCTCAGCTAATCAAGAGAAATTTCTAAATATTTTTAAATCAATTTTCAAGGGCTTTTAAATGATTTTCAATCAATTTTAGATGACTTTAAAATCAATTTTAGATTACTTTAAAATCAATTTTAAACATTTTCAAGTCAATTTCAATTATTTAAAATCAAATCAAGTGATATCCTCGAAAAGGAATTTCAGATAATTGCTAAAATTAATTGCATATTTTTGGGTTCACGTGACATGAATAAAACATCAAATGGCATGAATAAAAGATGAAATTTACTGTATCTTTGACCTTGAATTTTGGATCATGATTGTCAATCACATGATACGATATTTTGACTTCTATAGCATCTCCTATTTGAAATTTAGAAAAAGAATTATATAAAACTTCTCATATCATGATTATAATCTTCGGATTTATCTCCATTATTTCTAATAGGTCAATAACATTTCAGTCAAAATTTAAGGAACGCACTTTGATGTCTACCCAATCCAATCCTGCACTAAAGTCTAGGAATCAATAGCAATCTCAGCTCTAAACAAACTTAGAACTTTGAATTGCAAAATCAACTTTCCTATCAAATTTGAAACAAGATTACAAATCGAAATTCAATTAGAACTAACACAGAGCTCCAAAAATCAATATGGGCTACAGCCAAAGAGGAAAGTCCAACATTCAATTTCAATGTGGATTTGAAATCCTAATCCAAGCTGAAAATTAAAAATTTAACTTGGTCAAATCCCGCATTACTGAAATTTTGGACTAAAACGTCCATGACAATTCCAAAACACAATAGCCTTAAGGTTATCTCAAGAAAATTTAAACAATTTAGAGTATGTAATCACATAATCTAACTCAAACAAAACAAAAGATTTTGATTTACTAAGCAATCAAATTGCACTTAGTGAGGATTCAATTAATCTGGCACACACTCAACAGTGTCGAAAACATTATTCAAACTAGAATTAGACAAAATTTATGTTTTATAATGAAATTATCAAAATTACACTTTAATCAAAGTCATAATACACTTTGATTGAATCTAAACTCACCTAACCCATGCATGTGGGCTACGTAGGTCCCATTAAATTCAAAATTAAAATGAAAATAAAAAATTCAATTCTCCTTAGTAAGATTAATCCAGCTAAGAGAACAATTGGAGAGAATTTGAAATTAACTGTCTTTCTCAAGATTTGGTTTCATTCAGAAAACAAAACCAAATCAATTAGAGCAAACCCATTTGGGTGTGTGTGTCTCTCTCTCCTTCCTCAAAATTACTACAAGTAATTCTAGTTAAGAAGAATACAATTAGATCAAGACAATTCAAGAGCAACTCACTTGCAGCATAATTCTTCTCATTTTAAAATCTTTTCAATTGATTTGAACAAATTCCAAGACCAACTTAAATGTTGGTATGTTTTTAAGTGGTGTCCTCTATGACACACCGCTCTCAATTTTGAACAATCCAAAACCAGCTTATTGAAGCTGGAATTTCTTTAGAGCAATCCAAAAAGGAAATTTTGAAAAGATCTAAAGTTTAAAAGCAAAGTCAGTTTAATTAAAACTGATATGTTTTCAAAATTCAATCAAAGAGCAGCTATTTGGATGGGCTCTCCTTTTAAAATTCAAATCTTTTTGAAATGTTTTCAAAACTAAAAATAGGTCTAGCATAGGTAAAGCTGACCCATTTCCAAAAACAAAAAAGAAGAGCAACCCATTTGGGTGTGGCTCTCTCTAGCTCTCTTTAAAATCACTTTAATGGTTTTAGTTGAGACCCAAAACCAATTTAATTAAGTTGACACATTTTCAAAAAAAAAAATTAGTGCAGCCTCTTTTGGTATGCACCCTTTCTCTTCTTTTAAAGGATTTCAAAGTAAACCAAAACCAACTTAGTTAAAGATGATCAACTAAAGAGCAAGCTTCCATTTCCCTTTCCGGAGCTCCCCGTTGGGGACATCCTGAGCTCTCCCTCAAGGATAAGCAGCAACTTCTCGAAGCTTGCCCGGACAGCTATGGAACTTCTGTTTTGGATGGATCTTCCCCTTTGGTGCTTCTCCCTTGGGGATGTTCTGAGCATCTCCCTCAAGCATGAACCGCAGCCCTGTTGCCCCACGATAGCAGCTCCCAGCCACTCCCAATTGGCGACTCCATTGTTGTTGTCAAGCTCGGACCAGCATCCACCTTATCCTGCTTCTTGCTACCGAACCCAGCTGCTTGCTTCAGCCAACAGCTCATCGTCCCAAGCTCGGAACAACAGGTCCCTCTACCAATGACAGAAACTCTTTTGCTGTCTCCAAGTTCAGACCAGCAGTGGTTCCCTGCTGTCCTCCGTGCAAATCAGCAGCCACGCTACGTTCAAGTAGTAGCTCCATACTGCTCTCAAGTCTTCAAACCGGCAGTTCCTTTGCTGTTTTCAAGCTCGAAGCAGAGCCTTGTTGTCCCCAAGCCACAGCTTCCTGCTGCTCTTTAGCCACAGCTCTTTATTGCTCCAAACCCCGGGACCCTGCCGCCCCTAAATCAAGTACAACGGTCTTGATTCTGCCTTTCCTCCTCCAAGCATTGACTCATTCCTCTTTGCTCGAACAAGGTAATCACTTTAAACTAATTTCAATTTCATTTTCCTTGCATGGGATGAATGAATGAGCCAACATGGGTGAAATTTCTCTAATCAATTCAAGGCTGGGAATGGTCATCTACGCCAAATGTACATGTCAATGCATATTTATGCATGCATCTATCCAGGTTTTGATAAAGAAACCTATCCAATTCTTTTTTCAACAAAAACATGAAGTTTTTCTCAATTGGCCCACCCATGGACTCAAAACCAGATTTTTCAAAAGTCACAAGTTGAGAACACCCACGGTGACAAAACCCAAAATGGGATGAGCGATGCTTGGCTCGATCATGTGGGGTCATTCTACTTCCTTGCTCTTTTATGTTCTTGTGAATGCGATAATTGAGAGATGGAGAAGGTAGATGCATGTATGACTTGTAGGAGAAAATAAATGTGGGCCTAGATATAACTTAGATCCAAACCCGAATTTATGCAAAGAAAAATCGGTAGAGTCTCGACATCCAAAATAATTCTCAACAATAAACTTAACAAAATATACTTAATAGGAACTTAATAACAACACCAACAAAATTCACAAAATGAACTTAACCAAACAACAACATAAAGTATGCACCAACTACACTTCAAACAATACACTTCTATTGCTTGTCAAAATAAAACATATAAAAGTGAGGTACAAGAACTCACCTCAACAAGCTCACGTAGTGAGCTAATATCCAAGTACCCGACGCTCTTGCACTTGAGCACACATTTGAAACTCTCACACACCAGCTCAAAAAGTGAGGACACAAACTCTAGCTCAAAGGAAACTCAACCCAACTCACTCCTTACACACTACACTCAATATGCCTTACATCCTATTTATAGGCATTATTAGTCGGTGGTGGAAGAATCCACCACATTCTCATTTTTTCTTTTTTCTTAAATTATTTCTTTTTAATCATTACATCCACCAACTCAAAAAAAGGAGGCTTGTAGCCTCTTGAGTCTTCTCGACTCTTCCAAGAGTCGGTGATGACTCTTTACAGTCTCCCCCTCATTACTGACTCTCTACTCATAACTCCTAACATTCTTCTAAGGTTTGCAAATTTTTGTACTGGCAAGCCTTTGGTAAAGATGTCAGTAACTTGATCTTCTGAAGCGATTGGCTATAACTGAATCTCTCCTTTAAGTACATTCTCTGTGGTAAAATAATGTTCCACCTCTATATGTTTCATTCGAGCATAGAAGACAGGATTCTCTGCAAGTCTAATTGCACTTTGATTATCGCAGTAGAGTCTTACTGCATAATTCACATCTTGTTTAATGTCTTTCAGTAGTCGCATCAATCACACACATTCTTGTGCTGCTTGAGATGCTGCTCTATACTCTGCTTCTGTTGTAGTTAGTAAAACTGTCGGTTGTCTCTTACTGCACCATGAAATTGCACCACTTCCAAGACTGAATGTATATCCAATGGTCGATCTTCGTGTTGATAAGTCTCCAGCATAATCCGTTTCACGATGACCAACAACTTGACAAGTTGACCCTTTTTTATGAAGTATACCAAAGTCAAGAGTTCCTTTGATATACCTTAATATTCTTTTTATTGCTTCTAAATGTGGCTTCCTTGGAGTTTGCATGAACCTACTCACAACACCAACTGCATAGGCAATGTCTGGTCTTGATAATGTTAAATAGATTAAACTTCCAACTAATTGTCGATACATAGTGACATCTTCTACCTTGTCTCCTTCATCAATTCTAGGTTTTGCATTGATCTCAATTTTGTTGAGATAGGTTTGCAACCGAACATACCATACTTACGTAGTAAGTCCTGATCATACTTTCTTTGACTTAAAAATAATCTTTTATAAACATAATTTTCCATTCCAAGGAAGTATCGTAACTCCCCCAGCTCTTTCATTTCAAATCTCACCGTGAGATGTTCACGAATGAGATTAGTTTCTTCATTACCATCTCCTGTAATAATTAAATCATCAACATAAATCAACAAAATAGTAAGCTTCATACCTCTCGTCTTGACGAAGAGACTCGAAACTGCTGAGGCAACTTGAAATCCACTAAACACCAAAAATTCAACTATTTTACTATACCACAGTCTGGGCGCTTGCTTCAATTCATAGTGTTTTTCTTAACTTGCAGACATAGTTTTGCTTGTTTGGAGATTTGAGTCATTCAGACTGCTCCATATAGATTTCATGATCGAGATCTCCATATAAGAAAGCATTTTTCACATTCATTTGCCATAGCATCCAAGATTTGCTTGCAGCAATGGCTATCAGAATACATACACATGTGATCTTCGAAACATGACTAAAAGTTTCATCAAAGCCAATGTTATACTGCTGTGAAAATCTTCTCGCGACTAGTCGACCCTTATATCTATCAAATGAGCCATCTGCCTTTCTTTTTACTTTGTAAACCCACTTACAAGTAATGGGTTTTACTCTTGCAGGCTTTGGTATGAGTTCTTGTTTGCATCCTAAAATTTTTGGTTGGTTTGGAGTGCCCCAGAAAAATGAGATTTTTATTTGAAAACAAAAGAGAGAAGGACTCGCCCGTCGGTACGAGGATCAACCGTTATCGGCGCCTTTACCGGGAGTAATCAATTCAAGTGCTATGTTTATTATTGATGCATTTCATTTTTGGCTTAAATATATTTTCTATATACGGTGTAGAAGAATATTTGAAGTTTGATGTTTCAAACTTCTGAAAAGGTTCTTGAACAATTGCTTGATAATGTGAAACATTTTGATGAAAACTAGAGTTGGGAAATCTTTTAAATATCATTTGAAAAGCTTGGGGAATCACTTTGAAGTCATTTTAGCGTTCTCTTAAGACTTTAAGTAAGTTTGAGATTTTGCTCTAGTTCGGTTACCACCTAGTTAGAGCTCCATCTCTTCTTCCTTAAATTTTTTTAGAGATGTGTTTGTGCTCATTTGTGATATTGAGTGGAAGTGAATACATGGATGCATCAATCCTAAGATGAATGGAAGAAAAATGACTCATTCCTACCACAACATTCATCTAATGCATTCCTACCATAACATACATCTAAGATTTTTTTTTTCATAATTATCATATATAAGAAAGAAAAGTTTTTGAAAATGGATTGAGATTGTAGACCATCAAGCATGAATCCAATATTTGGTCATTACTTGAGTTGTGGTCTTAATGAAGTCGATAAATGAAAAATTAAAATCTTAAATGGTATGATATTGGAAGAATAAAAAAGATGAAGGACTACATCCAAAGAGGGATATAGAGAAAGAAAAAAATCTTGAAAATCATAAAATCACATGTTTTGAAAAAGAAAGATATGTATTTGTATACATATATGAAAGCTTATGAAAATGATGTTTATATCAAGTAGAGAAGAGAATATCATTTTAGAAAGAGAAAGAGAGATTTTAAAACAGAATACACATACATATATATATTTATATGTACGTATAGAAGAGTTTATAAAAGTATGTTAAATCATAGAAAGAGAAACAACAAAGAAATATATTTATGTGCATGCATACGTATATAACATGTATATACGCATATGTTTTCATGAATATGAAAATCAAGGAATGATTTGAAAATAGCCGACTTCAAATTTTGATATAGGCTGGAAGGGAGCTTGGACTCATGCAAGAGCCCAAGCTAAGTCTCTAAGGCCGCATTAGAGATATTTCTCTTGAAAATATTTTGGAAAATATGATTTATATAAAAACATAAAATGTTATGATTTGGTTTGCCACAAGGGATATATTTCTTCTACCGTTGGGTATGGAAGAAAAACAAATCATACAATAAGATGCTCATTAGGGTTCTTAATGGGATGATTAAAAGGAAACTAACGCGAAATGTCATGCAAATGCATATTAACATGTACATATTCGTGAGGGTTTCATCGGGTTGGACAAGTCCCAACCTCAAAAATCAATATGAAGATAAAGAATCCCCAAACCACACTCTTATTCCCACCATACATTCACGTATAGACGGAAAACCAAACAACAATGCAAGGGTGATACATGGACAATATTCAATGAAGGAAAGAGAGAGAGTGAGAGAGAGAGAGAGAGAGGATGATAGGAAGAGAAAGATTCAACTAGGAAGGAGGCCATAATATAATTATGAAATAAAGAATCATCTCATCTTTCCATGCTCCCGGTGCACTTGAGAATAGCCTCTTGTCTCTAAAAAGAGGTTGAGTGTTATCTCCTTTGGCCATGGGCAGATGAAGAAGAGAGGAAAATGAAGAAAGAAAGAGATGAGATATTGATTACATACCTCTAGTGAGAATAACTTTTGGAAAAATGAACACCCTAGATTGAAGATCTCCTTGAGTGAAGCTCCAAGATGGTTGTGGCTTGCTCCTAGTTGGAGAAGGAGTGGAAAGAGGAAGAGGGAGAGAGAGAGAACTCAAGAGAAACTCTAAGTCTTCAAGTGAGAATATACTAGACTTTCTCCCAAGAGCCAATCTTGCCCAAGAGGAAGGAAGGAGGGGGTATTTATAAAGGATTTTGGAGTCAAAACCCTAAATTTGAATTTTTTGACCTAAAAAGACTAAAATCACCCTTTAAAATGAAACTTTTTGCCAAAAAGAAGGGCAAATGGGTTATCTCCACCCAAAAAGACTAAAATCACCCTCTGAAAGGAGATTTTTTGTCAAAAAGAAGGGCAAATTGGTCTTGTCCACCCAAAAGACTAAAATCACCCTCTAAAAGGAGACTTTTTGTCAAAAGATAGGACAAATTGGTCTTGCCCACCCAAAAAGACTAAAATCACCCTCTAAAAGGAGACTTTTTGTCAAAAAAAATGGTAAATTGGTCTTGTCCACCCAAAAAGACTAAAATTGCCCTCTAAAAGGAGGTTCTTTATAAAAAATGTGTGGCAAATAGGTCTCAAATACTTGATTTAGATTTGAACTTGGGTTTTTGGATCTAATTTGGATTTGGATGGTGGCTTTGGACCAATTTAGATCCAAAAATTGGGTTTTGTGTTTTTAATAAAAGAGGGCATTCTTTTTGAAATAATTTGGGGTGATTACAGATGCCCCTCTTTGTTACTAAGCCAGTGCTAGCCGTGCTTAGTGACAAAGATAAGCACCGCAAATTTTTCAAACGAAACATTTTTGGAGAGATGTTTGAGGCTTAACTGCTTACTTGAATGAGTTGTTTGAGCTTATATTGCAGGTTTAACCCCTTGCCTGTTTGAGTTTGCCAATATTGAATTCATGTTTAACCCCCCTGAAATGGGTTGCCTTGACTCGCATTGCAAGTTTAACCCCTTACCTGTGTGCATTGCGTTAGCTTGCAGGTCCAACCGCTTACCTGTGTGGGCTGCGTTGACTTGTAGTGCTGGTTTAACCCATTTACCTGCGTGGGTTGCTTTGGCTTGCAGTGCAGGTTTAACCCTTTTACCTGCGTGGGTTGCTTTGGCTTGCATTGCAGGTTTAACCCTTGCCTGTGTGGGTTGCTCTTTGGTCCATAGTTTCAGGATTTACCCCTTTCCTGAATGGGTTGCTCAAAAACAAGTGGCAATGCCAGGAAATAACCTTCATCACCTCGAACACCTTTGTTGAAGCAATGGCTGAGACCCTATTGTTCCTTCATTGGTTGTGACAAGAAAATTTCCTATCACCTCGAGTGCCTTTTGGTGAAATTTTTGTTTTCACCCAAGGCTGGATTTTGAACTTGTTAAAATTCCCCAAACTAGTGTTTGGGTTGAGCTTGCTTTAAAAAAGCCCTTAGCCAAATGGCCAAGTTGCGCTTGCTCCATAAAAATCCCTTGTCTAGTGACATGGTTGAGCTAGCTTTTAGAAAGCTCTCAGCCTAGTGACCGGATTGCGCTTGATCAAATCTTTACCTTAACAAATGATAATTGTTCATGAAAAATTTTTGTCGCAAAAGATATTTAGAAATATCCTTGAAATATTAAAAAAAATGCCCCAGTATTAGCTATTGCCATCATTGATAGGATCTTATTCAAAATAGATTGCTGGGTAGAAGATAAAAGGTTGATGTCTTGAATTGAGACTGAGGCGAAGAAAGTAATGAAAATTGCCTCAATCAAATAAGGTATGAGCAAAATTATAAAAATGAGGTAACTGTTCCCTTAACAGGGAAATGAGGGTGCAAGGTAATGATATAGATATGAACTTTGGTATGCAAGAATTTGTGTTTTGTCTCTAAGGAGAATAAAATGAGACAAAGCTTGTAAGAGGAAAATTTGTTATAAGAATATGATCGGTAGATGATAATTCTCATAGCGAGATATCAAGTTGATAATATAGGAAATGGAACATCTCAATTTCGAAAGAATTAAATCTCGAGTAGAGTATAAATATATGAGGTTTGACTCAGGAAGATACAGATTCAACAGGGGTGAATGAATAAGTCAAAAATCAAATGTCCGATGAATGAAAATAGAATGTAATCAGAGCATTAGCAAAAATCTTAGAATAAATGATGACCTAATAAAATCATGGAAGTAGAAAAATGGTAGAAAGACACACCATATGTTTTGAAGCCAAAAAATTATTGGGCTAAATATAAGTGTGGAAACAAAGAATGTATGGCTCGAGTCAAGCACATGTTGATCACGGACTGAGATTGAGGCGGAGACACTAATGGAAGTTGCCTCAATAGAATGAATAGACAAAATTATATAAAGAAAAGTGATATGTGAGAGTGAAAGGTAATATCACATGTCTGAGCTTCAATATAAAACAATTTTGACACGCAATTGGGACAAAGCGTGCATGAAAGAAATTTATTGTAGAAATATGTTTCGTAAATAGTGATTCTCATAGAAAGATATCAAGTTGATAAAAATAAGAAGATAAAGAGAATTACGAGCAATCTATCAATAGATGATGTTTGATTCATGCATGTCTAATGATTGAAAATAGAGTATGATCGAGTAAGGGAAAGATTGACATTCAATTTAGAATAAAATAATAGCCCAATGAAATCTTGAAAGTAATAAAATAGGGAGAAAGATATACTATGGGTGTTGATGCTAGAAAATTGTCAAGCAGAGTCACGTTCAAGAATGTAATTCCAGACAAATAACTGATGGATTGACAAAGAGCAATCGATGTCTCAACTTATGGAATTAGTAAAATACAGAGAAATACACCCTATGAGTATTAAGCATAAGAAAAAGAATGTATGACCTAACCCAACCAAAGTTGGTAATTGAGTTAGAAAACATGAGGTAAGACAAATAAATCAGAGATTGACAAAATATGATGAAATGTACATTTTAAAGCAATTCAAAAAGATGGACTTGTCAAAGAATAGTTGATGACCCATGGAAAGAAAGACACACTATGTGTATTGAAGCTAGAAAGTTATTTGGCTGCATATGAATGAGGGAAAAAAATAATGCATGACTTGAGTCAAGTGAGTTGATAACTGGGCCAATAGGTGGCCATCATGTTCAAGAATATGAGGTCGGACAAATAAATAAGGGATTGACAGTGTATAATAAAATGTAGATTTTGAAGCAACTCTAGAGAAATAGACTTGACAAGGAATAATTGATAATTCAATGACATTATGAAAATAGTAAAATGTGAAGAAAGACACACCATAGGTATTGAAACTTGGAAAACATTGGGCTAAAATGAGAGCAAAAGAATGCATGACCTAAGTCAAGCAAAGTTCGTAATTGAGCCAATAACGGGCTATCATGTTCAAAAATATGAAGTTGGACAAATGAATAGATGAGAGATTGAAAATGTAGATCTTGAAGTTTCTGAAAAATGGATTTCTTGAAAGACAATATTTGAAAAATCAATGTCATTTAGATAGTAGGGTTAAAGCATGAGCTTATGATGTGGTCATGCTAGAGATGATTGAAGAAGACATTGATTTAAATGAGAAAGATGTTATGTAAATTTGATCAAAGATTGTAGAAGATGCACATGCAATCATCATACAATGATAAACATCGAACATTTTTTGAAATCACCTTTATCATGCATATATTTGAAAAAGGAGCAAAGAATCCTAATTGAGTTTAGTTTGATCAATTATGATTATATCATGTAAGATATGTCAATATACTTTAGCCAAGAGGCTTAGTACGAACATAAAATTCTCCATTAGGCAACTAAGGGTAAGGTTTATCCACTTCTTCTTGATCACTCGTCAATATACCATAAATTACCACTCATGGTACTAACGAGGGGGCTTTCCCGCCCAAGGTGTGGTCTAGTTGTAAGGCTTAGTCTTGTGCTACCGCCTAAGACCAAGCCCGGCAACATGATGACCGGGATAAATAAGTAATGAAAATTTTTGAAATATGAGCAAGCATGCAAAATCGGATGTCTCTAATGCAATGTTGCCTAAGATAGTGATTAAAATATGTGGAAAAGCAATCAAACATTGTTTAAAATCAAGGCTTAAATTGAGGAGGGTTGTATTTGATCCTAGATCTAGGTGAACATGATTGATCCTCCTCAATTAGTCTTATATGCAAGAGAGGAAACATAATCATCAAGCAATGTAATGAAATACCGATAGGGTCAAGGCCAAAGTTGGGGACATGATTTATCTTCGGCAATATATGAGATGTTTAAGTTAGTGAAAATGTATCAATTATAATCATAGCCAAACGATGACGGGTCCCATCACAGTCGCCATCTTTTTGCATCCCAAAATTTTTGGTTGGTTTTGGAGTGCCCCAGAAAAATGAGATTTTTATTTGAAAACAAAAGAGAAAGGGACTCGCCCGTCGGTACGAGGATCAACCGTTCCCGGCGCTTTTACCGGGGGTAATCAATCCAAAGGCTATGTTTATTATTGATGCATTTGATTTTGGCTTAAACATCTTTTCTATATGCGGTGTAGAAGAATATTTGAAGTTTGATATTTCAAACTTTTGAAAAGGTTCTTGAACAATTGCTTGAGAATGTGAAACATTTTGATTAAAACTAGTGTTGGAAAATCTTTTAAATATCATTTGAAAAGCTGGGGGAATCACTTTGAAGTCATTTTACTGTTCTCTTAAAACTTTAAGTAGGTTTGAGATTTTGCTCTAATTCAGTTACTACCTACTTAGAGTTCCATCTCATCTTGCTCTAAATTCTTTTAGAGATGTGTTTATGCTCATTTGTGATATTGAGTGGAAGTGAATGAATGGATGCATCAATCCTAAGATGAATGGAAGAAAAATTACTCAGTACTACCACAACATTCATCTAATGCATTCCTACCATAACATACATCTAAGATTTTTGTTTTCATGGTTATCATATATAAGAAGGAAAAGTTTTTGAAAATGGATTGAGATTGTAGACTATCAAGCATGAATCCAATATTTGGTCATTACTTGAGTTGTGGTCTTAATGAAGTCGGTAAATGAAAAATTAAAATTTAGAATGGTAAGATATTGGAAGAATGAAAAAGATGAAGGACTACATCTAAAGAGGGATATAGAGAAAGAAAAAGATCTTGAAAATCATAAAATCACATGTTTTGAAAAAGAAAGATATGTATTTGTATACATATATGAAAGCTTCTGATGTTTATATCAAGTAGAGAAGAGAAGATCATTTTAGAAAGAGAAAGAGAGATTTTAAAACGAAATACAGGTACATATATATATTTATTTGTACGTATACAAGAGTTTATAAAAGTATGTTAAATCATAGAAACAGATACAACAAAGAAATATATTCATGTGCATGCATACGTATATAATATGTATATATGCATACGTTTTCATGAATATGAAAATCAATGAATGATTTGAAAATAGCCGACTTCAAATTTTGTTATAGGCCAGAAGGGATCCTGGACTCATGTAAGAGCCTAAGCTAAGTCTCTAAGGCCGCATTAAAGAGATTTCTTTTGAAAATGTTTTGGAAAATATGATTTATATAAAAACATAGAATGTTATGATTTGGTTTGCCACAAGGGATATATTTCTTCCACCGTTGGGTATGGAAGAAAAACAAATCATACAATAAGATGCTCATTAGGGTTTCTAATGGGATGATTAAAAGGAAACTAACGCGAAATGTCATGCAAATGCATATTAACATATACATATTCGTGAGGGTTTCCTCGGGTTGGACAAGTCTCAACCTCAAAAATCAATATGAAGATAAAGAATCCTCAATCCATACTCTCATTTTCACCATACATTCACATATAGACGGAAAACCAAACAACTATGCATGGGTGATACATGGACAATATTCAAGGATGGAAAGAGAGAGAGAGAGAGAGAGAGAGAGAGAGAGAGAGAGGATGATAGGAAGAGAAAGATTCAACTAAGAAGGAGGACATACTATAACTCTGAAATTAAGGATCACCTCATCTTTCCATGCTCCCAGTGCACTTGAGCATAGTCTTATCTCTAAGAAGAGATTGAGTGTTATCTCCTTTGATCATGGGGAGATAAAGATGAGAAGAAAATGAATAAAAGAAGACAATGCTACATTCAATAAAAGGAAAAACATGATTCAATCATGAAATGAAAGATTATCTAATCTTTCCATGCTCCCGGTGCATTTGAGTGTAGCCTCTTGTCTCTAAAAAGAGGTTGAGTGCTATCTCCTTTGACCATGGGGAGATGAAGAAGAGAGGAAAATGAAGAAAGAAAGAGATGAGATATTGATTACATACCTCTGGTGTGAATAGCTTTTGGAAAAATGAACACCATAGATTGAAGATCCCCTTGAGTGAAGCTCCAAAATATTGCCTCCAAGAGGGTTGTGTCTTGCTCCAAGTTGGAGAGGAGTGGAAAGAGGAAGAGGGAGAGAGCTCAAGAGAAACTCTAAGTCTTCAAGTGAGAATACACTAGAGTTTCTCCCAATGGTCAATCTTGTCCAAGAGGGGGTATTTATATAGGATTTTGGAGCCAAAACCCTAAATTTTAAATTTTTGACCTAAAAAGACTAAAATCACCCTCTAAAAGGAGAATTTTTGTCAAAAGGAAGGGCAAATGGGTCATGTCCACCCAAAAAGACTAAAATCACCCTCTAAAAGGAGATTTTCTGTCAAAAGGAATGACAAATTGATCTTGTCCACCCAAAAAGACTAAAATCACCCTCTAAAATGAGACTTTTTGTCAAAAGATAAGGCAAATTGGTCTTGCCCACCCAAAAAGACTAAAATCACCCTCTAAAAGAAGACTTTTTGTCAAAAGAAAGGGGAATAGGGAACCATTCCAATGATTGAACTCAATATTTTTGGAGAGTTCTTTCATAACAACAAGAAAAAGACAAGGAGACATGGGATCCCCCTACTTCAAGCCTCTGCGCATGGGGAAGAATGCACCTGGAACCCCATCAATGAGAACAACGAACGAGGCTAACAAGACACACATCATAACTTTGCCATCAATGAGAACAACGAACGAGGCTAACAAGACACACATCATAACTGTATGCACCTAAGCCAAGCCGAACCCCAGATCAATAAGAGCAGTCTTAAGAAAGGCCCAACTCACTCTGCCATAGGCTTTAGAGAAATCTATTTTAAAGCATATGTTGTTATGTCAGAGCCCCTCAAGCAAGTGGATGCATTCATGAGTAAAGATAATATTATCTATGATTGATCGACCTAGAAGGAAAGCACCTTAGTCCCTGTTGATGACTTTCTATAGGCCTCTTTTCATACGGTTAGAAAGAAATTTAGAAGTAATCTTATGCACCACGTTGCATAAAGCAATAGGTGTATGATTGCCAACTCTACAAAGACCCTCCTTTTTAGGAATAAGGGCAATATAACTCTGATTTATTTTCTTTAACAATTTTTCAGTGATCAAGAAACTATTAATAACCTTTAGTAAATCATGACGAACTATACTCCAATGGTACTGATAAAAAGAAGCTGGGAATCCATCTAGACCCTGTGCACTATTCCCATCAGGGAGAATACCATGTGCTTCACCTCCTCTAGAGTGGCTGAGAGAAGCAAAATAGCATTATCCTCCACCGACAGTCGAAGAGCATCAACCTTCTTGTTCAGACTGCAGTCTAAGCCCTCCTCAGAACCAAGAAGATCACAAAAGAACTTTTCATAGATTGTTCTAATAACATTCGCATCGTTAATTCTAATCCCATCAGTCTCCAATGCAGATAAACAATTCTTCATTGTACGACCTTTAACCACTACTTGATAGTAAGTCGTATTACGGTCAGCTTTAGCCATCTAGTTGACACGAGCTCTTTGCCTCCATAAGCTATCCTCTTCTTCAAGGGAAGCTTGTAGTTTCTCTCTAATCAGAAGTTCATAATTTCTATCTCTGACAGTAGAATGCAATTCATGAGATTGGACTTTGTCATGTTCATCCCATAGTCCCTTAATATGGGTCGACATGTCACCTAAACAATCCCTAGCCCATCTAGAAAGAGTAGATCTCATGGATTCCAGTTTCTTTGATTACCCTGACAAGGGGACACCCAAAAACATACGAGTTCCAGGACTCTTGGACTAGATTTTTGCATTATGGTCTTTTGGCCCAAAAGTGAGAATATCTGAACTGAGCAAATCTTTTAGGAGCGTTAGAAGTGAAACATGTTGACACTCTGAGAGTTGAGTGGTCAAATGTCGATTGAGGGAAAATCTACAGGTCAGTAGCACTGCCTCACTGAGCCTTCCAAACATCATTAATAAGGGCTCAGTCTAATTTGCACAAATTTGACTCACCCCTTGTCTGGTGTTGCACCATGTGAACCTACCTCAAGGTTTTATGTTTAAAAAAAAAAAAGAAAAAAAAAATATTTGATGGTCAAAAGGGTTGGGGTGTGACAATAATGGTGCCATGCTGAGATGTTGCCTTGACTGCCATGGGCATGTTACAAGAGTCTTACCTCCAACACTCCAAGCACACTTCTGAACGATACTTAGGAGTTGTTGTTCATCCTCAATCCTGACGAGAAAGGTGCCACCAGCAAGAATGGTGGACTTCGGGTTAGCTCTACCTGCCCATTCTCTACCTGCCCATTGCCTGGTTAGTTCAGAAACACAAAGCAAAAATTGGTGTGCCCAATAGGGGAAGAGCCTTGCAACCGAGCTAGTGCCAAATGTGAATGTGACAAATGTGACAAGAATGGTCAAGGCTCATAGTGATGGGTGGATGACTAGACCTGGGCATCGGACCAGCTCAGCTCGATAAGAGTGGGGTCCGGGTCGTCCCGACATCCGATACCCAAGCCCAGGCCCGATATCCAGTAATCGAGCCCGAGCCCGGACCGATTAAAATAAAAAAATATTTTTTTAAAAATATAAATTTAAAAAAATTGAATATAAAATACATTTTAATAATAATATATATATTATCATTACATAAAAAATAAAAAAATAAAAAAAATGTTAATCGGGGTGTTTCGGGCCCCATCCGGCCAACTCAGGCCAGCCCGATATATTATCAGGCTGGGTACGGGTACCAGTACCTGTACCCATCGCCAAAAAAAACATCAGTAAAGGCATTACATTAGTGACATTTTCCAGAAAACGGCATTGGTAGTGTAACCAAGTTAGGGCCTTCAGTGACTTTTTTCAGAAAAACATCAAGTGATGTTTTCGTGAATCCATGACTAAACTCCCACCCGGGCGAGGACGTTCAGCAACGTTTCTTAGAAAACATCAATTCATGTATTGTCTTTATTGTTGTTTTCCCAAAAACACCAACTAATGCTCTCCAAGTTGGGGACCTTCAATGACGTTTTCTAGGAAAACATCACTAAAGGTAATACCTTTGCTCATGTATTCCTGAAAATGCCATTGAAGGTCCGAAATCATCACCAAAGGTATAGCTATAGTGACGTTCCAGAAAAACATGACTGAAGACAAACATGACGTTTCTCAGGGAATTAATAGCTGTAAATCTGTCACCTTTACTGTTACTTTTCATAAAAATGTCACTAAAGATCGAGCAAAGGCTTTCAATATTTTTTTTGGAAACGTCAGTGAAGGTGTCACCTTTATTGACATTTTTCATAAAATCTCACTAAACTGCGAAGGTATAGCTATAGTGACGTTCCAGAAAAACATGACTGAAGACAAACATCCAGTGACGTTTATTAAGGAATTAACAGTAGTAAAGCTGTCACCTTTACTGTTACTTTTCACAAAATGTCACTAAAGATCGAGCAAAAAACGTCAGTGAAGGTGCCGCCTTTATTGACATTTTTCATAAAATCTCACTAAACACCCATCAAGGGGCGGGAACCTTTAGTGTCGTTTTTTCTGAAAAACTTCAATAAAGGAATTACCTTCAATAATGACGTTTTCCTAAAATAACACTAACAGCCTAAACTCAGTAAATGTGTACAATTTTATGTAGTGATTATCTGCTTCATAGATCGTAGATAATTGAAAATTAATATTTTCTGCCCTAATATCGTAGGGAAACCGAAGAGAAGGACAAAGAGAAAGAAAATATATGGATGAGAAGAGATAAAAAAGAAACAAGCGATATATATGGCTCGTTGGAAATGGAAGTTATCCAGAGAAAGTGGTCTCTCCGTCCATCTAAATTTAATTTAATGTCTGAGTACATATTCAAAAGTACTTTAATATTGGAAATGGTATCTACGGTAGATTGACATTAATCTAATATAAAAATGTTGTTTACTCAAAGGTCCAGAGCGGAGCCAAGAATTTTTCCTAGAGGGTACAGACAATCCTAATCGTCGAGTAAAGAAAGTTGCAGAAAATTTTTACAGAGGCCATCGAGTTTTTTTTTTTTTCAAATTTTTATACGGACCAGAGTCAAAATTTGAAATTCCTGTTGGCGGCATGGGCCCCTATCAGCCACCATTGCCTCCGTCCCGGGCAAAGGATCTCGGTGAAAATCTTAACTGATGCTTTCTTTATATATGTAGAATCTGTAGCAAAACAGGACGAGATTTGCAGAGAGAAAACACGATAAAATCAACATATATGCCTTTTGTTCAAGAGAAAGTCAGCAGAGGAGACTTCAAAGTGCACTTTATGCATCTCATGAACAAAACGTGGATATGTATGTTAAGCCGTTGCCTACTTCAAACTTTTGGCAACTTTGGTCTTGATTCAATATTCTTACTAGATTGTTGACCTTGCAAGGGATGCTAGGATAAAGATAAGCAGGTTTTGACTTGTGCATCTGCCACCCTTTGATTGTGCTTATGATGAACGGGAGTTTCTCATTAGTGGCTTTGCTTCTATAATTCCTTGTCTCTGCCTGCAGGTGTTTTTCTCTCTTCTTTGGCACTGCATGATGGTATTTCCTTATTAAGTTTTCCGCTGTTTGTTGACTATTTCTTCCTATCTTGAATGGCATCCTTTGGTCTCTTTGAAAAAATATAAAGTTTTTTTGTTTAGCTGTTTTGAATTGCAAGCTGGTTTCGTATTTGGCTTGTAGAGGTAATCTGAATATTCAGATCGTTGAACTAGAACCTTACTTTCTGTACTAAAATCCAACCTAGCAAGTATCCAAATGAATTCCTCTTAAAATCCTCATCCATCCACATAACCATATAAATAAGCTCCAAGTATTTGACCAAGAATTTGTCAACAAAATAAGACGTTTCACAAAGTTGGGGCCTAAAGGGTCTGACTAACAAAAGTCACCAAGTAGGAGAGAAGTCAGTTTGGTATATTTCCATGATCTTCTCATCGGGGGCGAAGTTACAAATTTTTACGAGGGGTTAATAGTATTTTCAAAATTTATGCAGGTGCTAGACAATATTTTTCAGAATTTGACATCTGGTCAACTAAAAAATTTTCAAAAATATAAGTTTAATTTTTTTTCCTAAAATATGAGAGTCCATCCCAGCTACCCACCCTGTTTTTGTCCACTTGTTGGGCACGTGCAATTGGTTTGGGTTTTCCACAATGCCAAGCAGATTTGATGCTGGCAACCCAAGAAATAAAATCAATGGTCAGTGCTAAGATTACTATAATAACCCTGGTGAACATAAGAAAGGACTACAACCCCACGCCCCCTGAAAAAAAAAAAAAAACCCAAGCCAAGGAAAAAAAATTGGTAAGAAGAAGAAAGTGATCTTTGTGAAAGGACAAAAAGCCTCCCACAGTTCCATGTGGGAGGCTTGGTAGTGAAATCCTACTGCCAAAGTGAAGGCCGAAGCTCCCCTTTCTCCCCATCCCCCATAGCCCAAGGCTGCTTTCGATGTCTCAGCACTAGTCTGCTCCACCAATCCCTTCGAGGATTGACGTGGGTGTTTACCACCCCCTTTGCCACTGTGCTCCTAATTTCTTAAGCCTTAGAAAACTGAAGCCGTGACCATTCTCCCCTTAGAACTTGTGAAACAAAGTTTGATGTTTTAGCCCCAACCGACGTCGATCCTGCAATACTTTATCAAAGCACATTTGTTAAATGCTTGAGTTGTGTCCCTTGAGCTCATGTAAGTTCGAATAGGCTGGGGTAGTTATCTAAAGCACATATTTAGATACATAATCATATGTACATTATTTAACATAATGTAATGATGCTTGCAGAGATTCTTTGAGCAGGATGGTCACAAGAGAGCTTTCTCTTTGGCTTCTACACTATACACCTCAAAAACAAATTGAGAACTTTTATTTAGTAAACAACCCTTCAATCTTCATCTCAAATAGATATGCACAATCTATGTTCTTAGTTTTGTTAGTACACCTGCTCATGCAGTGGCAGAGATATAAATTTTTTGCCGAGACCAATATTCAGAGAAGTTTAATCCCTTCAAATGAATATTAAAATGATTGAGAGACATTAATTATATATAAATAAGCAAATAGCTGGGGCCAATCTGTACATAAGTAAATGCAGAAATAGGAGACTGGACTCGTTTTGGGCCTTTGTTTCTCTCTCTTCGTCTGGCTCCGAATGATGGGTAGAACAGTATTTACATGTAAAATTTTTCAATTCTACCCTAAAGATATTAAAGTAAATCTAATCTGAGAAATAAACATGCTAAAACTTAGAGACATCTAAGACCTAAGCAAGAACTAAATTAAACTAGACATGCTAGAAGAAAAAAGAAAACTAAACTACATGTGCAAAAAAAGCACTAAATTGCAAATAAAAAAGAAAGAAAAGGTAAAAAGAATTACCTGAAGCTGGTGCCTTGTTTGAGCTTGCACCCACGACCCCTACACTAAGTCTAGTTGGCTCTAAGTTGAGTGCTAATGCAGCCCGAACCAAGCCTTAGACCAAGACTATAAAAAAATTAACTTGAAGCACTATCTCCATAAGAAAAACACAAAAAATCTTTGTAAAAGACCCTAATTTTAAGCGTGTAGCGATTATTTTATAAAAGTTAATCAATGACTGTCAGAATTTTTAGCTTATAGAAATCATATATATATATATATATATATATATATATATATATATATATATATATATATATATATATATATATATCCACAAAAAATCTATGTAAACTAACCAAATTTAAGTGTGTAGTGATTATTTTATAAAAGTTTAACCAATGACTGTCAGAATGTTTAACTTATAGAAGTCATCTTGTATGTTATATATATATGAGTTATTGGTAGGTACCAGACCACTTGAGTAAGAGATAAAAACCAGACCTCTTACGTTCAAGTTAAAAAGTGTTTTAAACTATGAACCCAAACACTAATTTAATATAAATCATTCTTTAATTCAAGTCGTTTTTGTTAAAAAAATTGATCTTTGTACTACAAAAATTTTGATGTTATCAGCACTATTCATTATTTCACTATTAAACAAACATTATTTAAGAAAACAATTTACTTTACGTTTCTCAGCAAATCACTCTTAGGATCATATCTACAAGGTTAGATTCCAAATAATAATAATTAATTTCATTAGGTTTGGTTTTTGTCTCTTACCCAAGTGGTATGGTTTTTACCAACTTTTACACACACACACACACACATACATACATATATATATATATATATATATATATATATATATATATATATATATATATATATATATGAAAACTAGAACCTATCAACCCTCATATGTCAGAATTAATAGGAAATGATGGAGCCTTAGATTTTAGGGAGATTAAAAAGTAGAGATTAAGTTAAAAAAAGTGGAAACCTACTTGTATTTTCAGAAGACTAAAATATTTCTCTAAAGAGGCAAGGGACCTTCATTCGGGAAATTCATTTGTTTCTATCCCTTTGGAGGTATTTTAGTTTACAACAGAGCTTTTATTTTTTTCAACCTTATTTCTTTAGTTTGATCCTTTTAAAATCAATGGCTCAAAGATTTCCCATCAAGACTAGCGTGCAAGGTGTGGTAGCTATCAGTTTCTCTCTCTCTCTCTCTCTCTCTCTCTCTCTAGATATATATATATATATATATTAGATTGTTTGAAATTTATAAAGAAAATGAGGCCGCCATAAAATTAATCGGGTACTTGCATCAAATTTCAATACATTTTTTCACCAGACCATAGTTTTGTGGTTTCTGAGTTTGATGGTAGAGTTAGATTTCTAAAAATCGGTCGATCTCTAGCCTAATTTTCTGGGCAGCTGAAATGTTGGACTGCTAACCCAGTTGTTATATGGAGTCAAAACTCCTAAATTCAAATGTTTAGTAATTATTTGGATCAAAATCCAACCAATGTTTCGAAATATGACACCCCGTAATAAACTGGAACACTGTACCTCTCTAAGTTTAGGAAAAATACATCGAAATCCAATTCGCAAGATGGATTAATCTCTGGCAATTAGATCCTGACGTTATAAAACTTTAAAATTTTATAACTAGTGCTCCTTAACCAGAATTGTCTTCCTCCACACCTGAGTTTGAAGAGCATGGAGTGAAACCAATGTACTGGTTGACTCTTTTTGTGGGCTTCATGCCATGCAACAACGCACAGCTATAGACCTAAGGGCAAGGGGAAAGGGAGGGGGATGCTTCAGTTTCCATTCAGTCAGTAACCCTCCAATGGTAGGGCACCATGAATTTACAGGTGAAGGCCAATAGTACTTTAAACGGCATCTTTTAAGGGGCAAACACCATATACAGATCATTTTAGGTTTATAAGATACTAATATATAAATTAGCATGCACTTTGCATCTTTTAGAGCCCTTGTTCGCACAAGCTTACATGTGTTTTTTTTCACTGGAATACTCCTTTTGCACACCTGACCATGGATTTTTTTTTTTTTGACAACTTTTGCACGAGAGAGAGAGAGAGAGAGAGTGAAAAAGGAGGGCACAACCACAACCCTTGGTCTTGAACCACAGGTCATCACCCTCTGCCTTTTCATCTTAATGCCACCAATATGTAATGCCTATGGAAATTAAACCTGAGATGTGTTGTGTACAAGCGCAAGGGAAGGGAGGCCAGTAAGGGCCTTTGACTCTAAAATATTTTAGTTTAATATATATACATATAATTTTGAAATTTTCTATTTTGGCCTCTCTTAAAATTTTGAAACTATAGTTTGGCTTCTACTGACCAAAAATTCCTAGCGCCGCTCTGATTGCGTATGTGCCACGGGTCCAACCAATTATGCTAGAGGTCAATTGACGGGAGAGAGAGAGAGAGAGAGAAAGAGAAAGATGGAGATCCATGAGATGAATAGATCAAGTTGTAATCCAACCATCGTTCAACTCGTCGACTCCAACAACTGACAAAACAGTTCCACCAGTTGGACTTGGAACATGTTTGGCCTGGGAAACAGACCCAGAGAGAACAAAACTAAAGCACCTAATAACCCTGTTTTTTCTGCTAGAAGCCCTCCACTCCTGTATACAGGTTTTTCCAATTAGGTAAGCATGCCTAAATGCTATACACTCATTTCTTTCAAATAAGTCGGTACGTTGATTGGTGGTTTTTGTGGAATGTTTCGACCGTGGCAAAGTCAAAGTTGAGGTATGCTCTTCATTGTGACGGACCCCGACCATGGCGCTTTACATATTACCAATGGGAATTTGCCCCTCGAATTAATATTTTAATAAAGCTCAAACTTTAGCTAGCATTCAATATGTACACGTTTCCTTTCTCCTGAAGAATATTGGTAGGCACGGGCTTGCAAGCTTTCATCCATGTCACATGGATATCTTCAATGGGGCACAAGTCACGCCATCTTTTTTTTGGTAGATTTTGCCATTCGAGGGACACGTATATGAAAGAATACAAGGCTCATGTTATAGGTGCGGTCAGGGCGAGAACTGTCTAGACGAATGTCGAGCCTCCCTTCTCTCTTTCTTTCTTTTTCTTTTTCTTTGTTCTTATGGTCTGCAGGGCGTCTTGGCTTGATATGGAGGCATTGCCTTCCAGATATCAAACTGGGTAGCATTTGTTTTTTTTTGCCACCAACCCAACCAGCTACCTTGTGTTCTTTAAAGCAAAGGACCCATATTATCATATTAATGAATATTATTAATTTCATTTATTATTGTTACTTGTACAAATATTGAATGTTTTTATTTTTTTATTTTGATATTAATTTAAAATATTTTTTAACTTATTGTTAGAATTTCAAAAATAGGGTGATACGGACAGGACACGCATTGGAAATGCATACAACTTTAATTAACTTTTTGATGAGAGGTCCTGCTGTGTTATGTGTATTAGGATGTACCATGCATACCCTCCGGTGCATTATGTGTGTTCTTCCTTGCGTCATGGTCGGAAGTCTTGGCCTGTCACACGGCTGGTTAGTCAAAAGGGCATTCAAACAATGTATGAAAACGAGCACACTTGGATGTCAATCGCGTGTATTAAATGCGTTATTGGTTAATTAGTTCATAGTTGGGTGATCACGACCTTATAGTCTATAGTTGGGTGAGGAGCAGGTGAATGAGAGCTCTGAGCAGGTGAATGAGAGCTCTCAACTCGTGAATGAGTTCGAGTCGAGTCATTTGCTTAACGAGTCGAACTCGAGTTCAAGAGTTGACTTGTTCAAATAGTAGAGTTGAATTCGAGTTCAACAAATAATTGTTGAGTCAAGCTCGAGCCTTAATCGAGTCTAGTTCGAGCTCAACACGTAACGATGAATATCAATTCAATTCAAACGAGTTTATGGAGCCTTAATCGAGTCGATTTTATCTCAACACATAACGATGAATATCAATTCTATTCAAACGAGTTTGTCGAGTTTTAATTAAGTCGAGCTCAAGCTCAACACATAATAATGAATATCAATTCTATCAAACGAAATTGTCAAGTCTTAATCGAGTCAAGCTTGAGGTCAACACATAACTGCCGAGTCGAGCTCAAGCTGTTTCCGTCGAGTTATTCTCGAGCTTGAGCTGAGTCGAGCTCCAGGTTCCATTAGTTGAGTTGAACTCGAGCTGCTCTGGCTCGTGTCCACCCTAACCGCTCCAAAAAAAAAAAAAAAAGCCTTTCCTTTTGGTTCCTGCCCTTTCAACACCACTATTTTGAAAATAAAAATGGCCGAATTTGGGCGTAGGAGATGAGTCGTTTTCTCTCCTGTGGTTTCTTAGGAAAAATACTTAACATCCATTACGTTTTCTGCCTCTCCTTGGTTCCATCAAAACAGCAAGAGAAAACAACTAATACTTTCTCCGTTCCTTCAGGTGGCTGCGCCGCCCGAGGACGGCGAACCGGGCGAGGAATTGAGAGCGTTCCCCTATATAAAGGCAGCGGCCCTCTTGGTCCCCAGAACAGTATTTCTAAAGCAGGGAAAGGAAGCAGCAGTAGTGGTCGAGCAACCGCTGCACTTTTTTTTCTTTTCCCCTTCATCTCCCTCCCTCCCTCTCCAAAGATGCAATCGAGCGAGTCATTGTCGTCTTCCTCCCTTTCTTCTCCAACGTCTCCCTTACCTGCTCCTCCTGCTCCAATCGCCTCTCCCTGTGCTGCATGTAAGATTCTCCGGCGCCGGTGCGTTGAGCAATGCGTCCTGGCGCCATACTTTCCGCCGACCGATCCCCAGAAGTTCATTACGGCTCACCGGGTTTTTGGTGCCAGTAATATCATTAAGCTCCTTCAGGTACTTAAAAATTCCGATGTTTCCACGCTTCTTTTTGTCTCTCCTAGACAAGATTGGGATAAGGTGTGGTGAAAATTATATGTATGTGATGACGCGCAAGAGCTTCCTGGCCGATTGGATTTCACCTGGAGAGGTTGAAGATTGTAGATGAAAATTCTTAACCCAAGACAGTTGGATAGTTAAATATTAACGAGTAGTGACTTTTCAAAGTCTGATGTGCCTGATCCAACTTCTGAATTGATAGTGCATCTAAAAGTTGGCATCTCAATGTATCTAAAAATAATTGCTGAAATGGGTTTAGTACATAAGTTCTTAATTAGGTTTTATTAGAAAAACTAAAAATCAGGTGTTGTTTATTTAAATGAAAATCAAAAACCTTATCAATTTAATTGCTTAGATGATAATAAATTAGCAAGCTGATTCATTTAGAGAACGAACTTAAATCTAATTTAGAAATTTGAGTTGAAAAAATCTGGGTGGGGGCAGCTTTTTGTATCTTTACCATCCAATGGAATTTTTTCAACGGAGATTTTCATGCGTCTCCATAACTAAAATTTAGATTGTTGTAGCCGAGTTTTGCGCTCAAACCCAAATATAAACTGAGATGGTATCTTCATCCAAAGGAGCCATCAATGATCAAACTAGATTAAATAATAACTCTGCAAATTAATTTTGAAGTCTCGTTACTGCAAACTGTCAACTGTTTGCTTTTCATCTTTTCTGTCTTAAGAAAAGGACTTCTTCAATTCTGAACTTCTGATTTTTCATGTTTGCCAGGATCTTCCTGAATCACAGAGGGCAGATGCTGTGCGCAGCTTGGTTTATGAAGCAAATGCTCGGAGCAGGGACCCTGTCTACGGCTGCGCCGGCGCAATCTTCCAGCTGCAGAAGCAACTGAGCGAGCTTCAGTCGCGGTTGGCGATGGCGCAGGCGGAGATCCTCAACATGCAGATGCAGCAAGCCAATATGGTGGCCTTCCTCTGCATGGAGACGGCGCAATCCCAGCAGGCAATTTCACAACCGAGTGATACATTTTCCGGCAACAATAGTCCCAGCGGCTACCAACTTCAATTTCAGCAGGGAATTGGTGGATTCTTGGATGATGCTGCTGCTGGAGCGCAGTTGGAGCCTCTGTGGACCTGATCAAGCTCTCCCTGATTCTCCGAATCATGTAGCTAATTTTGTACAGTTTGGATGAAATTTTTGAAAATGAACAAGGATTTTGGATCGAATTTGGCCGTCTGTATTTTAGAGGCTAATTTGGCGAGTCTTGATGATGTGCCAACATGAATAAATTGTGATTACAGCTCAGCGATGAGGAAGTAAATCAATTCTGAATGCTTATTGGATTCTAACTCTTGGAATTGTCTGCAGATCACGATAAATTAACAAAATTATTGATGATCAGTAGGCATATGAATACTTGTTTGCGTTTCAACAATAGAAAAAGACTACACGGTTTTCAACTTTTCAAAATTCATTTGCCACTACCCCTTATTCTCGAACCAAGTTAGTCAGTTTACGCCTGGATCAGAAAAGGAAGAAAACTAATTTCCAGTCGGCAAAAAGGTTTTACCACATGTATAAAATTATGTTTTCCCGATGTGTAAAAAAATTAAAATCTTTGCTAATTTTAATTCCATTGGTACCACCTGGATAAGAGACAAAAACCAGACTCATTAAGATTAATTATTAAAATATTTTTCTTTTATAATCTAACCCTATAAATATATCTTAAAAGTGGTTGAGTGAGAAACAGATATTAAGGTAGTTGCTTTGTTATTTGAATATTGATTTTTTAATAATTAAAAAACGAATGGATCGTATAAAACCTAATTTATATTAAATTAGTTTATATAAACATATTATAAGGTTTACATTTTGTTTAAAATACTCTTCTTAAAAATTTAAGAGACCTGGTTTTTAGCTTTTACCCACAACCAATCACTCGTGCATATGTGTCTACATATATATATATATATATATATAAGGGAGAATTGATTATATATGCTCTGTTAAAGTGCTTATACCTATATGTTTTGAAAAGTGGAAAGAGTGAAGGGTCTGATGTGCATGCTTTTATAAAGATGCGAAAGGAAAACAAAGATTGAAGGGCTAAAGTTGTTAATGTCATAAAATCGGGTTCACATATTTGATTATGTTGATTTGTTAGCCTCTCCATGACAAACGTGGTCGCTTTTTTCCAAAACTGACCAAAATCGGGTCAAAGAAGGCCGGGCGACCGAAACACTAGAAAGGCTAGGTCATTACTCTGTGATCGTCTTGGACACGAGACCTCCTGGTTTACCTCGTTGTCATTGTGAATGGTGTCACCAGTACTCTGTTCATCTTTAACAATTTTCTATCCAATTTGTATACCATTTATTTGTTAGAAGTGGTATTTAGAAGTCAAAAGAGAAAAAAACAGAACATGTGTTTTAAATGTGAATGCAGTTGAAAAAAATTTATGACATGGTGAACACAAATTGTCTAATTTTTTTTGCTCACAAAGCACATTTTATATGTTTGAAAACATGAGTTTTATATGGATTTCTACGTTTCCAAATTTGCAGGACCACATACGGGTAGCTTTATATTTTTTCAAAAGAAAAAAGTTAGACTGGTTCAATGGCATTACCTGCTGGCTTTTAATTTGATCGCCGTCCTTTCCAAGAGCTTCCACATGTAATCATATGTTTTCGGATGAGCAACAGGTTTCTAAGTTGCATTAGCATCAGCAATAGCAGCGGTGCACCCTTTAAATTGAATATTGTGTTCTACCACCTTAAGATACAAGAGCAAAGTACTCATGAATATCAGACAGAAGACATGTCTTTCCATAGACTCTTAGCGCAACCAGCTACACTATGCCCACTATGCCCTTGAGATGTATAATTATATAGTTTCCAACAAAAGTTACATATAAAAAAATCTGATACACCTATAGGCTGTCAAATTCTAGAAGCCTCAAAATTTGCCTTCACGATTATCAAGTGATAATGCTCATATTATCTTACGTCATATCTTGCACGAACAACAGAGAGTGGTCCAGATGGTCAATGCCTCTTCTAAGTATTTTAAATTATTAAAAGTTTTAGATGTCATAAAAATATATATATAAGAATGAAAAAAGGAATGCTGAATATCCTTTTTTCCACTAAAAAAATCAATGTTTGGTTAGATTTTTTGAGCCACAAAAGCTAAAACTGCAAACCTTTCTTACTTCATAAGCTATTAGGGGAGTTCAATGCTATTATGCACCCAATGTTACGGGATGCTGTTAAAAAAGGTCACTAAATTGGTATTATCTACAGTTTAACGTATGGAGACATGTTATAGTGGATTTAGTAATAATTTATGGTTTTGCTAGTGATGAATTTTAAATTTTAGCCATCAGCAATTATTGGGCATACGATGTTATATATATATATATATATATATATAGAGAGAGAGAGAGAGAGAGAGAGATCTTCTTGTTGAGAATAGCCTTTGGCTATTGGTCTGACCTTCTAAAACTCTGTTGTCCCATCTCACTTGTACTTTATTTTATATACTTATTTGCATCTGATTGGCTTAATCCCTTCTAGTGGTCTTGTGTACTTAATTCCTTCATGTTCTACCACACCGTTTTGTTGGATGTTGCAATACAACTATGTTGTTGTGTGTACCATTCTCATAAAAAAAAATTATTTTTTGAGAAAAAAATTAGTTCTGTTGTTTGAGCGTAATACCTTGATTCCACAACTAAACTGATTCTTAATCAATGAGAAAGAAATTTTAATAAGATGGAACAGTTCGGCTCATGAAAAATATCTGTGTTGCATGAGAATAGTCATCTACAATGTTTAAAAAATAGTGTACTCCAGAAATAGTTACTTGGGCATATGACCCCCATATCATAATGAATTAACCCAAAAGGCTGACCAGTAGAAATTTCACTTAAATCCAATTTCAATCAAGTTTGTTTAGCATGATGACATGAATCACATAAATAGTTTTTATCTAATTCAATATCTAAATCAAACTGAACCCTAACTAATTTGAAATGGGAAGAAGATAAAATGCCCAAGTCATCTATGTCAAAGTTCATAAGAGGAGACATCACCCTATCTAATGTCAGCTAGATTAGCAGATGTATGTCAACTCGCTCCTGAGTCAATAATCCAAGAAGAAGACTCAAATTTAGTTGTTAAAACGTTACCTGCAAAATTAATTTGGACAATTGGTTTTTGACAAGGGCGATGAGTTTATGGTATTCCTCTACTGTGAATCGAGGTGCAGCACCCTTGGAGCTCTAGTGCGAATTGAGGTGCAACACCCGTGGAGCTCTAATTATCATTGCTAGATCCGCTGATGCCATCAGAGAAAGCAGATTGAAGACCATGCATATTTTGCATCGAAGTAATAGCAGCTGTAAAAGATGGTTTGAAATTTGGATAGTATAGTTTGTAGGCTGGAGGTTAACCAATAATCTTAAAGCATTTTTCCTTCACATGACCCAGCTTATGGCAATGGCTGCATACTGGTCTAGCCATCCGACCACCTCTATTTTGTTGAAACAGGTTGCTGCCAGCATCATGCGCCCCTTGCTTATCACCATGAGCGACTACTAAAGTTGAAGATACTTCAATAGGAAACCGCGCCTCATGCTGCTTTTCTTCTTGTTAGATTAGCGAATAAACTTTATGCACAATAGGTAGATGATCAAGTAAGAGACTTGGCTTCTAATTAGTCATACGTCCCTTAGAATTGAATAACCTTTTCTATTTGCTGCTGGTCCAACTAAGCTATCATCACACCACAAGTGCACTTGGGTAACATTCCACGGTACTGCTCAGCTCGTTCAATAGAGTTTTCAGCTTTGTGAAATAAGAGCCGATAAACATAGTGTCTTTTTGCATTCTACATATAGAATTTTGAATCTGATATATGTGTGGGGCTTGACTTTGAGTATGGTATTAAAGATGATGCAAATTTTTGTATTAAATATACCAAATAAATGACTTGTGGTTTCTGTTTTAATGCCAGAGTTATGACATAATGAATTAAGGGTTTAATGTAAAGAGTTATGGCATGATAAATTAACGTGATAATAAGGAGTTTTCACATATAGAAAGCAGTCAGATAGTAAGTCTTTCATTACAGTGAAAATGACTCCAAATAAGATGTTTCCACTTGAATTTTCACATATAAATGAAGTTGAACTAATCAATGAAAGTTTGTGAAAGACTTACCTCACCTCAACAATTGTTGCCTTTCCAATGATCAATTAGAATGGATTGTCCTTCAAGGTCCAAGGAGGCCTGATTAATTCATTGTGAAAAAAAAGACTTATTTGTTTTAAAATTAGACTAAGAGTGAAGCTTCCACACTAGCTGCACATTAGCAGGTTCTAGTTCATGCAGCATACATTAAGCTTGAAAAATCCAAATTGCATTTTCCATGCAAGGCTAAAACCTTTCACTTCAAGCAATGCAAACTGTGCATGACTGATAAAATGAGAGAGCCACCCTGCGATCATACTACCTCAACTCATACTCAAAAATTCCTTAAATATTTTCTCATTCATAGAAATTGAACTGTTCAACTGGGGAAATCAATTTCATAGTTACTAAAAACCGTGAGCTATCAAAGGTAACATCTACTCTGTTTGGTGTTAAAGGGGATAGCAAGCGAGGAGTCGAAGGGTTTCTGACAGCATTTACTCTTGAGAACATTAGCTGATTGCAGGCCATTACATCTCAAAAGAAGTACTGACTGATTTCTTGTTCAAAGGGTACTGTGAAAAGTGTGCCCCTCTCTGTGTGCAGCAAGCAAGAAGGCATGAGTTTTTTGGACCAAGACAGGGGAAGATGTTGGTACAAAAATGTTTACATAATACCCAATTGATTGGATCCTCTCACTTGTCTGTTGGTCTAGAAGGTCTAGGGTGAATGTCTAGTGAACAAGCAAGGAAGTTAACTGAACAAAAGTAGCATGTTTTCAACTTCTTGTTAAACTGTTTTTGTGTTCTGATACAGCTCTTGATTAATACCATAAGTCAGCTAATTGTTTATTCTGGTTAAAGATGACCATCTTCATGCTGATTACAATCTAGCTAGGGGATAATCTCACATGAGCTAATTTATCGTCATATGAGCATCCTTGGACACTTGGTTCATCTAAAAATTTTGAAGGTAACACGCTTGTGTTGTGAGTTGTTCAGCTTTGTGAATACAGAACGGAGAAAGTAGTAAAGAGCATGTAACTAATTGTTGTGCTATTTAGTTAATTGCAGGTCGATCTGGCTCAACAATTGCTGATGTAGTACATTCACCTAGGATGCCTCAAGTTCAAGGTAAAATGTCCTGGACGGTCGCATGCTGAGTTTATGTTTATACAAAATAATATGATCTATGAACTTGCAGTTATATGTCTTGTCTAACTGCTGTTTCCTTTTCTGTAAACAGGCTGGTATTTATGCTTATTTTCTGTGCTGCTTATTTTTCTTTAGCCACCAATCAAGCCCAACATGGATGACAACTTGTATGGAGATTACCTAAAGGCGCTTCAACAGAAACAATTTATAAACACTCTAATCCGGACTAGGTATTTGCCACTGTGTAATGCTGTCAGACTTCTCAAATGGCACTTCTATAACTTTCTTGCTTATATCATGTTTATTAATTCTCTTAGTTATCAACAATCACTAATGTGGACAAACAATCTTATTGTTGAATTTCTAGAACTACAGGTAGAGAAAATGTCTGGGAACAAGTTGATAGAGATCTATCAACTTGTTCCCAGACATTAAAAGATATCAAAAGCTGATTTAGGCAGGTGACGAGCATAAATCTACCATACTGGGGCTGTTTGACTCTATCTATTTCATGAAGTTCAATGTAAACTGATGCTCACATTTCCACAGAAATGGTATAGTTTTGCATATGGAGGACTGAAAATGCTAAAATTGTGATGATCAAAATCCGTCACCATAGTCTACAAAGAACGGGCAAAATATGAAACTGACATAAGGGGAATGATGGCATTCTTATGAATTCCAACCACAGCCTTTTTATGCTTCTAAACCAGCAAGGTGCGGCATATGAATCTTATACAACATTGCCACTTGATGGCATCAGGTACCTATCAGTCTCAAAGCAATCAAAAATGCAAAAAGCTAATAAAGAAATTAGTGTACAGTTAAGGGTAGGCGCCGGTCCGGGCCTCCGGCGGCCCAGGTCCGGGCCCAAAAAATCCAGCCTGGGCCCGACATGGCCCGACCTGGCCCATAAATATTAAAAAATATTTTTTATTATTTTTTAATTAAATAATATATATTTTATTATTTAAAGTATCATTTATATTCAAAAAATTTATTTGTAATTTAAAAATCATTTTTTTATTGTAACCGACCGGGCCGGGCCCGGGCCCGAATTTCGGATTGTTGGGCCCGTCCCGGCCCGATGCCCACCCCTGTGTACAGTTACTCCAAGGCTGAACCATGATTTGGTAGAACCTTTGTTATACATTTCAAGCCCTACATGGATTGAATTCTGACTTCTATTCTCCATTCTGAAGTCTCTGCCAAGTACATGGATTGAATCGATGTACACTAAACACCAATAGCTCATGCATGTAACACATTAATTTCTGGCTAATGTAGTGCCTCAAATTCTGGATGTGAAGAGCAGCAAGCTTCTGCAGGTCCAAATGAAGCTTATTTCTGTGTGTTGTTTGGGAGCAATGTATCATCCTTCTAGATTTTGTTATGTTATTACATAATACTAACCATACTAGAGCTTCTTAAGCAGCTAGCATGAGGTGTGTATATTACCTAGCGTTTTCATTCTTTTTGCACGCCAAAATAGACTTTGTACTAAATATCACCACCTATATGTGTACTGCACTACATTTCTCATATTTTTTGTCCTACACTTCAATTCAAGTCTTCTTGTATTTTGCAAAGAGAATGGTCGTTTTATGTTCTCTTTTCTAATTCATGTTCTTGCTTTCAAATATTGAAATCTTCCTACATTTGTTATTGGACCTTTGAAATTTTCCTAAATAAGGTTTAACAAGGATTAACATGTGACAATAGTCCTACCTTACCTGAACTTCTTTTAGTTTAAGAATCTATGCATGTTTTTCTTACTTTCTTTAGAACTTCATTCCTTTGAATATATGTCTGAGTATTTCATTAACTTCTAGTTTCTCCTTTTCTACCTTACAAAGTTGTGCCCTTGAAGCAGAGTACCCACTTCCCATTTCTCCTCTACACACCACACACACACACCACACACACACACACACACACTCACACATGCAGGGACAGAAAGAGAGAGAAAGGGGTAGAGATCATGTATGGAGGGCTGCAGTAGTTCCAGCCCATTGCAGAATATATCCATCTTCAACTAAAAAGAGAGAGCATGGGAGTGTTAGTTTTCTCCGTGATCACAATTTCTTGTTTTTTGTGGTAGGATGACTTTGGGTATCTGGACAGGAAAAGCTTATGAGACACCAGCCCAAGTGGCAAGAGGATGTTGAATTCATGGAAGAAAATCATGCAGCCATGGAGTAGGATCAAAGCTAAAATTGGGTGGCATCTAGGAAGTGGAGCAGCTCCCAAATGTTGGACTTATGTCTGGTATTCCAGCTTCACACTTGCATCTGACCAATGGAACAATTGGCTGCACCGTGCATGAGATGTACGAAGGAAATGGGGAACTCATACTTGAATTTTTTAATGACCTGAACATTCTATTTTTGTGGCCAGTCTTAGTAGAAGACAAGTCTGATGCATTAGTTTGAAGAGACAGAGGCCAAGAGGAGATAAGTAGATATGAGATATGGTAGATGATTCGCAAAAGGGCCAAATGAAAAGCTGTAAAGGCCTCATCTAGAGAGTAAGAGGCCTGCCTAGAGCTGCGTGGATACTCTACATAGGTGTGTCTGGCCGTCTCCCTGCTCACAATTATGTTCAGAAACAGTTATTTTCCGAAACAGGGTTGGCACCTGGAGTCAAGATGTTATTTATTCAAACATATAGAAAGACTTATAGTTTTCTTCTCTTAATTTCTTCATTTTCGCCTTGCTTTTCTTTTTCTTTCATGCTGACCATTGATGAATGTTCTTCCCAGGCCACTGGTATTATTTGAATGTAGCAATGTTAAACCTATGAGAAACAGGTACACACCCATTTTGGGAGGCCAAAGCTAAAAAAAAGTGTTTACTAACGCAGAACATGCATTAGGAATAGACAAAGCTAAAAAAAAAATGTATAGTAACGCAGAACATGTGGTAGTAATAGCCAATGAGTAACCAAGACCGTGCGTTAGTGATGATTACAAATCTGCATTACTAATAATTAATGCTAACGCATAGCTGTTTCTAAGAGAAGCTTTTTGTAACGAGACCTTTAGTAACAGTGTTTGTAATAAGTGTTGCGTTATGAGAAACTTTTACTAATGCACTGGGTGCGTTAGTAAATGTCTTTTTCCTTGTAGTGACAGATGTTACCTAGCAGTAGCATTCAAACATAGTTGGCTTCTATACTAAATGGATGTGCAAAATCCGTTTTCTCATAGTAACCCACAAGCAAATACATGCATGCAACTTCATCTGAGATATGGCAGGAAGGGGAAAACACATATGTAAACTTGTTAAGTCCCTCTATGGACTCAAACAAGCTCCAAGGAACTAGTTCTGAACGTTTACAGACTCACTTCTAAGTTTTGGTTTTATCCAATCAAAGTGTGATTCTCTTTTGACATTCATTAGAGAAAAATTTTCATGGCAGCATTATCTTATATGGATAATTTTATAAGTTTCAGGAATAATGAACATATCATTACATGTTTCAAGCAATATTTGACAGCACATGCTATATGGATCATCTAGGTTTGTTAAAATACTTTATCGGCACAGAACTAGCTCGGTCAAAGCAATTGATCATATCACAATGAAGAAAAACAAGTAATCTTTTGCAAGAAACATGCTCTTTGGGATTTAAACCTGCATATGTACCAATGCATCATTAGTTGAAAGTTGAAACTATCGTCAACTGAAGGGGAGAAGCTAAAGGATCCCTTAAAATGTAGAAGATTGGTTGGAAGTCTGATTTACCTAACTATGACTCAACCCGACATTATTTTTGTTCACGTTCTAGGCAAACACATGCAAAATCCTACTGTACCGGTACACCATAATGCTGCTTGAAGCTATTATTGAAAGTCAACCCAAGCCGAGGGACTTTACTCTAATACTAATTTTCAGCTCACAATGTTTTGTGAAATAGATTGGGCAGCATGCAAAAATACACGTAGGTCAATAATACAATCGCATGTTCCTCTGCTGAATCAGAATACAGATCGATGGCAAATGTAGCATGTGAAATGGAACGGTTGATGGCACTGTTAGCAGATTTACAGGTACTACATACTTCAGTTGTTAAACTATTTTGTGACAACAGGGCATGCAACTTTACATGATATATTAGCAAATCCAATATTTCATGAGTGCAGGAAATATATCGAGTTCAATCATCATCTCTTGCATGACTTGATGAAACAATAATTTAGATATCAGTGTATCATCCTACAATCAATTAGCAGATGCATTTACCAAGCATTGCACAAGGAACTATTTAATCATCTTAAGGACAAAGTGGGTTTGCAAGATCTGCGCACACCAGCTTGAGGGGGATCTTGAAGTCCCTATAAAGGATCAATTCCATTATATTTAATTCCTGAAGTCTCCAGAAAATAAGTGTACCAAGTTCTACAGCTTTCAGTTACACACACAATGAATGAGTTTGTTATAGATGATCTTTTATGAGTTGCTTATTGCATTTCATCTCTGTTATGTAAAGCTATTTAAGGCCGTTGCAAATGAAATTAAGAGCATTGAGCCCTCACGCTTTTGTCTCTTCTTAAACCTTTTCCAAAACCTGGTTTCTGTGCTCGTCTGTTTTTCTTACGTAGTTGCTCTGTTTTTAATATGCTCTTAAGCTCTTTTCCTGCCTTTGCTCGATGTGCGTTCTGTTTTAACTCATGTTCTAAGCTCTACTTGTTCCAACATATATGAAGCACTTAATTAATTTGATTGACTTATAAAGCATAAATTAAAGTTTACTTTTCAAAATGAAAAGGCAAGCTGTGATTGACTTTCTTAATGTATAACTTTTGGAGTAATTAAAGTGGTCTAATAAATGGTTTCCAGGGAAGTAAAGGTCTATTCCTTGCAAAGTTAAAATATAGATAATTGTTGTGTAATGACAAAATAATGTCTTACTACTGTTTATAAAAATCTACGGTTCAAATTTTTCCTTTTCCAATTTCATGAAAATTGTATGGTATATATTTATCATCGCCCTCGTCTATGTTTTTATTCTTTCGTGGTTTTAATTTGGTTATTACATTGAATTCCTTAAATTGAAGTGGTGTTCTATTATTTTTGTCAATTCGGTTGTTTTAGATCGTTTTTTCCTAATGCAAGCTTTTCAACAACGTACACAAGAATTTTTACTTTCTTGTGAACATATTGACTTGGTTTTTCTTTTTCTCATGATGTTGTGGATCATGTAGGACGCGATGCTCAACACTGACATCGCGTGCCTTCCTCCCAGTAGCGTGCTACTTCTCGCCATCTTCTACTAAAGTCTCCGTATGATATTTAATTTTTTGTAAGATAATAATTATTCACTAATTTTTTTGACTGCTAATGATAATATTTCTTTTCTTACATCCAACGGGAGTGATTTTTCTAGTTTATCATCATTTTTTCTTAAATGCCAAATGGCTGGCTAGGCTAATGTCGTGCTGATGATTTTGTTTATGTGGGCACCATCCATTTGGACTGCACACAATGACATATATGATGTTCAAGTTGAAAGGTGTACCAAATGACTGCCCACGTTCCGAGGCTACCTTGAACCCTGGGAACAGGAGAATAGGAGATGACTTCACTTTTCCCCAACCGCTAACTTCATATTTTTTAAGTTAGATTTTTAACCTTAAGATGGAATTGCTTTACCATGAAACATAACATTGTGTTTTAGAAGCTCTTGCTTATTCTTGATGATTGTCATGGAGGCTTTTTTCTTCTTCTTTTTTCCAAAAAAAAAATGTTGACAATGTGAAAGTGAGTTATAAATCACCAAAGTCTTCGTCAACAAAAAGAAATTAATTACGGTTAACTCAAGCTTTATCCTTCACCAAGCCCTTGTCCTTCACCCATCCTCAACAAAAGTAATGAGCGTGTACACCATGCCACCATGCGCTCCACTGCAGAACTGCCCTCTACTTATCTTCTTACTCTTTATTATTAAGGAATAGTAATTAGTTTGTGTTGTTGATGTGCAGGCCACTTTACAAAACAAAACTTTTAAGTTATAGCAAATATGCTTCAACTTTAATAACAAATAAGTTTTTTGTTTAGGTGAGCAAAAGGAGTATTTTAATATGCTGCCTAGCTACAACCAACATCCGACACTTCCTCCCATCCTCCTATGATACCAAGTCTGCTTTTGGTGTCTTAGGCAGATGTGTACACTTTGTTTCAATTTGCATGTCTTCCTCCTTTCGCAGCATAAAGAGTTGATATCAAGAGAGCTCGATAATGAAAACTGACTACCTACCATTCCCTACCCCTTTCATTGTGTTAATACCCTCAGTGATAATTAATGACTTTTTCATGTAATAATATCATTGAAGAATTATGGCATCGATGGTTTCAATTTTTCTGCAAGGCCGATTTATAGATTGACATAAAACATAATTTTTATGTCAATTACTAGGTGTCCAGATGTGTATATTATATTCCTATAGCCAATTTCACGAAAAGTACATAATGTACTCATGTATGAAAATTGGCACCATGCTTTTGTATAATTGGTATAGTCAAAGTCTCAAAGTGCTTACTAAGCGCCACGGCTAAGGGTATTCAACCAACGTTATGTACAATTAACTGCTTAATTTTCAACAAAATCATGATAACCAATCTCTCTTAACCAAATTCAGCCCTTGTGGTGACGAATCCCCGGTCAGAGTCAACCGGTCGGTGTCAAATACTAATGTGTGAATGCTTCCACAGCACAATGAACTATCACCTACTTCGACTGGGATCATATCTTGGATTAGGCAGAAAATCTACAGGGGGCCTCAACCATACTAACATGGGATGCCTAATTAATGAATATTAATTAGTTGCCCGACTATATATATATATATATATATATGAAAGCACATTCACTGAAGTCTGAGGTCCAACACAATCAACTGGATATAAACATATGAACTTTATTCGTCACAAAAGGGAGGTCAAAACGATGAAATGAAACTTCTTGAAATTTCTGGCACTATAAAATTGAAGATTTGGAGTACTGAAAAGTTCAGAAATTTTTCCATGCATCCCCCTATCGATATGATAGGATTCGGCCTGCCAATAGCTAGCCTATAAGGGCCGGAATCATATGTTTAATAGTTCTTTATAGTATGAGAAAATGAATTTTCTGGTGAATTCCGTTTTGTCTCTTCTGCCGTTGGAAATAGTTAAAAGTGTGTATATATATATATTCTTGTTTGACCCAATTATGCCACAGCATTAATTCACACCATCGACTGACAGTGTCCATTTAAAACCATGATTTGCTGGCCGTGACCTTTAAACCATTTCAAGATATCCTTGAGAATCTTCTTTCAAGGAGCCTTACTGAACATGCCCTACTGGCAGGCTCTGCCTAATTTTTGATATCCAAATGAAGGCTGATAAAGTGGTTCACCACGTAAGTAGTGGATATATGCATTCTCTTGGATTATGTCATCTCAAAATGAACTTACATGCGCTTTCCAAGTAAAATTTTTCATAAATTTAATTATATATATATATATATATATATATATATATAAAATCTACCAATCATTGTTGCAAATAATGTTTTGGAGTTTTAAACGGCAAAGTTTTTCTCAAATATAGGCAAGCTTGAAAAAAAGGGGATAAATATGAGAAAAATATGATAAATTTTTAAAAATTAAAAAAAACTAAAAATAGATATCAAAGATTCCTTGGCCTTCTTAAACATATATATTATGCTTTTTTTGGTGTCTGCTATGCCGTTCTTCGAGTACTAATTGATTATCGTATGTTTGGTTAATTATGCTGTCACTGCAATGGAACACCATAATTCTGTTCCATCGAATTGAATGCCGACAGTATCGGACGCATGAACACCTGGAACATGCTACTGATGCATTATGGATTCAGTGTTTTCTAGTCATGTTCCACAGCAGTAAAATGCTGTAAAAGGCATCACCCGACTAACTTGAGGTGTACCTCGGGGCTGTTCTTAGTTACGAGTCAATGATCGTCTCCCTAGATGGGCGTACCCTAAAATTTCTGCATATTTATTGAGTGAGTCGAGTGTGTTGTCTCTTCATCAGATGGTAACATCTCTACTTGCATCAACTTTTGTGCGGACATCTCCTTATGGTCAGAGACAGAACCAAAAATTTTTTATGAAGGGAGCTGAATTAAAGTTTCTAAATTTTGTCTAGGGCTGTAATATTATTTTTTCAAAGTTTTTATATAAAACAAGTACAATTTTCTAAACTTTATATATAAATTTAAAAAAAAAAATTGAAGTGGGGCCAAGGCCCATGCGTACCTTGGTTTCCCTTCTGCTTATGGCTTAGAAGTAAAAAAGAAAAGGTTCATGCCTCCAATGCGCGCCCTCATGTATCAGTTTGAGCTATGCCCCTTGGGGTAATTCTCCCTATATTCGTATTTGACGTATGTGATTGACCACAGAGTGCGATAGAGCGAGAGTTTCTCAAGTGGGTTGGAGAAAAACTTTGCATGAGTGGACGCATGCCTAATTAATTTGTGTTATGCTGCACGCAGAAACTAAGAGTGCAGGCAGGAATGGTGCCGCAGTTTCTAGCAAGTTTACAAGACCATCGATATAAGGTCTAGGACAGCCAAAATTAAGGTCTGCAGACTGCAGGCCATTTCAATCGCCTAGCAGTTCTAGGACCGCAGGCGTTTGAAAATATATTGCATCTTACAAAAGGATTTTAGTCAAATGGGAGTTGTCAGGTATCAAACACGGAATAGTACTCTGGATGCTTGCACTAAGTTCAAATTTCAGGAAAACAATTGGCTCACACCTAGAGTCTTGATAAACTTGAAGTACTTTTTTTCTTTCGAAGAGGAAACCGTTGTTGGAATCATCTTGTATTAAGACAAAAGAGGTGGTTCATAGGCCTAATTGGTTGAATTCTGCTGTTAATCTGGCTGCCAGCAATTGAATTATTTTTTGAGGATTATTTGGGTCATTTTCCTCAGAGAAAACAGCCAAAACTGGCCTTTGAGCATAATTCCAAACCACCATTCAGCACAGAATTATAAGGGACAG
This sequence comes from Nymphaea colorata, assembly GCF_008831285.2. Lineage (NCBI taxonomy): Eukaryota > Viridiplantae > Streptophyta > Magnoliopsida > Nymphaeales > Nymphaeaceae > Nymphaea > Nymphaea colorata. The sequence continues at coordinate 8,123,736 of NC_045142.1, read as the reverse complement.
AACCTGGACCAAGTTTGGCTGGCCGCATCCATTTGGTTCAGTTCCAAAATCCAGATTCTTCAAATGTTCGTGTTCGCCAAAACCAGCCGCTTCTTTTGGGAGCGAATGGAGCCAATGTGTGATCACTTACATGCAGCCAAAATATGCGGATTCCTCTCATCTTATAAGGACAGAGCATATGTGGTCCAGAAAGATTTGCCTGTTAACTAAAACGGTTCTTCATATGCCAGAGCCACAGATCCGCATGATCAGTCAAGCGGCCAAACTCAGAGTTAGGCCGGGTTACTATATTCCAAACCCTGTAGTTATCCAGTTCAGGACAAGTTCTAGGTGGATCGTCGAACCTGCATCTAGTCTATAACATATTTCATTAAAACCTGATATCTGAGTTTTCATGTGTTTCTGACATATATTGGTAAAGATTAGCACAATAGGCTTAACTACTAAGGAATGTGACGATAAAGCTAAGAGGAATCTCGTTAACACCTTGACAGCACCTTGACAGCAGACGACGACGGGGAAGGTCAATTCGACATGGTTGGCGATAAGAATGAGAATATGAAAGTTGAAGTGAGGAAGCAACCTCCATGAATTCAGCTTGAAAAAAATTGTAAAACAAATCTCTTGGATATGAACAATGTAATAAACTAAGAGATTATTATAAGAATAGACATGTTGAGAATAGACATGTTGTAATCACATTTCATGACGTTTTCAAGTCATTTAAAGTTGGACCAGTTGAGAATAGACATGTTGTAATCACATTTCATGTAATTCTCATGCTATACATCCATATCAGATCTATGTCATTGATTATGTTAACATTTGTGATCATTGAAGGTTTAGCTAATTTTATTATAGCGAAAGCCGTTTTGGTTCTGTGTTGATATGATCATGGACGAGATTGGTGAAAATGACGTTTAATAAGATAGCAGTTATGAGCTTCTAAGGTTTTATGTAATGTCTGAATGTATAAAGACATATTTGGCCCAAGTGGGAGATTGTAAGATCATTTAGTGGGCCGACATATGTCTATAAGGAATTTTCAGACATTATGGCTGTCTTAACGTAAATATCCGCTTAAGTGATTGCATTTTGGGATATTACGTCATTTTAGATGATATGAGGTAATTTTGAAACGTATATATACCCTAAAACAGGATCATGCTCATGCTAAATCATTGAATCAATCATAACCTTAAACTTAAAGCGGAAGCGTACCTGAATCCATCTGATATGGTGCACGGGAAGATCGCAGCAGGGTCTTCCAGGGTACGTGCGGCGCGCTTGAGGTCTCTCTCAGATGGGAAAGAAGAAAACCCTAGAAACCAATGTTTCAGGCAACCATTGCACGACCCCAAGGACCACTACCATTATATAACGATGACAATTACGGATTCAACCCATCAAAGAGTCCGTAATTGCGTATTGGTATCTATACATTTTAAAATTACCCCATACCATCTAAAATGACGTAATATCCTAAAATACAATCACTTAAGCGGATATTTACGTTAAGACAGCCATAATGTTTAAAATTCCTCATAGACATATGTCGGCCCACCAAATGATCTTACATACATCACCACTCTCAGTTAGTCACGAAGCCAGAAATTTCTGGCTGAGGGGCACTCTATTTAAATTTCAAATTGTGGGTAGATTATTATACAAGAGGTTCAATTATCTACCTATTGAGAGGCAAGCATGGATTTTTTTAGCAAATTTTTGGACTTTCATAAAATGATACAAACATAGCTTGGAGGAATGTGAAACTACAAATGAGGAGTGGTGGTAGCCATTTGTCAAGAAACATGAAGGATCCATCACATTACTTCTTCTTTATGTTAATGATACTATTTTAACCGGTAGCTAGAGAAACTATTTATCTTTATTTTTTCAGCAAGTTCACAGGGAGCTCAAAATGAACGATCTTTGTGATCTATACCATTTTCTTGGTACATTAGTTTAGGGAAATCTATCACGTTGTTTCTATCTCGACCTTGATATGCCAATGATATTATTGCTTGGGCTCAAATGCAACATTGCAAACCAATAGCCACACCTCTTGCAAACAATATGAAATCTTTTGCTGTTCATGATGTATCAATTTATAATGTCACAAATTATTAAATTTTAGTAGAGGAATTTCAATACCTAGCATTCACTTTTCCTGATTTGAAAAATGTATTAAACTATGTATGTTTATGCACTACCCCCACAATGAAGCATTTTCAAATGGCTAAGCAAATCATTCACCATGTCCGTGGCACATTGACATGTGGAACTCATTTTATAAGTCTAAGGGCGCACTCGTATTGCACAATTTTTTCTCAATTGCATTTCTTGGAGTGCCAAGAAACGACATCTTGTTGCTCATTCTGAATAAAACCTGTAGGAGGATAGGTCCTCCGACCCTTTTATAAAACATACATCAAAAATTGTTATACATCAAACATAAGGGCGCCAAAGAGAAGCAAAATGACGAAGAGGTTAGCATAGCAATGGTGTCAAAACTCGGAGAATGCAAAGTCTGTTAAAAGTGACAATAATATTAACATAGTGAGATTCCAAGACACCTCTACCCTCAAGGAATCATTGCAGCCATCCCAACCAAAACCTGTTGTTAAACACAAGAAAGAAATTAGCATATGTTCTGCCAATATGCAAGATCTCTTCAAGTGTGGATGTTTCACTGTTCTTCTCGTCCGTCGGAAAGGATCTTAACCCCACTCAGTATAAGCACTAGTACCGAAACGAATACTGAAGATGACCAATCTGCACTGGCGTCTCTTGTGATACACCAATTGGATGCAAAAATCCTTGGTAGGAATGGTTGGCCATTCATCCACCAAGCAGCCCTTTTGAACCATAGCATCATCTATCTCAGCTCACTTGAGTTACTTTTTAACTTGTGGTAGAACGATCCCACACAAGAGGGCCAAACTCTAGTAGCACAGTCCCCTAGCTGACCGACTCCTGCCCCATGAACCTTAGCATTTCTTGCCATCCAATGTTTTCATATAACAACATGGGAACAAACTCTCCAGCATCTCATCAACCAGCCGATTTTGAAGCTGGTAGAGAACCACCACTTCAACTCCTCGATAAAACATCGGTGGGGAGTTTGCTGCTTCCCAAATTTGTTCACAATCGGTTTCCATACCCTTGCTGCAAAACAATACTCAAAGATAACATGACATGAGCTTTCTTCCTTTTTTAAGATAAGAATGACATCTACTATCAAGGGAGACACTTTTGGCTCTAAGACAGTCTTGGCTAGCAAGCCTCTCCAAGGTAGCCAAATAACAAAACCGTTGAGTCTGAGCAGAGGCGATATCGTTGTTCCAAACCCAAGTTCTCCACTACTCTATTGAGTACTTGTTACAAATAACATCAACTAAGTCACTGACCATGAGCTGCTCATGAACTCAACCTTGAAAGACCAATTGGTCTTGCCTATTAGAAAGAGTTGGCCAAGTGAGGTCCATTCTCTCAAATATACTTTGTATTTCAATGCAACTACTAGAAGAAATAGACGAAGTTTCTTGGATAGAGTGATTGAAAATCCTTTGGCAATCTCTCGCATGGGCCCTCGCCCTACCTTAATTTTTTTTTTTAAATTTACATGTAAATTTTAGAAAATTTCTAATGTTCTATATAAACAAACATTTTGACAAATGATATAGATATATTTAAGCTCTAGTCAAAATTTAGAAACTTTAATTTGGCCCCCCTCATGAAAAATTTCTAGCTCTACTAAAAGTGGTCTACATATGACATTCTAAGCCACAAAGTAGTTCCCTCTAACCTCTTCTGTCACTCTCTCTCTAAAGAAACCTTTTCCATGAGAGACTTGAGTTTATGAAGAACCTCTTTGGGCAGCTGAAACACAACTATCCAATCAGTTATAAAGGACATGATTTAGCAAATACAACTACCATGCATAAGATAAAACCTTCATTTTCTAGCTCACAAATCTCTTCCTACCTCTGGATAAAAGCTCATCGCATATGTGAAGGATCATCTTCCCATCAAAAAGGGGAAGACCAAGATACCGAACAGAGGGTACATCATTTGGCCAATTAAGAATGCTTTTGAGTCTGGTTAAGAGAACCTCATTAAAATGAAAGGAGACAATAGTGGACTTCTGTTGGTTAATTCTCAGCCCCGAATGAAGGCTAAGTTTCTGAATAAACTTATCAATTTCATGAATAGAAGTAGGACTAGGATTACTGAAATGAGGACATCATTTTCAAAAGATAGCATACTTGGGCATCGTCCTCCCCTATGAAACCATGGGGTGACCACCTTCATATAATGAAGCTCGAAAAACACATCACCACAATGAATAGGTAGGGAGAAAGGGAATCTCCTTGCCGCAATTCTCTCTTGAGATCAAAGAACTTACTGATTCTACCCTTTACGATGACTGTAATAAAAACTATAAAAACACAAGTATCAATTAATTGCAGACAATTTGGAACATTTTTCATGGATTTTCCAAATGAAAAACAAATCTAACATCTATGCTTGCTTTAACGATTTCAAGACAGTTGTGAATTTCAATTGAGGTGATACAATTTGACGACGGGAGTGAATTTCATGGTAAAATTTTTAAAAAGAACTAGAATCACAGGGTATTATGCATCGTTTCTCATGCCCATATGCATCTAGCAAAATGGCATTGTCAAGTGTAAAAATCGACATGTGGTATATACCTGCATAAGCATGATTAACGGTTCCAAGTAGATCATTGGTTTTGGGTAGAAGGATTTCGTGCTGCATTCTACAATATGAATCGGCTCCCTAGTCGCAAACTTAATAGACAAATCTCTTGTTCAATTGATGTTCAACAAGGTGCCTGCTTAGCTATGTCACCAAGGTGCGAGGTGTGGGTGCCAGTGCGGTGCATCTCAAAAAAAAAAAGGTGCGGCGGTGCGGGAAAAATGTTTATTATTTTTATTATTATTATTTTATTATAAACAATAAAAAATATTGAAAACTTATAGAGATTATTTACTACAAAAATATAAAAAAACTCATACAACATTCTTATAAAATTTAAATTCATTTAACTTCAAGCATCACCATTGGAAACTTGACCCCACCGTTAACCTGATTTTACTATTTGGTTCTCAAATCCGATTGATCTGATTTAAGAACAAGTGATTTGATTTAAGAACAAATTGAGTATCTGATTAGTCCGAACGATTAAAATTAGTATTCGGTACAGTGGTAACAGTGTCCAACCTGTTTTACTGGAAGACAGACCAATTAGTGGACTTGTCCTTAAGAAATTCAATTACATTACGGCAATTAGGCCGTTTTCCGAACAGCAATGTCATTTTTTTTTACTATATATAACAAAGTAACAATAAGTTTGTCGATAAATATTTTAACCTAAAAGCTAATTTACTAGAAACTGAAAGACGTGTGAAAATAATTTACATAAAATAATGATGCCAACAATGATAACGAAAACAAAAGAGGGCCCAACTAAAATAGCTGAAAGATTGGTTCGGCTGGGCCAGTGCCTTCCTGTTCGCAAGATGGCATGTAAAAGGAAAGGGGAAAGCAGAGTTTGCCTCTCTTGGGCTCAGGAATTTTGAGTTCCTTTACAATCTTGGCATTGCTCACCAGGCCGGCAGAGTTCTGGAGAATGTGTTGGCCAAAATCGAAAGACGCCGTCAATCCTCGATGCAGGCTAAATCCACCACTCAATGCTCACCGGACGGAGTTCTTTGATCGCCGGTCACTGGATGCAGCAGAGAGAAAGAGAGAGAGAGACAGAGAGCAGCGTCGCAGCGGAAAGAAAACCAGAAGCTGCCGCTGGTGAAAGGGAGGATTGCAGGAGAGATAGTGAAAGAAATACCGGACTCATGTTGGGTGCTAATCAAGGTCACACCCGCATCCGCACCCACACCCGCACCGCATCGCGTCGACGTGAATGCAACTTCATTTTAGATGCACCCTGGTACCATTATTGATTAGTCCTCTCCAAGAGTGTTCCTTTCCATGTGTTTTTACACAGATTCTTCAAAGTTTCAGCCGAAGACTGTAGCTTGCATGTTTCTAGGATATGGTAGCTGCCACAATGTCTATTTTTATGCTACGAGCCAAAGAGAAAGAAAAAAGTTGTCTCACAACATATGATTGTTGGAGGAACAGGTAATAGGTCCAGACTCAGCCTCATACTCTCTCGTGAGCTGATTAGCCAAAAAAACGATCCCAGGTAATGGGATCGAAGTGTGTGCAGAGCGGTGTGCAACATAGTCAGGTTTCGATAAACGGAGATGTTTTCTTGGAGTATAATAGGATAAGCTTAAAACAATGAGAAAAAAATATCGTAAATTTAAAAAAAAAAATTAAAAATTAAAAATGAGGAAAAAATAAAATGAGTAAAAAACTAATAAATTTTGATAAGTAGATTTGTAACAAATAAAAAATAGAAAACAAAAAAAACTGTTTGGCATTAAAAAAATGAAAAAATCAAAAATGTGAAAAAATGCATTAAAAACGCTTTTTTTAAGGTTTTTTAAAAAAAATGTGTTTTTTTTAGTTTTAAACGGTCGTTTAATTTATCACGTTTTTTTAAAAAAAATGTGTTTTATATGACTATGGTATGAAAAGTACATATACACTAAATAAAAAACAGAAGCCGGTGGGGTATTTTTGAAAAGTTTTTATAAAAATATATATATATTTTAAACTTATCCCTGTTGCCCTTTTTAGAGCATACACATAACCAGTTTCGAAGACAAACACCAAGGTCACCGACCATCGTGCCGACAAGGTCCCATATAGCTTCAATTCAAAAATCTACACCAATTACTGTGACCTGCATCGACGGACTTTAATAGTCATGCCCAACAAGTGGAAACAGTCTGTTTATCCTCCAACCATCATGGCCATGCATCATCCGAAAACCTGAACATGTAGAACTTCCCCAACTTCTTAACTTCACCATAGCTCACGTCTGAGCATTTGGAGTTCATGTCCGGAAATGAGTGGCCCGCACCAGCTGTTCCAAAATTCCACTGCAGTGAACTTAGACCGGAGTCTAATTACATGTGGTGGCCGCACCAGACCCCGGTCGGTTGGTGACTAAAAGTGTAAGCTCCGCGATTGTGTCTGGGGATGCAATTATGTGTAAGTGGTTCACATAAATCCCATTTCGTGTAGTCATTTTTTATTCTTTTAATTGTTTTTGTCAATTCTCTACAACTGCTGTAGCTAGCTAAAGTCACGTTCATACAAGTTATATGCCACCTCAACAATAACTGTGTGAGATTGGCTTTCCTCATTTTGTGTGCTCTTCTCTGAGGAGTTGCCCAATGTGGCCCGCTTTGACAATGCAATCGTATTAAGTTAAATGATCACCAGTGTTCACATTGACGCAGTCATCTGTGTTCACATTGACGTTTATGCATGACATTTGAATTCCACGTCTTTAATTTGGACACCAAAGGTGAAAAACTTCCACTAAAACTATCATCACTTGAACGAATGTGAGGATAATTGGGAATACATATATTTATATCATAAAATAAAATTTTAAAGTAGTACGCTTATTTGTTCCAAAGTTTATATATATAATGAAGCTGTTCTAGATGATGAAAAGATGGAAAGTTGAGCAGCCAGGAGAAAGCGATAAACACGAAAAGATGTAAAGTTGAGCAACAAGGAGAAAGAAATAAAGAAAGACGAAAAGTAAAAAGCTGGCGGCAGGTAAGCAAAGAGCTGGAAGCGGCTGATATGATGTCTGGCCGACATTACCATAGTTTTTATTTCTATTTTAAATAAATTTAAAATGTTTTGAAATTTCCTTTTCCCTTCCTAATGCGACACTCAGTTGCTTCAATATCCTATTGTACGGGAGAGGTTTAAATCATCCTTTTCGTGGGCAAGACAAGTTTTTCATTCTGCCACCCTTCTCTCTTTCAGGGTAATGGCATATTTATTTTGCAGTACAAGTCATTGAGTTGACACAAGAAAAAAAAGAAAGAAAAAAAAGAAACTGTCTGCCAGCTCTCATCCCATCCCATCCCATCCTTAACGTCAAAGTCAGGATGCATTACTTTAATCTATATTCCGATCAGTTCCATTTACTCAAAAATTGAATGCATGTTCATTGTTTCAATCAAACCTGGTTTCAATCAAAGCTGGCGGACGATGGATTTATCCATTTTGCATGTTTTTTTTTTTTTTTGGGTGAGCGAGAGGTATTAATTTTATCGCTTGAAAAAGACTTCTTTCTTCAGGATCATGAGTGAGTCAGTGTCAGCGATAGCAATGGTGCACCCTTTAATTTGGATGTTGCGCTTTATCACTACATGCATGTTTTCCTTGAAACCGATATCCATAGAAAAAAATACCTTTATTTTTTGTCAAATAAAACATCTAAACTCTTGATCACCTTTAACAAATGCATAAGTGCAGTTTTTCAAAAAAATACGAATCTAAAATACCAGATAGGAGGCACATTTGCTCATGAGCTAAGTTTACATGAAGGCTCATTCGTTACTAGTTTCAAGTATACATAAGCCTTAACGGCTTCCTTAATTTCTCGTGGAGCACATTGTCTACCAAAATGACAACCGTGTGGCCATCTCTTAAGCCAGTGTTTTATGAAATGGTATCGGTGTACTGTAGCTATTATAACGTATTAATGTACCAAAGCCCTTAAGTGGTTCAGCTAAATCAATTAAGCATGTAGCTGGTAAAAGGTCCGTCGTTGGTTCCATTATTGTACATATCAGTATCAATTTCCGGCAATTTTATGTCAAAGCAGCAGCAATACACCTTAAAACAGGGCCAGAGACTAAAAATTTCTAGTTAAGAGCCACTAGTAATAAATTTAATATTTTTAAAAGGTATTAAGATGTAACTAAAAAAAGTTACCTTAAAAGAAAGAGTATTAGCATTAGGGTTTTATGTGTTCATGCAAACAACAAAGTCACTTGACGCAAGTGCAGTTTTTCCGAGTTCTTCCCAAGAAAATAATAGAAATTAATGTAGTAGGGAAGAAATTTTCGGGAGAAATTGTGGTATCTACTTGTTGGAGTAGTTGTTCTTTAATGTGTATGTTAATTTCAGCAAAGTCTAATAATCTATGAGCTGCATAGATTCTTTCTGTGGATGATAAAAAACTGGTAGGTAAGATGGTGGTGCCCACAGGCCTGAGTTGTTATGTCTAATGACGCGTGGACCGAGAGACACAATGTCCAATCCCATGCCACATACTGATATTAGATAAGAATATATATATATATATATATATATATATATATATATAGGGAGAGAGAGAGAGAGATTTTGCTGATGCAAGATGATGGTAGGTGCGTTGGTATAATGATGTCATTGGGAATTCACTCGTTTTCTTCGTGAAGGAAAATAAATGACCTCAGTATGACTGAGTAGCAGTGTGGGTAGTCACACTGCTGCTTCTGTCCCAGCAATGATTGAGTTTAAGAATGTAAAAATTCTGCTAGTTTCATGGAAAATCATGGTCGTCAAAGAAAAGAAAAAAGCTCTTTCATGCGTATCATGTCCACATTTAATGTTTTTAAGCTTCCTCCTACTAAACATTTAATATATTATTATATCAACCATATCGTTTTGTATCCTGTTGTATTCATTTTTCATATCAAGCATGATGATCTTCCATCTTTCTCATGTCAGTTTTCATTCTTATGCATCCATGTTGCTTTGATGTTCCGCTTTCCCTCCTTTCATGCCGCTTCTTACTTCTTCTTCTTCTTAATAGCCATTTCTTTGAGTGCATTTTTCTGTGGTTATACGATGGAGATCTAGATGGATTCGACATACCAAAATTGTTGGTTTGGTCTTGAATTTATTTATTGGATCTAATATCAGATTTGGATTCAGTATTCTGTTTAATAGCTCGACCCGACACTAGCTGGGATAGATTTTGTTAATATAGATTCAACCCAAGTAGCATATATATATATATATATATATATATATATATATATATATATATATATTAAACAGGCATCTGAATTTGATTACATCCATAGAATCAGTGACAGAGCTTGGTTGTAGTTGGTGTGGGCAATTGCCCCACATCAGGGTACAAAATTTGCTTTATGTATACATGGAAACTTCATTAATTTTCTGTTTTTTATGTATGAATACCCTTTAAAGTTTGAAATTTAAACTTAAAGTACCCATCAATCAAAAATTTTTGACTCCGCCACTGCAATGAATTATTTAATCCCTTTAAGGCAGCTCGATCGATCCTGCTTAAATCCAAATGTATGGTATCATTTACTTCCCTTTGTCTTAATGACTGTTCCCCTATGTGAGGCCTACATGCAGCAGTATACGTATAAACAAGAAGGCAAAGTTCCCTTCCAGATCTTCCATTGAGGAAAGTCAATAGGAATATATACCTATATAGACCATATGAATTGTTAATGGAATGATTGGATATGACTCGAGATTAGATCATTGATTTTGGCAAATGCTGACTGCGATTCAACCAATACCATCATTTATTTCGCGTTGGTTTGGTAACTCTAGAGGACTACATTTTCTCTCCGAATACGAAAAATGACATTCTTAAGGGGAAAAATATAAATGAAGTTGGTACATTCATGGGGACGAAGGAATCCGAGAGTCAAGAAAGGTGACAGCTCATGATGACAACCACTGCGAAGTATTCATAAATGGTTCACACCGTGAATTCCAAAAACGGTGTTTGGAAAAGTCTAGCGCAAGCTGGTCTTTCCAGTCAAGAAAAAAAATTAATTTGTCTAGAAAACAGGTAAAAAAGTTTGCGAAAAGAATGCGCTGCAAATCTTTTCCATTAAGGATTTCCTTGCATGAATCTTTAAAATGTCTCCGTGAGTAGGAGGATTATTTCTTCGGGTTGAAAGCAAAGTCCCCACCTTTTCACCCATCCGTCCACCGTACCATGCCTGCTTTTTGGTGTCTTGGATGACACCTCTACATAAACATTCTGCCATTAGGTTGAGAGCCGAAGTCCTCACCCTTTCCCCTATAACCCAAAAGTATCATACCTACTTTTTGGTGCATTAAAATGACACCTCTACTATGTTCTAATTTACATTTTAGTGCCCCTTCTTCAGACACATAAAGTTAATTTTATGAGAGTTTGAAACTGATACTAACTGCCTACTAACCCTGTCTCATTTGTCTACTAACTTAAAATGTCTCTATATTTCATTTACTTTATCATTTAATTTGGTCCTTGAGGTTAACTTTTCCAGCAAAATTTTGTTATTTTAGTGAAATATCCTATGCAAGGGGATATATATATATATATATATATATATATATATATAACCTGCCTTCTAATAGCATAAGCTGATTTTTGTTAAGTAAATAACTATATAAAGAACTAAGCTAGGGCAACTTAAAAGCAGAATAGGTTTGTCTTAGAATTGCAAGTGGAAAGGAATGAGCGAATTTATCAACATTTCCTACTAGCACAAGATAACGTTGAAAACGATAAATTGCTTTTGTTATAAATATCTGAAATTTGCATAATTAGTATGCATTTTTTTTTTTCCTAATTCAAAGAATCAGAATTCAAATTATAATTGAAACAATTAATATTTGAATTGAATTTGAAACTATGCAACCCATTGGAACTTTTTCAATCAGAACTTTGTAGAAAGCACGACTTCAGTTGCTTGCCATGACACAAGAATAGGTTGTCTGGGTTTGGTAGGACAGTTTCCCAAATAGTGGGATCTAAACCACAAGTACTTTCCAAAAGGTCAAACATGTAACTCGCAGAGCTTGGACGTACATATATTAGATTCACACCCATGTGGCATGTTAGCAAATTTCAATCCTTCGACGCGTATAATGACAACTGCCATCTTTAATGATCATCTCACGCGGATTAGCTTGAAAATGTAATATATATATATATATATATATATAGATATATCCAAAAGTTAGTGATAAGAATGTATATTTCATAGATGATTCTTGGTTTTCTCCATCAAGTTCGATTATTGGTGGTTGGATGCACGAACGATTTTGACCTCCTGCAAGTCTCAGATGTTGTTGTATTATTAAAATTTAAAAATCTGTTATTAAAAGCACTAGATATGTTTTAATTGTAAATGACATTATTGCGATAAACCATGATGATTTTTTTTTTTCAGGGACATACTTTTAAATTTTAGCCATCGCAGATCTGAACTCCCCAAGATATGTATTTAGAGGAATCCAATGTTGTCATGTGTCAAATGTTACTATTTGATTAATGTTTAAAAAGTTGACGTTAAAAAATAGTCATGATGCAGTAGCAATTTATAATGGCATTAGTGATGATTTATGATTCATTTAGCAATGAATCCAAAAAGCTTAACCTATCCGGCAACCATCTAGCACCTAGTAGCATTGACATATATATATATATATATATATATGTGTGTGTGTGTGTGTGAACATGACACGTTGCGCTCGCAGCTGTACAGCCCAAATGGTATCCCTTTTGATCTATTTGATTGAACCAGCCTATTTAAGTGGACTTTTGCAGCACTACTTGGGCCACTTAGCCTTGAAGCATTAGTAGAATGGATCTCTCTCATGAAACTCTGCAATGTATCTATGACTCATAGGACACTTAATTATTTCAGCAAAACTGAATTTTCAGCTAATTGAGTATTCTGTTGAGGACGTTTGATATACCCAGAATCATGGAATTTTAAAATCAAAATGTTTAATTTTTAAGAAATTGAAATTATTAAAGAAGCAGGGTATTTTGAAAACTAAAACCCAGAATTTTGATTTCATTCCAGTTTGAGGAGGAGGAGGAATTATGATTCTAGAATTTTCATTCTTGAATCAAAATTCCAACCCATCAAACGCCCCTTTTAGGTAACATTTTTTCTAATTTACAGTTACACGTATGCCTACCCATGTAGTTGATGGCAGTGGTTGTGATGAGGATGAAGAAGATAAGTAAGTCTATCAAGTTCAGGTCAAAGACTGCTGTCAAAGATGACCATTAGGCATATAGAGGGGGAAAATATTCTACCTTCCCGGTGCCAACCTCATTCCTCATAAGGGAAGGAGACAAATCGTCAGAGACCAAGTTTTCCAAAGCTTGGAAATTTGCTAGCTGCTTTGGGAAGAAAAGAAAGAAGAGAGTTCCAAGTGCTGCACTCTGGTTGTTTTCACGTGTCCAACGAGGTGGAAGGGTTCTTAAGTTCCTAAGTACTTTGTGTTGTTAATGGGTTCAGGTTATGTTGAGTTCAAAAACATCGAAAGACGGCCAAACCTTCATATATTTGGATTCCAGTCCCAAGCCAATGCACGCTCGAAGGTTTTATTTGTTCCCATGAACATGAATGCAGCCAAGGTAGGGCCCCCCTAATTTTTTTTTTTTTTTAAGTTTACATGTAAATTTTAAAAAAAATCATTTATTTTACATAAAAACTTTGAAAAATGGTACTATATTTCTTGCAGTGCCGTATTAGCCTATTTAGAAGTCAAGCATTTATTTAGAAGTCAAGCATTTACATCCGACCAATTTATTTTGTGACAATCAAGCTACTCTTCATATTGTTGCATATCTCGGTTTCAACGAATGGACAAAACATATTAATTGAAATTTCATGTCATTTGAGAGATGATTCTTCCAAGAGTGAAGCAACCACAAAATTAAGCTCAAGTTTTGAAGGTTACTCTTCGTTTTAGTAATTGTAAAATATCCCAATGTGCATGAGCTTGATTTAATTCAAAAAGTAAATAGTCGTTTCCGAAATATTCATACACGAACATTGCATGGAAGACTAAATAATTCCAACTATACATCTCCTCATCTTATGGCTTCCTTTGATATAGTTGCAATGTATGTAATTCTTGTTTGGATATGGGGATCAAACATTAGAAAATGAAGTTGCACTTTTAAGGGTTAGCTAAGATGTCTCTGACTCCAATATATTCAAATTTTAAATTTTCAAGGCACAGAAATATATAAATAAAAATGTAACCCTGAGGTTTTAGAGTGGAAATAAGCATTTTTGTGGTATTTATGTGGGCAATTGTCCACACGATCCCACACCCTCCTCCACCACCTCTGCACAGAGGAGGCCCCCCTTTAAGTTTGAAAAAAAAAAACATCTAGTTACTAAAGTTTTCAAAAAATTAGTTTAGTTCCTATAGAACTTCTGAAAATATGTAGTTTTCTTCTATCCAAGGAGACCAACCTAAATTGGAAGACTTAATTGCACTTTTGATGGCATAAAACCTGAAGATAGGACACTCTCCATTAGGATCCCTGCATTCTTTTGTTTGCCCAGGGAGACGATTAGTGAATTTTCAATAGCAACTACTTCAGAGACAGCAGTCTCCTGCAGGGTTGTTGCGGAACCATTGTTGTTGGAATAAAAGGTTAGGGGCCTTTTCCCCACATCAAATTGAGTATTATTTGAAGTTTGGTACTCGAGGTGAGCATCTTTTACTTCTATCATTGTTTAAGCTCGTTCAGCTTTGCTTGAGTCAATCTCTTGAACGTCAGCTCGATCTTGACTCATTTCTTGACTCATTTAAGCTCGTTTACCAACTGTCTATTTAACTTATACTGATTTTAAGTTTGGAAATTACCCAAACAAAAAATGATAGCCTAAATTAATCGAGTCAAGTTGGTGTATAAGCTCAAGCTGAGCTCGAACTCTACTCGAGCTTAACCAAGCAAATTGGAGTATTACTAGAGTTGGCTCCACAAGTTGTACAGCCCTGCCGTCAACCCCTTCATATGGGAAGTGGACCTCAATGTGGCTCATGTTTGGCTCGATCTTGAGCAAGACTATTGATTCGGATTTGACCACCCAAGGAAAGACCCAATTGTCGAAACGGTCAAACTTAAGCTTGGGCATCGGGCCAGCCCAGCCTGGCCCAATAAGGAGTCAGGCTCAGCTCGACCAATCCGAGCCCGAGCACCGCCCAGGCCCAATCCTATTAAATTAAAAAATATTATTTTTAATATAAAATAATATATAAATATAAATGATCGTAATAAAATATTATATTTATATATCAAAATTAATAAAATAAATATTAAAAAATTTATGAGGCCCATCCGAGCTTATGAGGCCCACCTGGGGGCTGATAAAGTATCATGCCCCAGTGCCTTTTTTTTTAGGCCTGGGCCTGGGCCTGAATCAGGCCCAATAAGGAGAATTCACCGGTGCCCACCTTAGTCAAACGGTTGGTTCATGAACACTTGAACGAGAACACGTTGAAGGCGAGCGCCCCGACTTAAGTCAGTCAGCCGGCCGGAGAGTCGTCGAAGTACGACGGCACGGCGTTGGGAAGCAAACGAGAGAAGCCACCCCGACCCCCCCGCAAACGACCACGGCTGCCGGTGAGAAGTTCCGTCGTGCTGGGCTTGTTTTCTTGCCGACTTGGGGAGGCTTTTCCCGATTCTAGCATCCATTTTCAAACAGGTCGGCACATGAAATTGGTCTCTTCCCTCACTAAAACCAAACAAATCTTGATCGATTTACATGCGCATAACGAATATACATCACATGCCTCATTTAATCAGGAGATCGTCGTTTCCTTTCTTCTAAGTGATGATTGTTCTTGACTAGGGGATAAGGAAAGTAAAGCCTAACCAAGCAAGCGCTTTAAGTTGAAGCCCACTTAGTT
The DNA here is from genome assembly GCF_008831285.2 of Nymphaea colorata. NCBI lineage: Eukaryota > Viridiplantae > Streptophyta > Magnoliopsida > Nymphaeales > Nymphaeaceae > Nymphaea > Nymphaea colorata. Next base: position 8,108,076 of record NC_045142.1, on the reverse strand, counting down.
TGGCTTCTTCAATGACCAAAGTTGCCGTTTTGGTGCCCATGGGTTCATTAGTGGGTCCGTGTTTTGACTTGGAAGTTGATAATGGCCATCTCTCTCTCTCTCTCTCTCTCATGGTTTGAACAGATCAACCTATTTTGGTAGGTCTGGTGGGCGGAGAAATAGGGTTTTGGCTAAACCGGTTGATCTAGGTCGGCCAAACCTACCTGAGCCAAGCACGCCAGCAAAAGAATTTACTTGCTTTAAGCAACTTTGGTCCTAATCCAACTTGAAGGACATCTGGGTTTGGCTGTGTCGCCGAGATTCGGACCCGGATCTCGGATCCAAAATTTACTGCTCTAGATCTGGATAAGCTCTTGAGTTTGAACTTTTGCTCAGGATCTCCCCTTCATGGACCTTTGATTCTACTATATGTAGTTTATTTTCTTTATTATTTATTTAAGTTTTTTGTGTCTCCACTTGGGAAGATAAAAATGATAAAAATGGATCTGTCTAGAAGGTCAAATAACGTCGCCTTTGACGAAACGCAGCAAAGCCGTAATGAATGTTGGCATCATTCCTGATGGAGTTGACCTTTTCAGGGTTTTCTCCTTTTTTTTCTATTTTTTTATAATTATCATGACGTAGTTAATATTTTATTATCGTTAATTAAATAGTGATTTCCAAATAATTTTTCCGTCAATACAGTCGTTAATTCAAGTTGAGGCGACTGGGTCTGGGGTCAGTCAGTCAACACCATCTGGACCGTCCATTCCCAGACTCGGCCAGTCTGCCGTAAGATGTGGGTCTAATTTGGTCTTATGTGCAATTAATCGGGTCCGGATCTTTTGGAAAATTATGGTTTGATATGGATATTCAATATGTCGATAATTTAGTTGTCAATGCTTGGAAAATTTTGGCTGGCGGTGGAAATTTTTAGTTTTTTTTTGTTTTTTATATTTTGGATATTTGGATGTTTTGGGATGTGACTTGAAATTGCAATCTCATGGGATTAGAGGTGAACAACAGGTCGAGCTTGACTCGTTAAAGCTTCACTCTTAAATGAGTTTGAGCTGACTCATTTGCTTAAAGAGTCGATCTCGAGTTCATGAGTCGACTTGTTCAAATAATCGAGTTGAGTTTGAGCTCAACACGTAACTGGCAAGTCGAGCTTGATCCTTAATCGAGTTTGTCGAGCCTTCTTTTCAAACGAGTTTATGAGTTTGTCGAACCTTAATCGAGACGTAACAATGAATATCAATTCTAACGAGTTTATCGAGCTTTAATACGAGTCGAGCTTGAGCTCAACAAGTAACGATGAGTATCAATTATATTCAAACGAGTTTGTTGAGCTTTAATCGAGTTGAGCTCGAGTTGCTTCCGTTGAGCTATTCTCGAGTTGGAGCGGAGTCAAGCTCGAGGTTGCATTAGTCGAGCCGAGCTCGAGGTAAGACTGAACTCAGACTCGAACCGGCCTCCTGTTCAGCCCATTTAATTTCTCTAAACATTTTCCACATAAACGTAGAAATGGATTTCTAAGTTCTGCCATGTGTTATCCAACTCATCCTGTACATTATTTGGATGAAGAAGAGAACGTTCGGTCCCATCTAACTAAACTCCGCGTTGATGTGGAAGGAACTTCCCTCACCAAAAGCTGGCGTTCAACCTTCAACGCCATAACCAGTAAGGCTTGTTGCCGACGTTCACATGACATCATCAACGCTGGGGAAGACCACGCTCCCCAAGCGCCTATATATGTTCACCGGTCGCCGCTCGGTGCTAGTGCAAGGCAAAGCAGAGATCCCAATCAAGTGATAGCGCCTCTCCCTATCTCTCCCTAAAAATGCAATCCAGCGAGTCGCTGTCGTCCTCACCCCCGTCTTCCTCACCGCCGGAATCTCCGCCGCGCTCCCCTCGTACTCCTCCGCTTCACCCCCCCATCGCCTCTCCCTGTGCCGCTTGTAAGATTCTCCGGCGCCGGTGCGTCGAGCAATGCGTCTTGGCCCCATACTTTCCGCCCTCGGAGCCCCAAAAGTTCATCACGGCTCACCGAGTTTTCGGTGCCAGCAACATCATTAAGCTCCTTCAGGTACTTACCGAATAGCAATAGCGGTTAATCCCCCGGACAGCATGAAGCTGCGCCATTTTTCAACAAAAATGCCCACGAAAAGTAGGCATCTCGCAAATATGATCAAATTTGACCAAATTTTCTGTCTTCTATCCAACTTTTTCTTCTTTTTTTTTTTCTTTTAAGAGTGAGTGAGTGGTTTATTCCACCTTCCACCGCCATTAATAGTTGTCACTGCTCCCTTTATATGCCCATCTCTAAATTTTCACCGAACATGCTTTGGGACTGGTTTAGAAGTAAAGCGCACTCCAAGTTCTATCCAACTGTTCACCCTTATAATAAAGGGCATGGTTTTTGTCGTTACAGTAGACGAAGACGAAGGGCTCACAAAGAGTCGTGCCCACGTCAAAAGTCCTATTTGCAAATTAATCAGACGTTTTAGCTATGGGTTTTGGGACATTCTCAATGGTTTTTTTGCATGAAGCCCTTGAATCTTAAACAATTTATCAATGGCCGCCAGTACAGTTTTCGAAATTTCGCTGCAACTTTCGGTGAATTGTGGGATGATGTTCTTTTGGCATCTGCAGTAAGAGGATGACAATAAATTCTTCGTGTACTGAATTTTCGGATGCTACTGTTGCAGGAGCTTCCCGAATCACAGAGAGCGGATGCGGTGAGCAGCTTGGTGTACGAAGCAAATGCGCGGAGCAGGGACCCTGTCTACGGCTGCGCCGGCGCAATTTTCCAGCTGCAGAAGCAACTGAGCGAGCTTCAGTCGCAGTTGGCGATGGCGCAGGCCGAGATCCTCAACATGCAGACGCAGCAGGCCAACTTTGCGGCCCTCATCTGCATGGAGATGGCGCAGTCCCAGCCGCCAATTTCACAGCCAAGCGATACATTTTCCGGTGACAGCAGTCCTCGCAGCTACCAACTTCAGTTTCAGCAGGGAAACGGCGGATTCTTTGATGATGCTGCTGGGGGAGCAATCTGGGAGCCCCTTTGGACATGATCGAGCGATCGAGCCCTCTGGGCTCTTCTCAAACTTCTGATTAATTCCGTAGCTAGATTAATTAAGGAAAATTAAAGCAAATGCAAAGCTAGGTTATAAATTATATTCTAGGAAAATTTGAAGGGATAGCTGATCCACTAAAATAAAATTACCGGATAAGTGATTCATGGCGTTGTGTATATCTAAGACTGAAAAAAGTTTTGAAATTTGTATTTTCCTTCCTTGGTTGCAATCATGGAGATTTGAGGAGCAATATGAAAAGTGAGGAGGGTCTTATTCTAGTGTAACGGTCAACTTTATACTAATTATTGATCTTCTTTTTATTTTTTCTCTCTTGATGATGATGAGAATGATGAAGTTGATAATATATATATATATATATATCCATTTAAAAAATAATGAAAAAAAAAAGTATACTTCATATATGGACAACTCAGATGACTATATGACTCTAAACACAAAAGGTTGGTAGTCTTGAGTTTCAAACTAACATTATACTTTTCAAACCTTCTCCATCTACTAATATGCCGTGTACGTCAACCTTGGAGTGGAAAAAGTGCTCTCCCGCAAAATTGTCCAAACTTTCAGCTCCCACGATAAAATTAACCTTCCTGACGCTTCCAAGCCAGTCTATATCAGCTGTATAAGTCATGACTGGTAAACAGGGGAAGCAGATTTCACCGTCTCCCTCTCCTTCCAATGATAATGCCATTAATGAAGCCTGTTCTAATCATGTTTTAAATAAATGAAGAATGAAATTGATTCGAGTAGTGGTGAGGACTTCTGCTGTCATGGTGAAAAGGGTAGACCTCAATAGGTTTTCGCAAAAGGCTGTCATGATCGTCAATTCTATTTTCTTGATTACAATGCTTATTGGTCAATTGATGTGGTGCAATATTAAGTAGAAAGATATATTGTCGTTTATGGATTGTCGTTTATGAAAGAATTCAACACAGCAATGGATCAGTATCAGTAGTAGCGGAGCTAGAAAAATTCGCTGGAATGGCACTTGTTTAAAAATACTTAAATTTGATGGGGCACTTTTATATATATATATATATATATATATATATAAAATGATAAATATTTAAGATTCTCATTTAAAAATAAAAAACTTTTAAAAGACTGGTAGTGTCACAATATAGCTACGCCACTGCAATGGACCCTGAAGGCAGGGTAAGTGGGTTTCCACCTTCTTCTGAATTCAGTGTCCCCTCCAAACCTTCTTACTTGCATGTTTGGCCCTCTCTTAAGTCTCTGGTTCATCCATTGGCTCGGGTTGTTCCCTTGATCATGTTTTGAATAAACCTAGTCTCTTTCTAACTATTACTCAAGTTGACAATCAGTTGTAATCAGTTTCTTAGTGATGATATGTCATTTTCGGTGTCATTAGATGATTATTGTCAAAACTACAGAGCTACTTTGTGAAGTCAAACGAACATCCATGTAAAACATGAAAACTAGAACTCATAACTTTGTGTTAAAAAGTGCTTTAAACAAAATGCAAACCTTTTAATGTGTTTATAAACATTAATTTAATATAATTCATGACTTAGTTCAACTTATTTTTATACAAAATGAATTTGTACTATTAAAATTTTGATGTTATAAGAGTTGTTCAGTTTTTTATTGCCAAAAAAATATTATTTAAGTAACAAAATAATCAACTTAATACAGGTTTCTTACCAAATTACTCATAAAATCAAATATATAAAGTTATATTGTAAAAAGAATATCTTAATAATTAATTTCAATGGTTCTGGCTTTTAATTTTTTACCCAAGTGGTCTGATTTATATATATATATATATATTCAAAGTGCTTGGTAGCTACCAGACCACTTGCATTAGGGATAAAAACCAGACCTCCTAAATTCATGTAAAAAAAAACGTTTCAAACAAAATATGAACCCTCTTATGTGTTTATAAACACTATCTTAATATAAATCATGCTTCAGTTCAAGTTATTTTTGTAAAAATAATTGATTTTTTGTACTTTCAAAATTTTGAAGGCATAAGAACGCTTCATTTTTTGACTATTAAAAAAATATTATTTGAGTAAAAAAATAGTTAACTTAATATATGTTTCTCATTAAATCATTCTTAAGATCATATTTATAAGGTTAGATTGCAAAAAAATATTTTAACTATTAATTTTAATAGGTCTGGTTTTTGTCTCTTACCCAATATATATATATATATATATATATATATATATATATATATATATATATATATATATATATATATATATATCATAATCACAATGTTCCAGAGTTTTAAACAGTGAGGTTTTTTCTGGTATAATATGGCGACCTTAAAAAAACAATAAAAATAAACTCAATTTTAAAAAATTTTAAAATACTAAAAATAGAAAAAAAATAAAATAAGTGAGAAGCTCATAACACAAACATAAAAGGATAAGTACATTTGAAACAAATAAAAAAAAACTGTTTGACAATAAAAAAAACTGAAAAAAGTGAAAAAAAACTAAAAAATGCCAAAAAACACGTTAAAACATGTTTTTTTTTTATGTTTTAAACGGACAGTTAATTTATCACGTTTTTTCACGGTTTTTCCAAAAAAAAGCATGCTTTCTGTGACTAATATATATATGTATATAATCTCAGATCATCCTAAGGCACTAGCATGGTGTGGGCCACTGCACACACATCTCATAAAAATTTATATTGCAATGGGAGCTGGACCTTGATCTAGACACATGTGGTGTTGACTCTAGGCTCTTGTTAATAACTCAAGTACCCCTCAACCAAAAATTCCTTACTCCACCCTCGACCTCCCTCGACCTAAGGATGTTTGTGACTGAGTTGAGCCAGCTCGAACCCTACACAAATTTCAGTTGAGTTCGAGCTAACAGATTTAAGCTTCATCAAGGAATTAAAAAGACATTTTCAAGTAGAAGGTCATCACGAGGATTAAGCGAAACTGAGGCCCATCTTTAAAAAACTAAAGAAGAAACTTTGTACACCAAAGATGTCATTTATCACGGTATTGATGAGAATGATTGAAATAAACGAGTTTACCTATATTGATTCAAACTTGAAGTTCTTTATGAAGTGAAATGAGCTAGCTCTAGTTAATGTGATAAACATAGCTTGGTTGTGCACCCCTAAATGAACCCATGTTTAAAAAACAAAAATTATTGCATATTAAAAAAGAAAAGGAAAATTAAACTTCAATTCAACTGAAATTTGTGTGGATTTGTAAACAAGTACTTTAACTGAACGATCATAAAATCTAACTCATGCAATGCATTAAATTTGAGTATCTTTTTCTTTTCATTACGGTTACATGAGTTTGCACGTTAGTGCAGTCATAGATATCTGAAATACTCACCAAAGTTAGATGAAGTACACCGGTTAAAAAAACATATATTTATTGTCGGATTAGTTGCTCTCATTCATTGCCACGTCAATTCACACGTCATGCCATGCAACAGGTGCCTCAACAAGTGAGATATGATAGCTTCTTTATGGCCTATATTCTAGAATTATGTCCTCAACATTTTTTTCACAAATTTACTCTTTTGCACGTTCAAAATTATATACGAGTGTAGTAGTTTAAATCAAGTTTCTCATCTCACTAATATAAGATACCGCTTCTCAGATAATGGTACATACCTAGTCTATCGATTAAAAATTAACTATAATATATATATATATATATATATATATATATATATAGAGAGAGAGAGAGAGAGAGAGAGAGAGAGAGATTGGTAGCTAAGTGACCTTTAGGTGCAAGAAGTGGAAGGAATGATTTTGGTCGTTGGTCTTTTTAAAATAAAATACTTAAAGTACATTAATAAGAAAAAGTTGTTAATTAATACTAGATTTGTAAAATATCATATACCATTCTTTTTTTTCTTGATTTCCTTCCATCCTTTTATTTTAGAGACATCAATGATGATTTCTTACATATGAGATTATGGACTTACCAATTCTTCTTCTTTTTTCTCTTTCTTTTTCTCCTATATATATATATATATATATATATATATATATATATATATATATATTTTTATGGACTTACCAATTCTTCTTCTTTTTTCTCTTTCTTTTTCTATATATATATATATATATATATATATATATATATATATATATATATATTCAATTGACTAGTTTCATGATCGAAGGTTTTTATATTTTGTATTGTTAAAAACATCACAAAAAGTGTATTCAATCACAAAAAATCCTGGTTGCTACAAGTACACCTTTTTGGATGGTTTTCAAAAACACAAAATAGAAAACCACCATCTGGTCACTCAAAGGTATTTCTTCCTCATCCACGTACACCTGACATCATAACTAGCATTTCTTCCTGCAAAGTATAATTTATAGCCAACTTGAATTAAAAAACAAAAAAAAAAGGAAAAGGAAAAGAATATGCTGAGCTACCAAAACATGCTTGGATATGACGGACAAACTAACATCATTAGCCCTTGTATCAATACCCGGAGTGCTTTCATGAATACGTTGTCTCGAAGCCCAAATAAAAAAGGAAAAAATATTCGCGACTGCACAATGATGCTGTTTAAATAAACTCTGCTATATTTGACTAGCCTCGAACCAAATCATTATTTTGTCTAAAGAAAAATAAAATAATCCAATTCCGCCAACACCAGCACTTAAAAATCAACAAATAAAGAAGAACTAGTTATATATCAGTTTACTGAATAGTGGGTGGCAACAGCAAAACAGAATGGGGATGGCATCGATTATATTGTCCTTTTCAAGACATTGTTTAGTTCATTGTGAGCACACGGCCTGAAAAAGGTTGAAGCTTTCACTCAACTTCTCATTTCTAAGGTACAGGCTTGTGTTGATGTCTCGAGATGTCGTTCCTTCCACTCTCATATCGATAACCACTCGTTTGCAGTAAACAAAAATTGGCCCTCGATATATCGAAGAAGAGACTGATCGCTGCCGGCTCCTACTCAATCCTGTTTGACCAACCCCGTTGGGATAAGGCATTGCTAGTTTGGTAGTGAAGGGAAGCTAAAGTCAACAACCACGAGTGTATTCTCTGGCTATACCCGACCTAGAAAAGGCAGTTTGGCTTTTTCAAAATTGGTTGGCATGGATTTACACTAGCCCAACTTGGCTTTCTTTGGCTATAAAAAAAAGACAGGTGTGCGCCCACTTGGACCTTTGATTGGCCAGATATGGACCAATCGACTTTCACGAATTAGACCATGCAAATGGGCTCGGCCGATTATCCGCTTGGTAACTCTCGTAAAACAATTCATCAATAAAAACAGGTAGTCCCTAAACTAGAAATTTTGGAATGAGGGACACTAATTTAAAAAATATGACACTTTGAGGAGCATTAGTATATGAAAATAATATAAAAATTTAAAAAAAAAAATTGAGTAAAACTGAGCATGGATCCGGCCCGGAGACTGTAGAGAAAATGAGGTCAGCATGACCTAAAGTGAAACGAAATAAATGCTTATCATGGAAAGTCGGAGGCTTTCTTGTCATCCACTAGGCGAAGTCCAAGTAGACTTCCCTATCTATTAGATGTTGAATTCTTCAGCTCGCTTGAAATTGTAAGGTAAGGCGTGCGACTGCGTATATCCGTCCATTTGTTTATGAATTTATTTTATTCTACGGTTAGGTTTCTGCATGCCAAAGCACTTGAATTTCAAGCCTTGACATGGGAGTCCTTATGTCATCGGCCCAATTGGGAAGAAATTGGGTGATTGATGGGCCGGGGTATTCTTCAATAAATGAGCATTAATTTATGAATTATGGTCACATCCACATAAAAGTATGGTTCCCTTGCATGGTACAATTTGTAAGTACAAACAACGAGCCCATAGACAGGCCTTGTTATAGCAGGGTGAGCCCATAGGCCTACTTGGCACGCTCCTTGCCCAAGTGGGTCCATGTTTGGCACCAGTAACATGTTGGATCGTGTTAACCACAGATCTTAGTTAAGTGGCCATCCATGTTTGGCAACCAGTTTTACTTAAGTTAAACCATGTCACACGGACATGCTAGATAGTGCCAGCGACACTGTCATGCCTGCCTTGTTTGAATAAAGTGTCCCTAAAAGATAGGACACGTATGTAAGTTTAAATTAAAGTATTGATGTGAAATATTAGAAGTTGAGTTATCAAATCTCTTTAGGCGTCAACTTTCCTCAATTCCAATTGACTACAAATATGAGGGACAGCTGCTTGCTTGCATGTGCTTCAGTGGCCGGATCGAATACGAAGCTTCGGCGGTATGCGAATGGTCAAGAAAGCTATTTCAGAAAAGATATGTGCCAGAAATAAAGTTGAATTTTTGCTTTAATTGGCAGCATGCACTATCTCTTAGGGGCTGCTTAAAAAAAAAAAAAAAAAAGCTACGCTTCCATGCATCTTTTTTAAAAAATGGGCAGATTCATTAAACATTCTTTAAAAATATTTAATAAATATAACTATTGATGCATAGAATAATAACATAACATTAATGTTTCCAAATGAGCCCTTAGAAGCCGTTTGGCACTAGTAACAAATTGTTACTGTCCAATGAACCTAGCCCAAAAGTTGAAACAGATTCATGGAACCTTCATACTGTTTCATAAATTTTTGGGGCAGATATACTAGACAGTAACAATCTGTTATGAATGACAAACAACCCTTAGGGTCCATCTGAAAGTGTGAAACAAACCATGGGTCTCATATCCCAAATCTGAATATCTACTCAAACACTGGACACTAAACCTTCTAGTAGTTCAAATATAAGTTTCCAACATATGTACAATCAATAAAAACATGGACCTTGAATCTCAAACCTAGGGAACCAATTAATGTGTTGCCAACACCAAAGATTGATGCAAGTACAAGACACTAAACATTCCATCAGTTCAGACATAAAATCGAACTTATGTACAACCAGTAAGGAAGTGAGAGGCATTAGATTTCATGTTTTACTTGAGGAATCAGGGCCTGGCATATGCACATTCATCTTGTTGGCATGCCATCAAACCTTGAGAATTATGGGGTGTTTGGAACTGTCAAGGACATCGCTTCTAAAATGCCTTGTCTAAAATAAGGCACCAACATGTTCCATTTCTTTTGTGTCTTTAGGGCTTGTTTGGCAATGAAACAATATGTAACTATTTCATGAATATGTCCTAAAGATTAGGATAGATTTATGGATCATCTTAAAAATGTTATATATATTGACCCCAATTTTAGAGTATATTCATGGAACATTTACAAACTGTTCCATTGGACAAATGGGTCTTTAGAGGCTGTTTGGTAGCATAGAAACTTTGTGAGTGTCTTATGAATTTACCCTAAAGAGTGAGCATTAGAACTATTGTTACATGAACCTGCTCCAATCTTTGGAGCTGATTCACGAGACGCTTACAAAATGTTTCTGCTTCAAAAACTACCTTTTAAGGGTTGCTTGATAGTAAGAGCATGCACTTAAATGTTTTATGAATCTGCTTAAAAATTGTTCAAGTGTTTTATGAACCTTCCCAATTTTTTATGCAGATTTATAAAAGAACCATATGTGTTTATAATGCCAATCAGTCTTTTAGAATTGAAAAAAGCAAGTGAGGTACAAGCAACCAAATGAATAAAATATTGACTGAGAGTCATTTTCACATAGTCCAGTGTTGTTTATACTATTTCACTTTGGATACCTAGTGTCTCTGTATTTATATGCTCCATCAAAGGCGCCAAACAAATGCCCACCATTCTAATGTGATTGTCGTCCTCTTTTGGAAAGTTCACCACAGGCGATGGTCTAACAAGTGGACCCTCTAATTAGATTTGCCACTGCTGACCTGTTTCACACAAGTTGACACTTGTCATGATTTCTTTTTTTTCTTTTGTTAATTAAAGAATAATTCTTTTGTTCTAGAAAGATTCCATTCATGACAACTTATTTAAGTTTTGAATCCTGGACTTGCTAATCTTCATTACCATCGAACATATTATGTATCATCACTGTATAATACCAACTATTTCAAGAAAAATATGGGTTTGGAGGATGTACTTGATATGTGATGAAAGAGTAACAAATCTTTTTCATTAAGCATGCCTTGTTGCAAAATAAGCAACAATCTTTTCATTTAAAATATGCCGACATTGATGGTATGCCTCCAAATCTTTCTCCACTATGAGTAAACAAAGGAATATAAAAAGAAAAGTTCAGCCACTGTGTGCCAGCCGTCCTCCTTTTTCCTTTGATTTTTTACATGAAACCTATTCACACTATCCCCATGTCAATTGCTTTTTCATGCTAATGAACATTTTAGCAGCTTTTTTGGAAAGCTTGTCTCCTTGACAAAGATGGTATCATACAGCAGTAGCCTTTAGAAGGTGATTTGATGCGTGAAAAGCATTTGGGTGCTCAACCATGGAAAAAAGCATATGTTCCATATCCCTTATCAGATCTGTCATGCTTCCCATACGACTAAGTTTTGAAAACAAAGAAAATTTTAGAGGAAAACATAAAAATTACAAGAGAGTAAGGCTGTTCTACGGGTTGTGGCAACTTGGGCTCGACTCAAACTCATCCGATAAAACTCGACTCTTTAGTAAATGAGTCGAGTTCGAGTAAAAAAAGTGAACTAGTTTAATTTAACAAGTCAAACTTGAGCTAGGCAGGCTTGGCTCGGTTAAACTCGGTTAAACACATGGAGAAAAAAGAATTTGTAAAAACTTATTCCCTTTTATATAACAAGTGAAATGTTACCCTAAAGGTTTTTTTTAAGGCTAGCAAGCGGACATCTGGAGGGTTGAAATCTCAACAGTCTCACTTTACGTTAAAGACAATTTTTTATACATGGGTCGGCTAAGCTCCAAGCCTCCAACCGAAACTTGGCTCGAGCTTAGACGAGCAGAGTTCAAATTCTCTAAGCTCGAGTCAGCTAATTCCAGGTCGAGCCGAGCTCGAGCTGTGACTTATGCTACTCAACCCGAGTTCAAGCCGGTTCAGCTCGGTTTCTGAACAGCCTTACTATAGAGCAAGAGAAATTTGAGGAAGAAAACACTACCCACCATTGCTAAATAATTGACCATTTCCGCTGACTAACCGGTTTGTAGTTTCGTGGATGGTAGGAAGCTATTGATTCATCCTCTGGAAAAACTTTCCCACTTTCTTATATCCTAAGAGGAAATTCATTCAAAGAACTTTCCAAGAAAATGTGTTATTTTCCCAACATGAATTAATCAAAACAGAATAACGTGACAAAGAAAAAGGTCAGGGCAACAAGATGAGGTGGAATACTTTCCCCCCATCGTTAATCGCTTTGCTTTTTATTTCCTATTATGTCTCTTTTATGTGACGGAACTTTTCTTGGTTCTTATCCACGCTGCCATGTGTACGCCTAACCCCAAGACATGATGTTCCAGTTCTCTCGTCAAATACCTGATCGGCAGGGAATTTGATCTCCTTAAGACATATTTTAGTGGACAAACCGAAAAAATTGTCTTTGTATTGTTATGTCCCGTGTTTGATATACTTTTTGTTTTTATTGGAACACTATGTTCCAAAGAACACATTATATATCCAGCTACCAAATACTAGGGCTGTATATGAGCTGAGTTGAGCTTGAGCTTAGTCATGTCAACTTGAATTGACTTGCATATTACTTGGCTGGAGCTCGATTCGAGCTATATAATGTCAGCTTGAGCTCGACTCAATAAACCGGGTCCCAGCTCAAGCCTGCCTCATTTCAACTCGTTTTCCAACTCCCAAGTTGACTTGCTCTCTTTCCTTGATTTTAAGTCCAGAAATTACAAAAAAAAAAAAACATCCAATATTAAATGAGCTTCCTTGGGATTAATTGAGTGAAGTTCATAAGTTCAAGTCGAGCTCGTGCTCGTGTTGGCTGATCACTCCTTATACAGCCTACCAAATACCCTCTTATGGAGCACAAAATGTCCCAAGAGTCGGTAGATCCCAACCTTGAGGCACAAGTACTCTATGTTTGACAGCCTGAAGACTACTTGGTTACTTAACTTCAATGGCAGAACTTGTCACCTGGATCGCACGAACATGATAACAAGTAATTAATTTTTCTTTTAGAACCTATAATGGATACTCATCGGTCAAAATCATCTTCAACTCATGCCATTACATTCATCTTTATCCCTTGTTGTCCTAGACTGAAGAAGGCGAAAAAGCTAGCAATTGAAAAGTACTGAATCATACATATTCTTTAAAAAGATGGTTTGTTCTGCCCAAATGAAACCAGGCCGTCTAGCTAGTGAACTATGTGGTGGTTGGCTCATCAAGTAGCAAAAAACTTTACGTATCTAGCACAGTTTCTTCAATTTTGACAGGATACGTACCCTATAGAATTCAAAATCTGACCCTCCTCCTTGTTTAGCATAATTTAAACAAGTTACAGCTTGCACAGAATTCATTGTCCACTAGTAAGAATGTCCCTGTTTGCGATTGGCAAAGCCACCCCAACACCCCCCTCCTCTTTTGCTCTATGGTGAAGGGCTGCTTCAAAACCTAGGTGGTCTTACGGTATATATCCTTCAACTCACTCTAATGTCATATATGCAACCGTTTGCAGTTCAGGAGAGTAGCCCTTGTGAGAATCGAATTTGAGGACGTGTCGTTAGCACGACACTCAAACCGATCAACTATGCTATGCTCCTGATGACTCAATAGCAAGAATTTATGGGTGAACAGATTTGAGTGATGAAACCTGCATACTAAACCCAACTGGCTCGGCGACTGTACCTCAAGTCCCAAAATGGGCAAAGGAAGTGCAGATAGTTGATAAAAAGTTGGACCCGGACCTTGGTCAAACTACATGTTACCAATACAGGGCTGCCAAACATGTACAATTATTCCATACTTCGTCCTGGATAGAAATCTAAAAAGGTCGCAAGATCTTTGCACGTCGTGTGATAGAATGTCTATATGAAGAATAACCACGTGTTTGCAGTAAAGTTTGGAGTCAAGATCCGCACGCCAAGAGGATTCAAAGATAGAGAATTAAAAGAACTTGCGTAATATATTATTACTGGACTATGCATCAATGTTTTCATTTCCACATGCAGTTGAACAATACTCAGCTGATACAAGAGACTGAGTTTTCCAGATCTGCTTCAATATTGATGGCTGCATCCTGTTTTGAGATCATAAATGCATTCTCTGGATGATGAAAACCAAGTCTTTCATAGTGAACTGCATCAACTTTTGAAGTACTTCCTCCTACCCACGCCTTACATATGAAACTCCTGATTTACTGGCATCATGGTATGTAATAGTAACTCCAAATTAAAAGAGTGAACCGACCATATCGACTCCATGACTGATGCTCCATGTAACTTCATTGTATTTGGTATCAAGCAGAATTGAAGTGTTGATTCCTTTCGAATGGTGGCTTAAGTTTTGGGGACTAATCAATTTGAGTTTTTTTTTTTTCACTTAATTTCCACCTTGGAGATACTTGTTGCCCCTCCCCGCTTTTTGCTTGAGATTAAATCTGTGAATTGAAATACTTATTAATGAAATGTTGTGAGTACTCATCCTAAACAAAGGATAAATTAAAGTAAACAACCAACGGGAATTGAAATAAGCACTGTCATCAAAACTCTACGAAGCACTTACGACAGGGACAAAACCAAACCTCTTAAACTTTTGCTAAACAATATTTCAAACATGTGAACATTCGTATTAGGTCCAGTAATCTTTAAGAAAAACATTGATTTTTCACGATAAAAAATAGCCGTCCATTTTTTTAGTATTACAAAAACATGTTAAACTTTAAAAGTGACTAACTTAGTATATGATTTTCATCATAAACACATCATTAAGATCAATTTATATGGTTAGATTATATAAACGTGTTTTAGCTAGCAATCGATTTTGGATGGTCCGATTTTTGTCCCTAACCTATATATATATATATATATATATATATATATATATATATATATATATATATATATATATATATATATATATATATATATATATATATATAGGTTTATTAGTTCGGTTGTTACACGTCGCATAGCAGGTAAGCCAAAACTCTTTCCGATGCAGTCAAGGACCAAGTCAATGGCCATGAACTGCCCTGCGCGTGAATTGAGAAGAAGAAGGTTCGAGGGGAACACAGAAGTATTCAATGGGACCACGGCACCAATATATGCATGGGTAGGCAAGGAATTCCTTATCTTAATGCCTATAACCTCATCCTTAGGCTTAAGGGTATATTCTCAGCCTGCCCAATCAGTAATTCAGCGTTTACCTCTTGGCGCTGGCATGTCTATCACGGCTGCAAATTCTTACGTTTTGGCCCTTCTTTGATCAGGTGGACGGGACACCATAATTGACATGCACCTGTCATGTATGAATTTACTAACTTCAATATTGTTAATATTTTGAAAGAATAACTTGTTTCCCTTGGAGGGTCTTCATTACATATTTTAGAATATTAGCAACTTGCACCGCCAAATTATTAAAGAAAAGAAAGAATAAAAGAAGGGTGGGGAAGGATATATCAAAAAAAAAAAAAAAAAAACTCTACTCTCAAAGCAATACATAGATATTTTTTTTCCTTTTCTAGGCCTTTTTTAATTAGTCTTGAGGGTTAGACAATTAGCCTCGAGTATTAAATTTTAACCATCTCTTCTTGAGGGTTTGACACAATGGATTTGAGTGGGGATTGGTAGATCGAAACTTAAAATACAAGGGAGGGATTATCTTAAAATTTAAAAAGCAGACCATGTACCTTAAAAGAACAAGAGATTAGGTGAGAGCTTTAGCTATTTGCCTGGCGTGGATCTCCCCCGCTCACCGAAATTTTAACCAGTTCATTCAACTTAAAAGTCTAAAGTCTAATCTCCTACTCAGGTGGCTGAAATTTTCTTCAAAAAGTGACGATGCATGTTTGTATCCATGTGACATAAGTCAGAAATAATAAGTCTGCATTAGGGATTGTAAGTCTAACTTAGAATGACCAGCGTCCTTTCGCATGTCTAATTTTTTGAAGATTTTCCAAGTCCACAAAGGGCAGCTATACTCGCCATTCACAGCGGTGCGTTATCTTCACTTCAGCAAGTTGTGAACGTTTGGTGTTTGAGTGAGAAAGATCGACGACGTTATTACGCATAAATTTTTCAATGCATAGAAACAAAATTGCGGTCTATGAAGGGAGTCGATCCAAAGCAGGTGGAGTTTGCATATGGAAGGAAGTCCTCTACTAATGCAGTCTACAACCAAGGGTGCATGCCTAATGTGAGTCGTGTAATTGAAACTTCCGAGTTGTTTCTCCCCGAGAAGCAACCATGAAGCATTAATCACGATGTGTGCTATACAATATGCGTCACTTTCTTGAAGCATAATTAGGTAGCATGACTTGGAAAACCAGATGCCCAACAAAGTAAAGATGAAATTAAAGGAGCAGCTCTCCGTCAACAGTTGGCAATTTAAAAGTGGGAAACTTAGACCTTTAATTATAAGCACAAGCAGCAAAAGTCTGGTGCTTTGGTCAAAGATAGGGTTGTTCCTGGTATTTCCTTAATCATGTAAGGAAAGCATATACACAGATAAATAAAAGGAATGGATGTGTTGAAAGACCGATGAGAATATCTAATGTTGAAAGCTAAATCACAATCAGCCTGGCACCACTAGGGTTGAAAATTAGTACACATTGATGCTAGCTAGCCTTTGGCCAATAATCTCCCCATCCACACCAGTTTTTCAACTCCCCACCTCTCCCTCTTGTCTCTCTCTCTTATATATATATATATATATATATATATATATATATATATATATATATATATATATATATATATCCGATAGGACCCATAAATATCACAAGTCCAATGTCAAACCTGCAAGATTTGAAGGTACCAGCACCCATGGCCTGGTCAGCAGAGTATAAGCCAAAACCAGGTTCAACTGCCTCCAAGCTGAAAACCAAGAACTTTTCAATGGTCATGACAATAGATGACAACTCTATAGTGCCTGATCTGTTAAGACATGGAACAAAACCAATATCTGCTTCAGCCGAATGAAGCATGGTCAGCAGGGGCGGAGGTAGGTGTGAGTTACGTGTGGGCAATTTTCTACACGTACCACAAAAAGCTTTTATTTTTGTATTAATGTTAAATGAGTCATTTTTCTCATTTATATATTGGTTCCCTCTAAATATTTAAAATTTTATACCTAGTATCCATTCACCAGAATTTTCTAGCTCCGACCCTGATGGTCAGACACTTGTATCCAGATCTGTATCAGGTCAGGATCCGATGCAACAAACTGGGAGATCTACTGAGAAATTATTGAAGGCCAACAGAAAGACTAGAGTGATAATGAAGGGCATTTCTAATCAAAGAAAAGTCGATGCTGATTTTTCTCTACTTTAAGGTGAAAAGTTCTCCTATACCATAGCCATGGTTCCTCCTTTAAAGGCTTTGGCTAAATTATTATACTATCTTATAATTAAATAACTTTTCAACAATCCTCTCTGCAATAATCAAAGAGAGATTTAGTTTATACAAAAATCAAGAACAGTCAAAATCATTCCTCTAACGATAGAAACTTCAAAGAAACTTTATACAATGAAGGAGACTAGTAAAAGATTGAAAGCCTATAAATATAAGCTTAATTGGCTGGACCAACTCATTAGCTTCTATATGCTTGTAGGGTGCCTAGTCCTTCAAGATCGATTCAACTTATTTAATTGTTTCTTGTAATGTAGTTATAGATACTTTGTCAATGTTTGAATTTGGAACGCATTGTACAACCCTCATATACAAGAGACCAATCGATCTGAAATGTGTTTCAAATGACATTAATTAGGTTCTAATCTCCTCTAAAAAGCCACAGTGTCTGTACATGTATATGTGTGTGTCCGTTAAAGTACAGTCTCGATTCACTGTTAGCCTTTGCCCCCCTGATTGCAGACAGCCTTCCCATAGGTGCATCCTGTCTTTTCCTCCATATTATCCTTTTGAGGATTATACTGGGGGGTCCAAGGAGGCCCCATTATTGAAGCAATGAGATATTTATGCGTTCATTAGTTTTAGAAGACTCCAAAGGAACACCGCATCTTGGAAAGATAAAATTTGGGCAAATGATGCCCCCAAAGGCAAAGTGCTTTCTATTCTTGGCTTGTAAAGGTAACAAATCTTTCTTGTAATGAATAATGTATAAAATTGATACTCTCTAGATAAGGGCCCAAAGAAACCCATGAAACCCTAATTTATTGAGGTAATTATCCCTTAAAAATAGGCAATGAGAATTCTAGAAAAGGGCTCTTACAAGAAAAAAAATGTGAACATCAAAATTTGCCCATTCAACCACTTATCCAAGATGTTCTCTAAAGCGATCCACTCCAATTACATAGTTCTAGGTTTCTGAAGTATTTTTGTGGGTGAGTTCACCTTTTTGGCTTACCACTATATTAGACTCTAAAATGAATATGATACTGCATGATTATTCATCAGCCTCAGGTATTGAAACATATGCGTAGAATAATTTAGGGTGGCTGATGTTTTATGGTTTTGCTCAAACTCAATTAGGCTTGCATGGTAGCACTGAGCTCCACAGTGGCGCTTTGTACAGGCTAATTCAAGGATTCTGGACAGTAAAAATTGTAAACATAACATCCATGCTCCATTTTCTTCTATGTCACCCAATGGCATGACTAAAAAACTGTTCTGATGGTTTATCTTGGTTCATCAAGAACTTGATTTTTTACTGTAATAAATTGTTGCACTTAGGCCACTAAACGAAGTCCTGCAGTACTTATTCCTTCAAGAATATAGCAATAATTTGATCTAGGTCCTTAAACTAGACAGTTTGGCATGGAAAAGGAATAGAATGTTTAGAAAAATATATCTTGACAAGAGTGGATCAGGCCGGTGTCATAATTGATACTAATGGTTATGTTTTAATTACCACAATGTAATTCATTGCCTATGAAACATCACTTTCCATGTAGTGTTGTGTCCTTATTTTCTTTGAGTACTGCCTATATAATGAAATTTATGAATAGGCTGCCTTTTACCTTCCCATTGTTGTATTATATGAATTATAGTATAAGTCACTCATCAATTATTAGTGAATAATTGATGTAGTACTCCTCTATGTGTAGGTCCATTCATGGTTTAGTTTCTCAAAAATCAAAAGCAATCAATCGTACTATCTAATATAGTACAGAGTTGTTTAGCAGCCTTGGGGTAGGAAGCCCAAATCATGGTTACTGGTTGGGTTGTGGATGTGATTGGGGGGAATTGACAATCATGCAGTGAACTCGGACAGAAAGAGAGAAGACCAGGGTGCTGCAGCACAGAGATAAGCAAGGCCTTAAAGAGTTGTAGTGAATCACACTTAAATGATGTTTGCAATAACTAATTGATATGCCAATCAACTTTTATTCTCCTGCTGTAAAGGAATGAATGATGACTTGGAAATATCTCATGCCAGCATGGAATGAAGCTTCTAGAGGTTTCTGAAGAAGTCAGATTATGCAGCAGTTGAATTTGATGCCGCTCTACGTGATTAGTTTCTTGTCCATGAGTAATTATCACCTTATAAGCTCATACTTTGAGTCAACTATGTTCTACAAAATCATGGCAATTGGATTTGCAGCCTGGTACAGCATAACAATGGTATTGAATCTATGGTAGATTTAGATTCTCCGTATAACATAGAATCAAATATTATCCCTTTGCAATTGACAAATAAATGAAACGGGTTCCCATGGAAATGTCACTAAACTGAAATCTTAAACAAAAAGAGCAGCTAAGTATGTTGATGAGAGATCAGCATCCTGATGATAATTGTAAAAGGCCTGTGGCAACTGCGGCTCTTATGTTCATTACGAATATGGTTAGTTAAGAGACACTTATCCTTATTAACTGACAAGCATATGAGTTGTATAAAAGTTGTTCAAATCAAGACAGAAACAATCATCTATTCAACTAAACCTGCACCAAATATCAAATGAATCTTTGTTGCAGTTGAACAAAGCTTTGAATAGATATGGTAAGGAACCAACGATCCCCATTGGAGGACCTTAGTTGTCTAAGGTTGTTATCCCTTAACAAAACGTTGATAGCGTAGAACACTAGCAAAGGGGACATACGAGGAAAATGGGAAGATCAAAACTTCTGGATTCAGGGAAACCACTCAATCCATGAGTCTCTACATTTTTTTTGGACAATGAATAGGTAAAAGATCACTATTCAAGAATTTGTTTCATAAGCTTTAATCATAATAATGTGCTGTTCTTCAACCGTCCTCTGCCTATGGTGTCGCCTCTGTCAACCATCCACCAACGCCCCAGCGGCTCCTAAAGACTTTCCACCGACGGCACCGTCGCTATCGACGGCTCCCAGCATCTTCCCACAAGTGCTTCGCCCCATCGGCGAGGTTTCGTATTTGGCATGGTGTATAAGGTTTAGAATTCTGGGATAAGCCTGGATAGCTCAACGGCCGGAAAAAAAAATTATCTTCAAGGAAGATTTGCTGACAATGGGAGTCATTAGACTGCATGCATGCAGTGGTAAGCCCATGAAAACGAAGTCTGACATGTTGACATGAGAGTGACTCTTGCGTCTGGTGTTCATTCACGAGAAACAGCTAGGAGTCCACAAAGTTTTTGTACCGATTGTGGAGTTGTACATGAAATCAAGTCCAAACTAAAATATGTCACTTTAAGGGAAAGTTTATACTTAATTTGGTTTTACAAATAATAAGCCTCTCTCTCTCTCTCTCTCTTTATATATATATATATATATATATATATATATATATATATATATATATATATATATATATATATATATATATATATATATATATATATATATATATATATATATATATATATATATATATATATATATATTGTGTGTGTGTGTGTGTCAAGGACTGCTCTCTCTCTAAAGAGAAATTAGGAAGGAAAAATGCTGTCGTAAGACAAACATCAGGGGACTAGAATCTTATCTCGATATTATCCTCGTCTCTAATTTCAGTTTTTCAAATTCATCCTCTTGCTTTGAACAATTGGAAGCAGTTTCATCGTGCCGTTCATGTAACCCTACACTCGAACTCAACCTAAAGATGATTGGTGCGGAGAAAAATTAGTTTACCGGCGTTTGAGTGCACTCTAATAGTATGTTTTTACCATGTAGAAGCATTTTCCAATGATAACGATATGAATGTGATTTTCAAACACATGATCCTAAAAATGATATTAAAAAAATTACGCGTTTTAGATGTTTGAACGAGGAAGCCGGTTTTTGCGGGTAAACTTTTCCCAAAGAAACAAATTTACGGTCTACAAATGAAGCCGTTACGAAAACAAAGTGATGAATATATAACTGATCATATGTTTTATATATATGTATGTATATATTCAACGCTCCCCTGATCTAATTTCTCCGTCGTTCGTGCCAAATATTCTTCGTGATTGAACATTTGAGGCGTACAACGATGAGTCGTTCATGGTGTACGTCGAATGAACATCGTTTTCGCTACCGGTAGTTAGGTAAAGGTGGTAGAAAGGAAACGATAGCAGTAGAGGTACAGGGGAACCTAGTTCCGTCTTGTCAACTGTTTGAGAATATAAAAACTGGACAACCGGAACTTTTTAATATGGTTTGTGAGCGGGAGGTGGCGATCGATCGGAACAGTCAATTGGAAGCCTTTCATGCGCTGGGGACCGTTCATGTTATCATCAAAGAGTTTGGTGAGTTAAGAGTCCTTGATATTTTTTGATGACGACAGCACTGCTAGGATAAGAAGACCAAAAGGAAAGAAAAAGATGGACAACGGAGGCGACGGAATACAAAGTTATTTGTTCTCGTCCTGAAACAAGGGGTCATTTGCCTTCTTTCTTTAGTTTTGTAATTATCAGTTCACTTGATGGAATAGCATAGGTCGGGGGCTGGTAGACAGTCATTTTTTGTTTTACTTGTGGGAGGTCAACTTCCTGCACTGTAAAAAGGTGCCAGCATTATTAAGGTTGAAACATAATAAAAGGTCGGACACCCTAAGACTCCAAAAAAAACTCTAGGCCTCATCAAAACTTCTTAAATATGTGATTGCAAAGGCTTTTTTATGATTCTTTCTATGAAAACTTCTTTCTTATTCCTCATAAATATGAAGCACAGGATGGCTACAGTAATCGAGTTGGTGGGCTTGGATCGCAGGTTGGTTAGTCACTTGGGTCTGCTTTAAAGCTGATCTCATTTAGTTTGCAGATTGAGTTGCATGCACACTTCTCTAGAGGTAACAAATATGCACCAAAAGGGGTGGAGGCTATTTTTGAATTTATTTATAAAATAATTGGTAGTTCATGTTTTTTGACTCTTTTAAATCTTTTTTAACTGTTTTAAAAAGTTTTTTTTTTTTTTTTACTTTAAAGGGTGTATTTGGGTCATTGCACAGCCTGTGCACAATCTTTTCGTGCATTTGTAACTTGATGTTCAAGCAGTGTTGTTTTGACCATGATTTAATGCTATGATATGCAACGAAAAGGGGGACATTTGGTGCAACTAATTCAAGGAAACAGAAGAGCTACATTAAATTAAGATATTAATACGGTTTTGACTTAATTAATTATTTTCCACGTTTGGTTTTCACAAGTACTGCGGCAAAGTGCAGAGATCCCATTCCCTGATTTTTTTTTTTTAAAAAAAATCTGTTTAGTCCTGCATACATGATTTGCATGTTTTAATTAACCAAAAATGAAATTCCAATAATTAAAAATTTCCAACAGGAGAAATATTAGGCATGATAAGTTACAGTTTAGTGGATCTACCATGTGACTTTGGTGCCAATGAAGCCTCAGAAACACGCATGTAAATATCCAAATCTAAATTATCTTCAGTTAAGATCCAAAACTTTTGATCGTCCATATTAGAAAAGAACGGCTGCAGCATCCAGCTTTTTGCTCTTCCAAAAAGGTTCGGACCAGGTCAGTATCAGGCCTTATGAAAATGAACTCTATTCAATAATTAAAGAACATGTAATGAAGGCAGTCACTAATATACAAAAAGAGAAGGCTGATGCCGATTTCCTTAATTTTTGTTTGAGGTGGATACCAACTCCTAGCTACATTCGGCCTATAGTGGCACCTTCGGAGCACCTACGGTGAAGAAGCATATATATTATATTGTTTGATCTTTAAATAAACTATGATCGATGCACATAGCTTATAGCAATAGAACAGTCAATGAAACTTTCCATTGAAAAATGGAATCTCGGTATAAACATTCCATGAAAAAAGTAGTAAACAATTCCAAACAATGAAGCCAAGTAGAAGAGTTCAAAGCGGAGCTTTCCAAAGCCTAACATGAAATTAAGCTCATCTGCTTCATAGCCGCCATGCTAGCCTTTATCTGTCCGTAGGATGTCACCATCAGCTCAAAGTATCACCTAAACATATCATCTTTCACGGTCTGCGCGCTCCTTCTGCACGCAACCTTGCCAATGCTAGGGAATAGGGATGTCAATGGTTACGAAATAATTCGATATTCTATTCAAATGTCAGTTGAATCAGCTGGATTAAATAAACACAATGTAGATCAGACAAGTTTCCAGATCCAAGAACTAGAAATGTTACTAGATCCAAGGTCCAGTAATGTTTGTCTGGTTATGACTAGAGATGTTTGTGTGTCAACATACCGAATTTGAGCCAAGCCCGGCCCACTTAGGCTTGGCCAAACAATCCAACTAGATCTGGATAGACTAATGCATGCCAAGTTTGCTGTGTAAAGCCGATCTACTGTTCTATAGATCTGACCTTGTTCCAACAGGGGTACAATGCTTTCTAGTTTGGACATTTGCCATGTAAACTTGTCATTTGGAAGATTATAAAGATTGTGGTCCAAATAAACTTGTTGGTAGCCAGCTTTCTATCACCTTGTCATCCAGACAAGTCAATATTTCTATATCCTGCTACATGAAAATTATTCGATTCATGTGTATGGAATATTATTATAATATGGGTACATTTGAGATATTTGAAACTAAGGTAATTGAAAACACCATTCACATATTCCCGGCCTAGTGGTGGTGAGTATATGCATGCATAAACATACATGTTTTATTGATTTCTCTATCAATAATTAGTGTGTACATGTATTGTATTTTTAAATTCCTATAATCATTTTATCATAAGTATTATTCTTATGGCACTTTGTAATGGGATGCTTACATGTAATTTTTATCAAATCCTACATGCAGACCATATACATGAAACTTGATACATGCACTTGCTTCCATTTTCTTGTGTGGAATTTTGAAACATGGGATCTAACCTATCGGTATGAGGTCTGACAATTCCTAATGTCTTTACCAAGGATAATCAGACCAAGGACTAGACTAATAATTCTAATGCTATGTCTAAATGTCGTCCAAAACCTATGAAAGCAAATGTATCCTAATTTTGAAATCATGCATGTTTTAAAATCTATCTAGATATCATAAACGGACTCGTGAACAAGAACAAATTTATCCTGATATTTGTTCATGTTTGGATCATCATAGATCAATACAAATTGATGTCCTAAATCCAATGAGATGCATGCAAAAATTAGGTCATGTAGACCTAGAGTCTGGCCTCTACTAGGAATGGGGTGTAGGACGTGGAGGGGGTGGAGGGAGGATAGGATCTAAATCCAAATTTTGTAATCACAATATAAGAAATTTTATATCATTCCTGTTCTAAATTTAAAATAAGAGATGTTATAGAAGTCAAAATATCATTTCATGTGATTGAGACTCATGATCCCAAACTTGAGGTCAAAGATCCAGTAAATTTGATTTTGTATGCATGATTGGATCTCTTAATATTGAAATTCTCAAATGATAGATCCAAATATGATGATGGCAAGGTTTAAAATCTTGCATTTGGGTCAAATTATGTCAATAACAACCTAAGATTTATAATCCAAAGTTCATGGTGTAAAATCTGATCCAAAATCCAAAACCTGATATCCTAGGTCCAAAATATGAAATCTAAGATCCAAATATATGGTTTAAAATCTAAAATCTGATATCCAAAATCCATAATCTGATACCCATAACCATTATGTGAAATCTGATCCAAAATCCAAGCTATGAACTCTAAGATCCAAAACATGAGATTCAAGATCCATATTTCAAGATCCATAATTAAAAATTTGTGATCTCAATCTAAGTATGCCAAAATTGGGCTTAAGATCAAAGCTTAGATCAACATGAGGTTTATGATTTTAAATCCAATATTTTGAATTAACATCCAAGATCCAAATGAGCTAAGGGTAAGTTGGTCAAAATGACTAGGTTCAGTCTTGCCTAACATGGGATTTGAATATACTTGGTTTTGATTGTAATCGTTTTACCTTAGTCAAACCATGTGATATAAACTTCATTCATTCCATGTGAATGAGTATTTAAAGAAGTTTGATTAGACCTAGGCTATGTGTTGGGTTGATACATAGAACCAGTCTATGCTAAGTCTCAGAGAACGGAGCTAGGTTTGCACTCTATACCTACTTGGCCTAGGGTTTTTAAAATCACTAAAAAAAGTTGATTTTTGAAAATAGTTCGAAAAACTATGATTTTGAAATGGTTCTTGTATAAGAACCAAACTTGATTCAGGTTTTCACATACTTGAGCTAATGCACACATGGTATGCTACTAGACTCGCCAAGTCTGGTTTCACAAGGGGTGAATATGGGTGCAAGGTGACTCGTGCATATTAAAACATAGGTGCAATGCATGATTCAATAGAGCATGAAAGAAAAGTATATTCCATATTCATGACTTAAGTAAAATTACATAAGCAAAAACATGAAATTAAAAAAAAAAGACAAGAAAGATATGGGCATACCTAACCCTTACGCCCACCCTTATTGAGCTACTCAAGGAAAGCTTAAGGGAATGTAGTGAGGGAGGATCAAACCTCTATTTATAGGAGGGAGAGGAGGGCTCTCCCTTTGAATCAATCAATACGACTAAATTTCTTCATCCCTCCCTCAACTCAAAAACTATAGGTTAAAATTGGACGCGAATGGACATTTAGCATGGAGTTAGAAAATCACAACGTAATGTGCATTAGGCTCACACATGGATCATGGATCTAGGTTTGATGCTAAGACCCAAATCTAGTTCCAAATCCAAGAAAAATTCTAGAAGATGGATCCAAATATGGTATTGAAATTTGGATTATGATTCAATGTGCAAGGTTTGAAATGAGAATAATGGATTTAGATTTATGAAGATAGATCTGATCTAAAACTTGGATATGAGATCCTAAAATGAAAATAAGAGTTGGATTTATGATCTGGAATAGAAATTATGAAATAGAGATATGAAATTAGCATGGACCTAGACCTCGCTCGAGCTACCTAGGTGGGTTCAAGTTGCCTGACATGGACTCAACCTGGGTTAGGTTCACTTTCTAAAAAATTGTGTTCAGGCCTAGGCTGGGTGCAGCTCTACCTAGGTGTTTGCCTTTGGAAAATTCAGTTTTAATGGGAAATTGGGTAGCTGAGCCTACTTCAAGGTCCATGAAATTTATATGAAAAGCTAACTTAGGTTTATTCTGCTCTTAAGTTAAGTTTTATGAAAAATACATGCATAATAATAAATGACCAAAAATACCCGTGTGTATGATTTTGTGTTGAAATAGGTTCAAATAAAGAGATGAGATTGAAGTAAGGTTCTAAAATCAATGAAAATCATAAACTAAGGTATATGTAACCTATAACCTATGTTTATGTCGAACAATATGGCTCAAAAAAATGACAATTTACCCCTATGTGTATTTTTGGAGTTTCGATGGATTTTCTCGATTTGACTAAACTAGTCTCTGGTCAGGTTTCTAAATAAGCTCTGGTTAAAATCTTATTGAAAACTTTCTATTAGATTGCTCTAAAAGTCAAAAACAAATTTTTACCAAGCCACATGTGGCACATTTATAAAGAGAAATCGAGGAAGGCCATAAAAATCAAACTTTTTTTGGACTTTTCATAAGTAGAGGTGAGAGTACTTGGAAAAGCTACTTGTCTGTAAGGACCTACAAAAAGATTGAGAAATTTGTTCTCATTTTCTAGAATTGAACTTGACAACAGTTTGTAAAGTGTAACATGTATTAGGAATGAGCTCTACGGCCTTCGGAAATGAATTGAACTCAAACTAGAAGAAATGAACTCAAACGGAGCTAAGAGAATATTGATTTACTCATGATTAATATAATCCTAACTTGGTTTCAGCTCACTCTATTGGGTTGAGCTTAAATTCAACTCAAACCCTTGAAAACATGAGAGAGAAAAAACTCAAAACTAAATTGAACTCAACATGGTCATAGCTCGGTTTTCACTCAATCTTTTGATTTGAGTTCAAATTCAGCTCAAACCCCTGAAAACAAGAGAGAAAAAGCACTTGAAATTGAATTGAACTCAAACCAAGATGGATGAACTCAAATTGGACTAAATAAAGTTTGATTTATATGTGATAAATGTGATCATACCTTGGTTTTAACTCAATCTGCTGGGTTGATTTCAAATTCAGCTCAAACCCTTGAAAATAGGAGACAGAAACACCATTCAAAAATTTGCAAGTTAGTATATGACTGAAACTTGGGCTATGTGACTCAAAATTTGTGAAATAAAATTTTCTTTCCATTAAGATAAACTTGTTTTGACTTGGTTGAATTAAAGATCACAGTTTTAAGTTTCGAGAGCTGATTTGAGCTATAGAGGAGCTGGCTTCAAACTGGGATAACCCTGGTGCGCTGACTTTGTTGACTCTTGGGTTCATGCAAAATTGAGAAATCAGCTAATTGCTCAAATGTTTGGCAATTCTCACAAATTTGATGAAAATTTCCTACTTTCTAAGTGCAATGTCGGAATGCAAGGGCAGTAATTTTTAGCATTCACCTAGTGGTCTTAATCTAGGTATACAACTCAGGTGTGAAAGTGTTTGTTTACTTAGAAATGGCACCAGTGTCATTAAAACTTAGTCTTTTAAAATCAAATTGGGAATTTATTGGTGAAAGGTAAAATGGTCATTTGGACTTGTAAAATTTTTTAGTGTTCACAAATCACCACTTTGCTATTGAGCTAGGAATTGTGCTTAGTGGCAAAGACAGAATATTCATCCTAAAAATGATGATATTTTTTAAATCAAGCTTTCGAAAAGGAAAGCTATTTTAAAATATATAAAAAATACCCCAGTACGAATACTAGTGTGATGCTTGTGAAAATGCTTGAAAATTCTTGTAAAATCTATGCATTGGAGTACTTGTTTGCGTGTTTTAACTGAAGCAAAAAAATCTCACATAAAATGCAAGTGTTTGTGAAAATGCTTGTAAATTTTATGCAATGAAATGCATGTGCCTGTATGCTTATTTGTGTTGAAGCACAAAATTTTCACATAAACGTGAATGGCTATGAAATACTTGTAGAGTTGTAAAGATGCTTGTAAATTTTGGTAAAATTTCTTTTCTTATATCTCTTGTATCTTGTAAGGACTTGCTTGATTCTGTTCTTGTACAATAAAAAATGTTTCATCCAATATTATGACATTCATCTGAAATAATTGTTCTTTCATTTCCAAATGATAATCTAGGAAGGTTACTCTCTATGTCGTAGGATTTATTAGTGCAGGATTTGTTAATAAACCTTGGCTTTTTGGGCAGGCACGTCGTTCTTTAAGTTTAACAATGTTGGGTCTTTTGTTCTTGTTCTTCCCTTGTTGATATTTTAGGCCTATGTAAAGCAAATATCTCACCACTCTATGGGTTACTATAATGTTCCATTGCTTTGATAGTCATGTAGCTTTGTTATGTGCAATGTCATGTCTATTGAGCTTTCTACTGAACCCTTATAATGAGTTTTGGGTCGGTAACTCCTTGACCAATTGACCTTAGGGTACTAGGTGTAGAACACCACTCGCACTTCTTTACTCAAGCTTAGAAAGCTTTAGAAGATATAACTAGACAAATTTTCATAGATCATACAGTTTTTGGAAAATAGATGCAAATCAACTTAACTTGTTTCGGTCAACTTAGTCTCTTGTCCTCTATTGATTCTTGATATGCTCCTATGTTTACTAGGGAGTCAAAATTAGTAACGTTTCCTAAACTTTGATGTCCTCTATTTTCTTGAGCCTTCTTCGTGGCTTATAATGTGGTCCTGTCAAAACTTTTGTCTTTTGATGGGCATGAAATTGTTGGCTCAAATTTTTTGTTCTTTTAAAAAAACTAAAATCATTAAGTGCTTGCAAGAACAATATGATAACTTGTTTGGAATATTTATTAGACTTAAAGCGTGGAAATATGCACTGAAGTGCAGAAATGTACACTGAAGTGCAGAAATATGAGTTGAAGCAATTGTACTTGCAATGGTATATTTATTTGGGGGCATCGAAGTGCAAAATCTTATACCGAGACATGTTTACTTGGGTGTGCCGAGGCACAAAAATCTTCTACTAGAATGCATATGTTTGAAAACTTGAGCAAACTAGTACATATTTGGGTGAGCCAAAGCGTGAAATCTTATTTCAAGTGTTGAAGTAAAAAAATTTATATCAAAGTTCATTTACTATTGTGCCCCAAAGTATGGAATCTTACACCAAAACCTAAGCAAATTGTGCAGATTGTGCACTGGTAAGTTTACTTCGGAGCGCCGAAGCGCAAAATCTTATACCAAAATATGGAAGTTTCAAAACTTGTATAAATTGGTACATTTACTTGGGTGCGCTGAAGCACAAATCTTATGCAGAGGCACGTTTACTTGGGGCACTGAAGTGCAAAACCTTATACCAGTATGTGTTCTCGTTAAACTTGTGTGCATGGAAAAATGGTGTGCTGAAACACAAAAATTGTTGTGTCAAAGCACAAAATCATTATGACATTTTGGCTGCATAGAAATGCAAAACCACGTGTGAAAGCATGAAATTTATGATAATTTGAGTAAGCCAAGTATGAGATTGAAAACTTGTTTTCACTTGTGTGTGAATTGAAAACTTATATGCTTTGATGTGTCAAACCAGAAAATTTGCATGTATTTGAAAAACTTGAGCACTAATATGTAGAGTTTGAGAAACCTGTATGCACCAAAGTGTGAAATTTTGAAAAAACTTGTATGCGCCGAAGTGCAAAAATAGTGTGCCAAAGTACGAAATGACTTGAAAATTTTGTTTGCCCTAAAATGCAAAATCATGTGCAAAAGCATAAAACTTGTATGAAATTAAGAAATTTGTGTGAAATTGAAAACTTTTATGTGATTAGAAAATTTGTGGGCATTGGAATGTGAATTTGAAAAACTTATATGCACCAAAGTGTAAACTTGAAAGTCTATATGCACCAAACTATGAAATTGAAAATGTGTGCACTCATATCCGAAATTTAAAAAACTTGTGTGCAGAAAGGTGCGCACACTAAGGTGTGAGATTTGAAAACTTGTGAAATTTAAAAACATGCATGCACCAAGGTTTGAAATCAAACATACTCGTGGAATGAGAAGCAAGGAGCACTTGAGTGCAGTATGAAGTTTTATGTACATCACAATATGACATTTGAAACCTTCTAGTAAATGTTTGAAAACTTAAGGTTCTTAAAATAGTACTCCTAAAAACCTAGAAAATTGGCAGGTATTGAATGTGACGGCTTTCAAATTTGTTAAAAATATTTTGTAGTCATTTTTTGCAGCTTATGATATTTTGTTAAAAAACATGCCCCAGTATGAAGGGCGATGAAGAGAATGCATGCATCAAATGGAGATCAGAGACTAGTGTGACCATCAAAATAAATTGCATTGATAGAGAAATTTTGATACAACTGGTTTATACATAGAATTCTTCAAATGAAGAGCATTAATACGATCCAACAATTCAGCACATCAATGTCAACTAGTCGATATGAAGTGTCAGACAAAACTTCTTTGACGACATAAGGCCCTTCACAATTTGGGGCCACTTCCCACGAGGTTGATTCTTCCATGAGATGGTTGATCTCAAACTAGCTCATTGATTTTGAAACTCCATTCAATTACTAATTTTTCATAATGTCAAAATATCATTTGTCGATATGCTTCTACGTGTTTTGCTGCTCCCAATCATTTCTCTTCAAGCAGATCTAACTGTACATCTACTACTTTTGATATTGGTCCATAGCTAATTCAATAACGGATGCAAACTTGTAGGCTGACTTTTGCACATGTAAAGAGAGAACTACATTTGTGCCATATACCAATTCTATTTAGGGTGGCATTGGTAGGAGTTGCGATTGTAATCATGTAAGCACATAATACATCATGTAATTTTTCATAACAATCTCGACCAGTTTCTGCTATCTTTTCCATGATTTGGATTGTTTGTTGCTTTTGCTTGGTCGTTTCCTTGCACGTAGTAGGTGCAGAAAATGATGCTTGATCCTTGACTTGGAGCAAAAATCGTGTATCTTTTCATTCTTAAAATGTGTTCTACTATCGGACACACTGTTATGCAGTTATGCAGCATTCCATACTTGCATAAGATATTATTATGAATGAAAGAGACAACATACTTGCCTTCCATGGTTCTCAAGGTGATGGTTTCTACCCATTTTGTGAAATATTCTATTGCAGGAAGGAAATATTTGTGTCCATTTGATGCAGGAAGATTAATGAGGCCTACCACATCGAAAAAGGTCATAGTGATGCAACAGAATGTCGATACACTACTAGAGCATGTATGTCATCCACGTGAATCTGACATTTTAGACATCTCTTGATGAACTTGTGACAATCTTGTTGCATAGTTGTTCAATAATAGGCTGTTTGAATTGACGATTTGACTAAAGTTTTATATCCAGCATGTTCTTTGCAGATCCCTTCGTTCTGAGATCATTTCTTGAGCTTCTTGCTTATCAAGGTAACATGAACGTTCTAAGCTGAAACCAAACATGTATAATATCTCCCCAAAAATGAAATATCGGCATGACATATGCTATATTGCTTTTTGTTCTTTCTTGGGCACATTTGAATGGAATTCACCTGTTTCCAAGTAATCCTTGATGTTTTGGTATCAAGGAGCTTTGTTTGAATTACTTGGTGTATCTATTCTAGAGGATGGCATGGTGGTTGAGTTAGTCTTCTGTTAACGCCCTAAATTTTTCCAAAAAAAACTGTATTTTATTTTCACCCAAACAAAATTCTCAATTATTTGGATTTAAATTTTTAGACCCTAAGCCCAAGCCTAGACCCAAAATAAATTTGTGATTAATCCAAAATGAATCTCTAAACCCACGTGCGAACCCAACTCACAAAATTCAAATTCAAAACCCAATTTTAGACATGAGATTCAAATCCAAAATCCATCTCTTGGATTCAAATTAGATCCAAAACCCAAGTCTAAATCCAAATCAAGCATTCCAAACTCAAATTCTAAAGCTGAGAACAAAATGATAAAATTTGATGCTATGAGCATCGCACATGCATGCACAGACCTTTCCTTTGTTTTAGGTTTCATTCCCATACTAAGATATGTTTTTGAACTTAAACCACTCACTAGAATGCGTCAATGACCAATCAAACCCAATCTGGATTTAAAACGAGTCTGGAATCACTTAAAATAGAGTCGGCCCTTATTTGTAACACAAATACCATTTTTACCCCTTATAAATACACATTTTAAAATATGATTTTACATTTTTCTTATTTTATTTTATAAACGGACCCCTTAGAGACTAGGAAGGTGAAATCCACCCCTTATTGGTCCATACAAGACAATAAGGAAGGCATTTCGCCCCCTTCATGTGAACTTGGCTCGATAGGGCCGCAGCAATATGCTGGTGCGTGTGAGCGCTTGTTCATGTGTCGCGCACTGGTACGCAGCGCATCGAGACAGGGCCTGTGTGCCTTTCTTAGCTGAAACCACCCCTTGGGGGTGGTCTTGGCCTTGTTAGGTGGGCATTAGCCCTGCCCATACCCCAAAGGGGTATTTGCAGGGCTAATGGCCAATCCCACTTAGTCAAAGTGGGCATTAGCCCTCCCCATACCCCAAAGGGGTATTTGCAGGGCTAATGGCCCTGCTCATACCCCAAAGCAATATACTTGTTATATCGCTTTATTCATCACTTATGTTTGAGATGATTCTCATGTGTGATAGATTAATTTTCCTTAATTAATAAGTGAATGCACGCTGAGAATGAGTGTTTCGGTTGGGATTTCTCTTCATTATTGTATTGATTTTGAGGTTGAGATTTGTCCAACCCAAAAAAGTTCCTCACAAATATGTACATGTTAAGGTACATTTTCATGACGTTCTCACGTTTAGTTTATCTCTTAATCACCCATTTAGGAACCTCAATGAATGCTTGTTATGTTGCTTCAATACCCAATGGTGGGAGAAATATACTTTCTCGTAATAAACAAAATAATAATGTTTTGTGTTCACATATAAAGATATTTGGAATCATGTTTTCAAGAAGATTTTTGAAAACAACAACACTCCTTATTGAGGCCTTGGAGACTTATCATAGACTCTTGCATGAGCCCAAGTTTTTCTCCGGCCAACATAGAAAAATTGAAGTCGGATATTTCCAAATTATTTCTTGATTTCAACTCTCACAAAAGCATATGTGTGTATACATGTTATATATATATATATATGTGTACATGACTATCTCTCTTTGTCTTTCTTTTTTTATGATTTAACATATTTTATTCACAAATTCTTATACACGTACATATATAAATGAATATATGTGAGTGTGTTTCAGTCTCTCTGTCTCTCTCTCTCTCTCTTTTTCTCAAATCTTCTTCTCCCTCTCCATTTGATTTAATATTTCCTTTTTCAGAAGCTTATATATATATATATATATATATATATATATATATATATATATATATATATATATATATATATATATATATATATATATATAAGTATGTGTATGTATATGTACCTCCCTCTCTTTCGTTTTAAAAATCTTTTATTTTGTGATTTTAAAATCTCTTTCTCTCTCTCTCTCTCTCTTTTTCCGTATTCCTCTCGGATTAAAGTATTTTCCCTTATTCATTCTTTTGGGTATTTTTCTTCCAAGATATTTTCATCAGTCGACCTCATCAAAATGAAAACTCAAGTAAGGACCCAATATTTAAATCATGCTTGTTGGTCTACAACTTGATTTTATTTTTAAAGTTTTGTTTTCTTTTCACTAAAAATATTTATGACAATTATAAAATGAAAAACTTAGATGTATGTGGTGGTAGGAATGCTTTTAGATGAATATTATGGTAGAAATTAATGATTTTCTTCTAATCATGTAGGGTCAATACATTCATACATCCACATTAACTGAACATCACGAATGATCACAAACACCTATTTAAAAAAACTTAAGTAAGATAAGATGGAGTTCTAGTTAGGTAGTAACCAAATTAGAGCAAAATCTCAAACCTACGTAAAATCTTAAGAGAACACTAAATTGGCTTCAAAAGGTGAGCTTCAAAGGTTTTCAAATAATATTTCTAAAGATTTCCCAACTCAAAATTTTCTAAATCAAAATGTTTTACACTCTCAAATGATTCTTCAAAACTTTCTTAAAAATTTAAAACATCAAATCTTCAATATTTTCTCAAACATCACACCACATTTAGAATAAAAAGATGTTTAAGCAAAAAATGAAACGCATAAAGAATAAGTATTGCCCTTGGATTACACTCTCAAATGATTCTTCAAAACTTTCTCAAAAATTTAAAACATCAAATCTTCAATATTTTCTCAAACATCACACCACATTTAGAATAAAAAGATGTTTAAACAAAAAATGAAATGCATCAAGAATAAGTATTGCCATTGGATTGATTACCCCCGATAAAGGTGCCGAAAATGGTCAATCCTCATACCCATGGGAGAGTCCCTTTTTCTCTAATTTTAAAATAAAATCTCAATTTTTCTGAAGCACTCTAAAAACCAAAATAGATTTTTGGGGATGCACACATCTTTCCACCTTGAAACCGTTGTAGGGTTCATTATTTTTTAACGTGATAATGGACCAAAGGCTGGCCAGACTACCTACAAATTGATTGAACTCCCTCTTGACATGAAATAGCTGGAATTCCTTGAACTACGGCACCAAAGACAAAGTGACTTCCTGATAATGTGCCAATTTAGGATCTTTCTTGTTCCATTATTTATTAACTTGGTTCATGATGAGTAGAAAATCACCATAAGCTTGAACTATTCTGGCATTAAAACTCACAATATTCTGAGTCCATGTATCAATACTTCATATTCATCAATGTTGTGAGTGCATGTGAATTCTAACCTGAGGGAATTAATGATCATCTTCTTTTCAGGGGTGACTAGGAGAATTCCAATACCCATTCTGGCCATGTTCTTGGAGCCATCGAATAACCTTATCTAGGGCTCAGTGGTTTCAATGTGCAAGACTTAATCATCTGGAAAATCATCGTTGGTCTTCAGCTCTTCAGCCAATGGAAAGCCTGCTAATTGATCAGCCAATGCTTATTCCTTAATGAACTTTTGAGAAATATATTCCAAGTCATACTGTGTGAGGAGTACATGCCACTTAGCAATTTTTTCTGTGAAAAATGACTGCTCTAGGCTATATTTGAGAGGATTTAATATCAAAACCACCTTGACTTTGCATGAGAACATATAATCTTTCAATTTCTGACACATCCAAACAAGGCAAAGATATGTTTTTTTTATCAATGAATATTTTTTTCATATTGAACGAATGTTTTCCTGACATAATATTTCACATGTTTTATCTTAAAACCTTCTTTATATTGTGCTAAAAGTCCTCCACAAGTTGAGTAGTAAACAGAAATGTATAACAACAAGGGACATCCAAGGACTAGTAGCTTTAAAACTGGAGGATTTAGTAAATACTGCTTACAACGCTAGAAAGATTCCTCACATTATGGGCTTCACTTAAACTTAATGTTCTTTCTGAGAAATTGATCGAATGTCTCACAACTAAAGGCTAGGTTGGAAATAAATCACCGGATTGCTTGCATTCTGACTTGTAAACTACGTAATTCCTTTAGGGTGGTTGAAGCATGCATATTGTTAATGGCTTTGGCTTTGGTGGGATCGACTTCAATACCTCACTGACTACCATATTCAATACCTCACTGACTCACCATATATCCCAAGAGTTTGCCTCATTCAACACTGAACATGCATGTATGATGATTTAATCTCAATTTATATTGGGGCAACCTATCAAAAACTTGATTCAAAGCCTCAATATGATATTGGTCTGCCTTTGGCTTAACTAAAATATCATCTACATATGCGTCTGTGAACTTGTACATTTGATCATGAAATATAGTAGCCATGACCCTTTGATATATTGCTCCTGCATTTTTTAATCTGAATTGCATTACTGTATGGTAGAAGGCATCCCAAGGAGTAGCGAATTTAGGAGCCAATTTGATTTTATTGCAATTGGAATATTTGTCTATGAATGAGAACATAGCATGCCCTATTGTACTTTCAACCAGTAGATCGATATTGGCCAAAGGGTAGTCATCGGACTGGCCTTGTTGAGGTCATAAAAATCAATGCAGATCTAGACCTTCTCATTTTTTTCAATACGAACACTATGTGGCAAAGCCATTTAGGATAATTGATGGTTCTGATAAACTTGGCCATGAGTAGATCTTGTAGCCCTTCTTTGACATTATCATCGACTCGTGGTTCCAACTTCCTTAGTTTTTGCTTGACTAGGCGGCTCGCTGGTTTGAGAATTAACCTATGCTCCACCAAATTTGAATCCAATCATGACATATCTTCATATATCTATGCAAAAACTTCCTTATATCCCTTAACTAGTATTCCTTCTTTAGAATCCAAATTGACACCAATGTGTATCATTTGGAATCTTATGTGGTGCCAACATTCACATCCTTGATGGGATCATTGTGCAATGTTGGTGGTTGATCCTCTTTCTATAATTGAGAAACATTTTTAGGCTTCAATTCTAGTTCTACGTTTTGATAACTCTACTGGTTCTTCTTGTGGAACTAGCTCTTCCTATTTTTTTTTTATTTTACAAATGGGTAAATTCTTTTGCTACCTGAGTTTGGGGTTAATGACCAGCTTGTGGATGTGTTTGAATGTCATCTTGATCCTATAAGGAATGGTGAGAAGAAAATGAGCTAGACGTGCATCTAGTGTGTGTAGTGAGACAAAATAATAATAAAGGATAGAGGATAGACACATGGATATATGCAAAACTTGAACACTGATAAACTTTGAAGTATGGGGGACCCCCACCATCCTTACACAAGTTTCAGAAAAAGACAAGGAAAAGTGAAACAATGACAATGATTTCTATTGAAGCTCTTCATTTCTTCTTGGACAGCTCATTGGCTTTTTCCCTTGTTAGGCTTCCTCTTGTGTCAGAGACCTGCAGTTCCTCTTACTCTACTTTTGGTTGGCTCAATGACACCATCTTCATGAGCCCAACCTGTGTATGGCTTGTAGCCCATGTTGATCATTAGGTGAAGCCCTTTTAGGAGTTCCCTGAATTGTTCATATAAAGGGTGTCATCTGATGGCTGCCTCTTTGATCCTTTTGCCAAATTTGTAGAAGGTTGGACCTTTCCATTCCATTGTGTTGACTTGCTCTATAATCTAAGGTTGATTCATACCTAAACACTCAAGGCTGCCTTTCAAGTACACCTCATCAAGGTGTTGAACACTCAACATCTCAACGGTGCATGTAGGACGAGGGACCAGAGGTTGTGGGAGCCTTTCTTCAATTTTCAACTAGGGCCTTAGTAATGGTATCTCCACGGCTCCATTTGATGCACTGGTGCATAGTAGAAGGCACAGTATTTGCCTAGTGTATCCATGGCCGTCTAAAGAGTATACTGTAAGACGTTGGCACATCCACCACATAGGAAATGATTGTATGGATAGTAAAGTTGATATGCAAGTCCAAGTATATCTTACCTTTTACATCCTCATGTTGTCAAGCTATAAATGGACATATCATCTGGTGTGTAATGTGTAGATATTTAGACTGCTCCCTTTGTCCATTAGTATGTGTGAGACATTCATGCCATGAGTCCTCACTACGATATAAAGTACATTGTTGTGGAACTGATAAGGCATCAGGAGTTCGTCGTTTGAGAATGTGATTGCAGTATTTAGCATGGCCGAGTTAACGGTCTATGTCAGGGTTTCTAGAGTGGTGCTAGATTTGACCTTAATTTTCTTGAGCACTTCCTTCATAGTGGTCCTATGTATATTAGAGGCATTAATGAGGTTCAAAACAAAGATATTCAGTAGGATGTTAAGGACCTATTGAGTTATACTTTCTACAGCTACTTGGGAGGATTCTAGTTGAACTTCTTTTTTGATCCATTGTTGAGACACCTTGAAAAGGGACTCGGTAGATGCAGCTGCCCCTTTGACCTTGTATGTAAGCTTCATAATGGGCTTGAGTTCATCGACTTGGATTCTCATATGCTATACCAGTACCAGACACTTATAAGTGCAAAACAAAACAGGTCTAGATCCATTTCCATTTTTTTCATTTTAGTCCAATCTTAGGAACTCAAATCTCATTGATTGAATTGGTACCACGAACTCAAACAGCCATTGTCTTCTTGATGAGGGCTTGAATAAAATCCAACAACTTCTGCATTGATCATCATTGATAGCCATTATAGCCATCTCTTCTTGTGTCCACAACCCAACATGGTCTTGTGGATAGAAAGAAATGTTATCCACTATCACCTTAGTGTTCTTACCATAGTCCCTGAACAGATCAATAAGCACTTCTATGTCAGATTGTCTGACATTTTGTCAATATCTGCTAAATAGCATAGTTTCTGCAATATATATATAGTAATCACTCAAATATAAAGAAGGAGCTATAGGTCTTCTATAGCCCAATAACACTTGATATGATGAGGTATTTATATCTGTTGGTTTATTATCAAACTGTTCCCCAGTCGGTTCATTACCAGACTGATCCGCAGATGAATCATGCTTAGTTGGTTCATTACCAAACTGTTCCCCAACGACTTCATTACTAAACTGATCTTATGAATAAGTCAGATCATCCAATAGGTCGTTATGATCTTCCATTGGATCGTTGTCTTTATTGTTGAATTCTTCTTAGAACTCTACATCTCTACTTTCTATAAGTCTCATAGTTGAGTGATATAATATGTAGCCTTTAGATCTTTTTGGATATCTAATAAACACATATCTTATTAACTTATTATCTAGTTTATCCATTTTAGCATCTATAATTTTCACATGTGCTACTAATCTTCATCTCTTGAGATGTTTCAGATTTGGTTTTACATCAGTCTATCTCTCATAAGGAATGGTTGGGACTATTTTGCAAGACACTTGATTTATAGTATACATAGCTACTAACATAGTTTCACCCCAAAATATTTTGGGTAATTGTACACGTGCTAACATGGATCTCACCATGTTTAAGAGTGTTCTATTACACCTCTCAGCGACTCCATTTTGTTGTTGTGCTTTGCATTGTTTTTTGCCTATTAATTCCAAGGTCTTTATAGTATTCGAGGAATTCATTTGATGTACTCACCACCTCGATCAAACCTTACAACTTTGATATACTCTCCAAGATGTCTCTTGACTTCATATTTATATTTCTTGAATTTTTCAAGTGCTTCTGACTTATATTTAATAAGGTAAATATAACCAAATCTTGAGAAGTCATCAAATAAATGTTATGAAGTATAACTTGTTACTATGTGTTTGGACTCCGTATCTGTATGGATTATTTTCAATAGATAAGTGGTTCGAATTACTTCAGACAGAAAGGGTTTCTTTGTCATTTTTCGCATAAACACGACTCGCATTTCAAAAAATCATTTATGTTTATATCGGGTATTATACCTTGTTGTGCTAGAGTCTTCATCTCGTTGATGCTTACATGTCTTAATATTTCATACCATAAGTTCGTATTCTTACTCATTGCACAACTAATATAAGTAAAACTGGAAGTTGTATTCATCTCATTGAGTTTGAACATCCCATGTTTTTTATATATTTTTCATTGAACATGGTCCTCCCATGTTTTTCCTCTGTGACTCTTCCTGGAACAAAACGGAATTCAAAACCTCTCCCAATCAGAGCAAGGATAAACACTAGGTTCCTCCTCATGGAGGGACATACAAGACTTCAATAAGAATGACACTGGTGCCCCCAACATTCAGTCGATATGACCCAACTCTCATGACATCACAATATGAGTTATTATTACCATATAGACCTTTTGCATTCCCGAACTCAGGTCTTCCATACAAATCATGCATTCTTTCATCTTTGCAATGTGATGAGTAGGCCCTGAGTCAACCCACCAACAAGTCATATCTCCATCTGCGAACAAGCACTCTGACACAATGCAACTGACTTTTCTGTTGGAGTCCCTTTAATTTCTCCTTCTGTTGTTGTTGTCGTGACCATTGTTGTCCTTGTTTGAGAATTTTGTCATGTAGTTTTTCTTGATGTGTCTAGGTTTTTCATATCTCTAGCTTTTCACTACAGTTCCATGACTTTTCTGAGTTCCTGCAAAATTGTCATTAAACTTGTCATTGTTTCTCTCTTTAAATTCTTTAGGTTTTACAGGCACATGACTACTTACTGGTTTTTCCTGGATAGTCATTAGTTTCGCATCCTTTCTTTTGGCCAGACGTTCTTTGCTGATTGTATAGGGAGTTTATCTAAAGTTAGAGTGTCAAACTAGAGACTCAGTGTTGTAACAACCATATCTTAGGAAGGTGGTAGACTATTTAGGATGGTGCATATTGCATGTTATCAAATATGATATTTCATAATATGGCTAGATCTTTAGCCATGACCAAAATCTTGTTAACATGGTCAACCACTCTCTCTAACCCTTTCATTTTATATGAATTATACTGTTCTAGGAGCAACTAAACATGCATTATTGTAGTGGTGTTATACTTTGGAGAAATAGTATCAAACATCTCCTTGACAGTTTGATAGTTCTCAAAGACCTTGATCAGATCATCTTCCATGAATGTTAACATGATGGTTTTAGCCTTCAAATCATCAGTCTCAAAGACCTCATATGCTCTCCTTTCCTCATTTTTAGGCTTGTCTCCTAAAGTGGGAAAGGGCTTGTTAATTACATAGATTTACCTCTCCAAAGTCAGGGCCAACATGATTCTACACTTCCACACATGGAAGTTAGTTCCATTGAGTTTCTCAGTCTTAGCCAGTTTTGAGGATCCCATTCTAGAAGCATTTCTTAGTTTTGAATTTTAATGGCAATTAAAAAACAATAAAAGGAACTCAACATGAAGAATATCACATAAAGAAGTCTTCAATAATATTCTAAAACGTCACTTGGAAGCAAGGAGATCTCAATTTTAAATTTTTGAACAAAAATTTCCTTTTTTATTGTCAAATTTATTTTTGGAACCTTCTTTCAACAATTTCAATTAGTCTAAAGGGTACCTATATGCAATTGTATATAAAATATAAGTTTCCAATGAAATTGTAAAACAATTTTTTGGAACCCACTTTTAGCAATTTATAATAAGTATAAGGGTATCTCTATGCAATTTTGTATAAAATCTTAGTTTTTTTTAAATTAACTTTCGCAAGCCTCTCTTTGAAAAAGTTTTTACCAAAAACGTTGCAGCATTTATTTCTGAAAAATGCAACAATGTTTTTGAAAATTTTCCTAATAAGACAGACTAAATTAGTAATTTTCAAAGTTTGAGTATAAATTTGACCTGACCCGAGATTTTTTTTTCATTTCCTGGCTATTTTTCTCTCTCTCCTCTTGCCCTGGCCAGCAATAGTTCTTCTACGACTCTTTCTACTCCCGAGCTTCTGTTGCTGCCACCGCATAAAGAAAAGTTATCGTATCTGCGAGGGAGATGGTCTGAGATGCGGCTAGTGAGTAGCAGAAAGACTTAGAGGCCTTCTCGCACTTGGTTTGGAGTTGTGGGTTTCGCGACGAGGATGATAGTAGATGCGACAAAAGAGCGCTTATGCAAAGCTCCCACTGCTAGACAAAGCGAGAAAAAAAAAGGTCGGCTAAGCACAAGATGCTCTCAAACCCTTTGCGTAGGGTCTTGTGCCATCACCCAAAAAAAGGGGGGGGAAGCAGTGATGAACATGGCTGCAACAGGAAGGAAAATGGGGAAGGCGGTTGTTTGCATCTCAAAATTTTCATTGGTTTTGGAGTGCTCTAGAAAAATGAGGTTTTGTTTTGAAATAACAAAAAAAGGGACTTGTCCATCAGTACGAGGATTGACCGATCAACCCAATGGCTATGTTTATCATTGATGCATTTCATTTTAACTTAAACATCTTTTTTATTCTATATGTGGTGTAGAAAAATATTGAAAGTTTGATGTTTAAAACTTTTGAAAAGATTCTTGAAGAGTTGCTTGAGAATGTGATATATTTGGAGAAAACTAGAAGGAAATCCTTATGAATATCATTTGAAAAGCTTGAAAAAATCATTTTAGTGTTCTCTTAAGACTTTAAGTAGATTTGAGTTTTCCTCTAATTCGATTACCACCTAGTTAGAGTTTCATCTCATCTTGCTTAAGTTCTTTTAGAGAAGTGATTGTGCTCATTTGTGATATTAAGTGAATGTGAATG
Source organism: Nymphaea colorata (assembly GCF_008831285.2). Classification (NCBI taxonomy): domain Eukaryota; kingdom Viridiplantae; phylum Streptophyta; class Magnoliopsida; order Nymphaeales; family Nymphaeaceae; genus Nymphaea; species Nymphaea colorata. The sequence goes on along the minus strand of NC_045142.1, from coordinate 8,065,412 downwards.
CATGAATGCATTAATCTTATATGATTAAAAGATAATAAGGCATTCATATCATGACATTCATTTGCATGCATTCCTACCATAACATACATCTAAGATTTTTGTTTTCATAATTATTATATATATAAGAAAGAAAAGTTTTTGAAAATGGCTTGGGGTTGTAGACCATCAAGTATGATTTCAATATTGGGTCATTACTTGAATTGTGGTCTTGATGAAGTCGGCAAATAAAAAATTAAAATCTTGAATGATAAGAGTAAGATATTGAAAGAATGGAAAAGATAAAAGACTACATCCCAAGAGAGATATAGAGAAAGAAAGAGAGAAAGAGATCTTGAAAATCATAAAATCAAATATTTTAAAAGAGAGAGATACATATTCGTATACATATATCAAAGCTTACAGAAGGGCTCACTCATTGCTCAAGAGGGGAAAAATGGGAGTATTTATAGAGAGTTTTAGGAGCTAAAACTCAAAATTCAAATTTTTTTGAATTTGATACTATTTTCATACGAATTTTGAATTATTTTGAAAAAGAAATGGTTTGAAAATGAGTATGATTAGCCATTAGGCCTAAAAAATAGTTTTTGAGCAGTAGGGAGGGCAAATGGCCACTCAAAAGGTCCCAAAAATGCCCTTAATGGCTCTTTTTTTTAAAAAAAAAAAGTAGAGCCTGCACGTGCGAGAGGTCTCTACCACGACATGGCGGTCGGGCGACGCCCTGTCACGCACGACAACGTGGTCGGACGACGCACTGTCGCACGCGATCGCGTTGTCGCGCGTGGTGTGCTCGCTCGTGCGAGCGCGTATGGCACACTCATGATGAATTATTTCAAACTTTTTGAGCAGTGGAAAAACCACATGGGCACGCTCACATGTGCGATCTCCCCCCTTTTTAAAAGCAAAATTAAATCAAATCAAATCTAATATTATAAAAATGTTATTTATATAGAAATCATAAATATTTTTTATTTAAAATGTAAAAAAAGGTTTTTTTGTTGAAAATGGGCGGCTGACTCTGTTTTGAGTCACTCTGGACTCGTCTCAAATCCAATTTTGGTTCAGTCACTCGTCGAGGCGTTCTTGCGCTTGATAGAGGTTTGAAAACATGTTTTGGCGTGAGAATGAGACCTTAAAACAAAAGGAAGGTCCGCGCACGTGCAACGTTCAAATTTTGTCATTTTGAATTCGATTTTGAATTCTGAGTTTGAAATACTTGATTTGGATCTAAACTTAGGTTTAAATTTTATTTTAGAAATAATGGACCCAAAATTTTAATAGCCCCCCCCCCCCCCCCCCCTTTTCCTTTTTGAAAAATTTGGGGTCATAACAGATGCCCCTCTTTATTACTAAGTCAGCACTAGTTGTGCTTAGTGACAAAGATTAGCACCCCAAATTTTGAGTGATTTAAAAATTTTAGTTAAAAAGATTAAAACGACGGAACTGCATTTCAGGTTTTAACCCCTTACCTGAATGGGTTGTTTGAGCTAACGTTAGAGGTCTTAGCCTCTCTTTGAAAAAGTTTTTAGCCAAAATGTTGCAGCATTTATTTCTGAAAAATGCAACAATCCCGCCCCCATCCCTTTTTGAAAAATTTGGGGTCATAATAGATGCCCCTCTTTGTCACTAAGCCAGCACTAGTTGTGCTTAGTGACAAAGATTAGCACCCCAAATTTTGAGTGATTTGAAAATTTTAATTAAAAAGATTAAAACGACGAAACTGCATTTCAAGTTTTAAGCCCTTACCTGAATGGGTTGTTTGAGCTAACGTTGTAGGTTTTAGCCTTTCTTTGAAAAAACTTTTAGCAAAAATGTTGCAGCATTTATTTCTGAAAAATGCAACTATATTTTTGAAAATTTTTCTAATAAGATGGACTAAATTAGTAATTTTCAAAGTTTGAGTATAAATTTGTCCCGACCCGAGATTTTTTTCATTTTCTGTCTGTTTTTCTCTCTCTTCTCAAGAGCTTCTCTCTTCTCTTGCCTGCTAGGGTTTCGGCCGGAATGGTTCTTCTGCCGACTCTTTCTACTCTTTAGCTTCTGTTGCTGCCACCGCATAAAGAAAAGTTATCGTATCTGCGAGGGAGATGGTCGGAGATGCGGCTAGTGAGTAGCAGAAAGACTTAGAGGCCTTCTCGCACTTGGTTTGGACTTGGGGGTTTGGTGAGGAGGATGATAGTAGATGCGACAAAAGAGCGCTTAAGCAAAGCTCCCACTGCTAGACAAAGCGAGAAAAAAAAGGTCGGCTGGGCACAAGATGCTCTCAAACCCTTTGCGTAGGGTCTTGTGCCATCACCTAAAAAAAAAGGGAGGGGGAAGCAATGATGAACATGGCTGCAATAGGAAGGAAAATGGTGAAGGCGGTTGTTTGCATCCCAAAATTTTCATTTGTTTTGGAGTGCTCTAGAAAAATGAGGTTTTGTATTGAAATAGGAAAGAAAGGGATTTGCCGTCAATACGAAGATTGACCAATCAACCCAAGGGTTATGTTTATCATTGATACATTTCGTTTTAACTTAAACATCTTTTTTATTCTATATGTAGTGTAGAAAAATATTGAAAGTTTAATGTTTTAAACTTTTGAAAATATTCTTGAAGAGTTGCTTGAGAATGTGAAATATTTTGGTGTAAACTAGAAGGAAATCTATATGAATATTATTCAAAAATTTTAAAAAATTATTTTGAAATCATTTTAGTATTCTCTTAAGACTTTAAGTAGGTTTGAAATTTTCCTCTAATTTGATTACTACCTAGTTAGAGTTTCATCTTATCTTGCTTAAGTTCTTTTAGAGATGTGATTGTGCTCATTTGTGATATTAAATGAATCTGAATGCATGAATGCATTAATCATATATGATTAAAAGATAATAAGGCATTCATACTATGACATTCATCTAGATGCATTCCTACCATAACATATATCTAAGACATGCAAATGCATATTAACATATACAAACGCATATTATGACATGCAGATGCATATTAACATATACATTTTCGTAAGCGTCTTTCCCGAGTTGGACAAGTTCCAACCTCAAAAATCACAAAAAGAAATCTCAACCCCAAATGGTCATTCTCACCGTCCATTTGCTCATTGATTAAGGGAAGATTAGAATATCATGCATGAGCATCATTTTAAGCATGAAAGATGAATGAAGACAATATAGCAAGTATATTTTTGGAAATCAATGAAGAAATGAAATTTATTTCGTCTTGCTCATACTCCCGATGCAATCAAGAGTAGCTCTTGATTTCGGATAAGAAATCATTTCAGCTTTCTTGCACGGCCATGGGGAGGTGGCAAGAAAAAAAAAAGAAAATAGATGAAAATGAGAGGAAGAATACATACCTCAAATGTGAATGATATTGGAAATAAGTCATCTCTTTTGAATGATCTTGGACTTACATTGAATGAAGCTCCAAGATGTTGAAGATGAAACCTCCAAGAGATCTTCGTGCTCCCTTGAAGAGTTGTTTGATGAAGTTTGCTCCAAGTTGAAGAAAGGGAGGAAGTAAGAATGAAACGCTCAAATTTTGTCATTTTGAATTCGATTTCGAATTCTCGGTTTGAAATACTTGTTATGGATCTAAACTTGGGTTTGAAATTCATTTTAGAAACAATGGACCCAAAATTTTAATAGCCCCCCCCCCCCCCCCCTTTTTTTTTTGAAAAATTTGGGGTGGTAACAGCGGTCTCCAGCTACACAGGCTATGTAACTCTCAAATACTCTCTAGTATGGTTTGAGTCGCTGCAATGAAGGATGACAAAAACAGAGGGATTCGGATAGAGAGTTGTTCGCATCTCGAAACATTTTTGGTTTTGGAGTGCTCCAGAAAAATGAGTTTTTTTTTTTTAATGAAAAAAAAATGAACTCGTCTGTCGATACGAGGATCGACCATTCTCGGCACCTGTACCGGGGGTAAGCAATCGAAGGACTATGTTCATATTTGATGCATTTCATTTTGGCTTAAACATATTTTTCATTCTATATGTGGCGTAGAAAAATATTGAAAATTTGATGTTTCAAACTTTTGAAAATGTTCTTGAAGAATTGCTTGAGAATGTGAAACATTTTGGGGAAAATTAAAATTAGGAAATCTTTATAAACATCATTTGAAAAACTTGGAAAATCATTTTAAAGTCACTTTACTGTTCTCTTAAAACTTTAAGTAGGTTTGAAATTTTGCTTTAATTCTGTTATTACTTAGTTAGAGCTATATCTCATCATGTTTAAATTCTTTGGAGTAGTGCTTATGTTTATAAGTGACATTAAGTGAGTGTGAATGCATAAATGCATTGATCATATATGATTTGAAAAGAATAAAGTCTTCCTATCATAACATTCATCTAAAAGCATTCCTACCATAATATACATCTAAGATTTTTACTTTCATAAGTATCATATATACAAGAAGAAAAAGTTTTTTAAAATATATTGGGGTTATAGACCATCAAGCATGAATCCAATATTGGGACATTACTTGATTTTTAGTCTTAGTGAAGTCAGTAAATAAAAAGATCATAAGAAAAAAATGTTAAAAAGAATGGAAAAGATGGAATACACTCATACAAAGAAAGAAATAGAAAAAGATATACATATATGTGTACATACTATCATATATGTACATATACATATGAAAGTTTAAAAGAAAAAAAAAGGCATTGATTTGAATAGAAATAGAAATTTTAGAGGAAAAGAGATATATATATATATATATATATATATATATATATATATATATATATATATATATATATATATATATATATATATACTAAAATTAGTAAAATAGAATGTGGAAACATAGAGAGAGAATGATGAAGAGAATATCATGAGCGCATATATGTATATAATGTGTATATACATATGTGTCTTCATGAAATTAGAAATCAAGAAATGACTTAAAATAACCGACTTCAACTTTGATGTAGGCTGGAGGGGAGCTTAGACTCATGCAACAGTGTAAGCTAAGTCTCCAAAGCCACATTAGAAATTGTTCTTTAAAAAATATTGTGGAAAACATGATTTCAAATATTTTTTATATATGAACATAAAATGTAATTATTTTGTTTGTTACACAAAAATATGTTTGTTCCACCATTGGGTATGTAAGAAAAACGAACCACATGATAAGGTGTTCATTAGGGTTCCTAATCGGATGATTAGAAATGAAACTAGCGCAAAATAACATGAAAGTATATATTAACATGTACATATTCATAAGGGTTTTCCCCGGGTTGGACAAGCCTCAACCTCAAAAATTAACATACGAATAAAGAGTCTCAAACCACACTTTCATTCTCGTTGTGCATTTACATATAAGTAGAAAATCAAACAACTATGCATAGATAATTTCTTAAAACAAAGCAATATTCAAGAAAAGAGAGAGAGAGAGAAAAAGTATGATTCAATCATAAAATGAAATATGATCTCATCTTCTCATGTTCTTGGTGCACTCATGCATAGTTTCTCGACTCTAAAATAGAGATTGGAGAGTTATCTCATATGGTCATGGAGAAATGAGGATGAGAGCAAATAAGGAAACCGAAATAACACAACATTCAAGAAAAGAGCATGTTTCAATCATAAAATGAAATATCACTTTACTTTCTCATGCTCCCAGTGCACTCAAGAATAGCTTCTTGACTCTGAAAATGAGATTTTAGAGTTATTTTGTATGGCCATGGGGAGATGAAGAAGATGGAAAATGAGGAAACTAAAAGAATGCTACATTCAAGAAAGAGAGAGCATACTTCAATCGTAAAATAAAATATCATATCGCCTTCTCGTGCTCCCGGTGTATTCAAGCATAGCTTCTTGACTCTAAAATAGAGATTTGAGAGCTATCTCTTATAACATTGGGGAGATGAAGATGAGAGAAACAAATGAAAGAATGGAGTGGGATGTTGATTATATATCTCTAATGACAATTATTTAGAGAAAAATGATCACCTTTGTTTCGAGTGATCCTAAATTTACCTTGAAAAAACTCTAAGATGATGAAGATGAGGCCTCTAAGGGATTTTTTGTACTCCCTTGAAAAGTTGTAGTTTGATGAAGCTTGCTCCAAGTTGGAGAAGAAGAAAAAGAATGAGAAGGAAAGAAGAGGAAGAGAGCTAAAAACTCTAAGTCCTCAAGCGAGAATGCACTTGAGTATCTCCAAAGACTAGCTCTTGCCCAAGAGGAAGGAAAATATGTGTTTTTATAGAGTTTTAGAGCAAAAACTCAAAAGTCAATTTTTTTTTGAATTTCATAACATTTTCATACAAATTTTAAATTATTTCAATTTTTCTCAAAAGAAATAGCTTTTGCCTAAGTATGATTGGCCATTAGGCCAGAAAATTCATTTTTGAGGTGTAGGTAGGCTAATGCCCACTTAAAATGCTCAAAATCACCCTTTAAAGGTCAATTTTTGAAAAAAAAAATTGGGGTTTCGACAGTGTGTGCGCGTGGCAACACGCATGAGGCGTTGTCGCGACCGCACATGCGATCGCACATCGCGCGGCAATGCGTCGTGCTGTCACACGGTCACGTGACGTGAGGTCGTGCGACTGCGCGTCGTGGGAACCCAAAAACACACTTTTTTAAAAACTTAATTTTATAAAGAGTTGTTTGTAAAATAATAGAACTATTATTATTATTATCATTTCCTTTTAAAAAAAAAAAAGATTTTTTGTTACAAGTGAGTGGTTGACTTCATTTTGACCGACTCCGAACTCACTCCAAATCTGATTTTGGTTCAGTCGGTTGTCGATTCGTTCTGGCATGTGACTTAGGCTTAAAATCGTGTTTTGGCATGAGAATGAGACCTTAAAACAACGGGAGGGTCTGTGAATGCGCGACACTCAAATTTCGTCGTTTTGAACTCGATTTGAATTTTCGGTTTAAAATGTTTGATTTGGATCTAAACTTGAGTTTTGGATCTAATTTGGGTCCCAAAATTTGGGTTTTATGTCTTGGTAAATGCACGTAGCATTTTGGAAAAATTTGGGGTGATTACAAAAGTTCTTTGTAGTCCGAGCTCTTGCACATCTAGAATCGGAGCAAAGTGCTCTCCGGCTGCGCCAGTGTGTCCGGCAAAATATTGTCCAAAAGTATCTTCTTTCCTCTCTCGTGCATGTGTGCATTTCTGGCCGGTCCACTCGATGAGAGTTATTGTATCTTGTTCATATTACTGCGTCTCCATTTTCTTGAAATTTTCCTGATAAAAACTTGACAGATATGCATGCTTAAGTCTAGAGCTCGACTGAGTTCTATGTCACATTTAGACTCTCTTATACAGAAGTACAACTTAGAGGACTAAGCACAAAATTGTATTTTGAATCCTAAAAAAAAATCATATTATATTTGTTCCGACTAGCATGCTTCATATAATCTGTCTAACATGTCTTCATGTATTCTATTTAGTATCATCTAGCATGCTTCATGTATTCTATTTAGTATCATCTAGCATGCTTTCATGTTCAAGACATACAATCTAAATTAGCATATTAATAACTCACGATATACTTAGGCAGCACAGGCACCAGGTCAGATTTCACTTACTATAATTCGACAAGCAAGGCTCTGGTCAGTGGCGGAGCTAGAAATTTTTGGCTATGGGGCACTATGTATTAGTACCTTGGGCTGGCGTGGGCGCCCACGCCGGCTCCGCTACTGCTATAAGCAGTTGAGTTTCTTTCTCGTGCGTGTGGAAAGCCCATAATTTTAATTTTATGGAAAGGAAAATGGAAGCCGAAGCCGGTACATGCACGACCAAACTTAAAATAAAGCAGGCAAAAACATGGAGCTATCTTGGGCTGGCGTGGGCAGGCGCCCACACTGGCTCTGGTACTAGTGGTGGAATTAAAGCAATGGAACGGTGTCTGTGATAGACTCTGAGTCTGCGCAGCATGTTCACCAGCGGCGACTCCAACATGAAGAAGGCAACAACAACACTGACTGTAACAGATGTAGAAGAAGGGAAAAGAAAACCAGAAGCAAAGGTGTTATCGTTCACGGGTTTGCCTCTAAGAGGCGCTTACTTGGGAGAAAACAACTACTCTAAGTTAGAGTATTGTTGGGCATTTATAGGTCAGCCTCATAGGTTTTCCCGGTACCCAGCATATGGTTATGCCTTGTGAGATAATGATTTGAAGGTAACGTATAATCTTTTAATAATTTAATCTTATATCTTTGCAGTTACGAGTTGTAGGGATAGGGGTTAGGGCCATTATCCAACAATCTCCACCTATTTTGGTTTCACACTAAATTTTTTTCTATCTCTTCAGTGCATTAGCAACGATTTAGTATAACAATGATTTATGGTGCTTTAAAAGATTTGGTCCTTCGACAATGTCGAGAAAACCAGCTTTATTTTAATTTTCCTAAATATAATATGTCATATCATATTACTTATTCAAAATTCAATTTAAAGGCATTCACAAATTCAGGTTGTTGCCGAAGTTCTTTAAAAGAGGACAAAGCTTTTACTACATTTCTTATTAATATATATATATATATATATATATATATATATCAATTTCAAAACTTTGTAAGCTTTTTATTATCTTTGTAAGTAAAACAAGGCAACTATTGGACTTATCTGATGTTGTAATTTAATAGTCACTCACCTCTTTAAAAAAAAATTAAAAAACAATGTTTAGCATACATGGCGTGTTGGACATCATTAATTGCATGATTCATTTCATAATCAATGTTTATATGTTTCCCCAAGTCTTATCTCAAATGACTGGGGCGTCCAAGCAGGTCTTAAATTTGGTAAAGTATTCCAGTGCTTGAAAAGACAAGCTTGAAAAGACAATAAAACTCCTTCCTAAAATTTCATGATTAAGCTTGACCTAAAACTTCATGATTAAGTTCAAGCGCATTAGGTCGGCCCGACAACTAAAAACTCTGTGAGTTATAAAATATATATTTTTAATATAAAATAATATATAAATATTAAAAGTTATAATAAAATATTATAATTATATATAAAAATAATAATATATATATATATATTAAAAAATTATTATCAGGCCCACCCAAATCGGCTCGATAATATTTCATGCGGGCCCAATACCCTTTTTTCCGAGTTCGAGCCTGGGCTCAAGTCGGGCCAAGCACTTGCTGGCAGCCCGGCCAAGGGCCCAGGCTTAGTTCACAAGTGTCCGGCCTTTAACTTGTGTATATGTTGGCCTGCTCATTTTCCTTTGGCTTTTCCTTGTTGATGTTGTCGATCTTGTATATATCATTTTTTATGGTTAATTTCAAGGAGCTCACTCTAATGCCTTTGATGAAAAAATAAAAAAAATTCACAAATGTTCAGCTTTAAAGGATATGGCATAGGTGGTCGGAATGACAGTAGAAAGGGTATTGTATGTTTGATCACAGTGAGTGTTATTGCCTAGACAATAAAAAGTGTGTGAGCACAACGCCTTAGTTCATAAGTGTACCACACTCCATCTAGGTTCTGATGTCTACCATAACTTTAGAGGTAAAGGAAATGACTTTTGATCTTATTCGACCGACCGACGGGTTATTAACTCTATACACCCAAAGTTAACAATTGCCATACCAACATAAAATACTAGAAGTCCTTCACTCCCCCATAGAAAATATTCTGAATTACATGATACATAATTCTTGTGCATAAATTAATATTTTTCATTTTTCTTCCACAAATTTTGTAATTTTTATGGACGTGGCATATATGTAATAAACATGTCCGGTTAATAGGAAATGGGTTGCAGACAATGTGATCCATAGAGATAAGTTTAGATCTGCAACTATGGCACGGAGAAAACCATGTGCAAAAGTGCATGACAAAGTTTGACTAGTCAAATGCATGCCTCAAAAAGAATTAAATGAACGAGAGTTTACGTCCTCTTTGGTTGGAGGAAAAGGGAAGGAATGGAAAGGAAAGGAAAGGGAAGGGAAGAGAAAGGGAAGGGAATGAAATGAAATGGAAAGAGGTGATTATAAAAACTTGTTTCGATAAAATTGAATGAAATGAAAAGGAAACAATGCAATTTATAATAATACCTTCAATAGTCAAAAGGTTGGGAGGCAGGGAAAAAAAAAACATGGAGGGGTATTATGGGCAATCAACATTTTTGCACTTACTCCATTTCCTTTCCCTTCCAATCCGTCCATTTGAGAGGGATTGGATTTACACTATACAATTTTTTTTTTTTTTTTCCTTTCCTTTTCATTCAAACAGATTTTCTCTCTTTCCCTCCTTTCTAATTAGCCAACCAAACACAGGAGGGATTGCTCAATCCCTCCCTTTCCTTTCAACCAAACAGGCCCAAAGTGTTGGTACAATTCTAAAAACAAAAAAAAAAAAGTATTTATAACTTTACTTTCCAAATGCACAAAAACAATTATTTATAACTTTATTTTCCAACCCAACAAGCAAAGCTAAAGCCAAGTGAAGTTTCTTTTATATATATATATATATATCCTCACTTTATTTTGCAAGCGAACAAACGCTAAGGTGAAGTTTTCTTTTTTTCATTATATATATATATATCCTCACATTTGAAAAAGTTGGCAAATGATTATTTTTGCTTTTACGAGAAGCAAATAAAACTAAGAATGAAGATCTGGATCCCTCTCAGTGCAATCCAAATACTTGTTGGATTTGGAACCGCCATTGAGATTGCCCACCAGGTTTGGTGCGACCAAGTCCTGACCGATTCACCGAATCGCAGGCCGACTCGATCGAGTGGGGACAGATTCATCTTGTTGGGGTCTGATTCTACCGGATCCAAACCGATTTATAATGTCCGGTACGGACAGTATCGGATCGTACCGGATTATTAACCGCGACGAGTCAGTTACAGTATTACGCACGTAACCCCGTTCACACTAATCGGGTCGGATCGGATCCTAACGCGTATCTGATTTGCCCCTTGAAGAAGCCGCCCAGGGCGCGGAAGGGACGTGGTTCGCGCGCAGAAACTGAGCGAGAGCACGAAGGAGTAGGAAAAGGAGAAGGAAGAGGGGGATGAGTGGAGAACCTAGGCTCCTTGGTTTCGCACCAGATGGAGGAGCTCAGGATGGCGGAAACGCTAGAATCAGGTCGTGACCTCGCCTTCCGCCTCCAGATGGAGGAAGCATTGGCCATCTCCGCCAGCTCCGTCACCTCCACGTCCCTCGCCCCCACCCCTCTTTCCGTCACGGCGGCTAGGAAGAGCTACGAGGTCTCGGAGCTCTGGCTGCACGACAAGGAATTCGCCCGCCAAATGAAGGATATGCCCGATGAGGAGTGGGATAACGACGGTGATTTTTTCGAGCGGCCGTTCGGTGCTGCTGAGGGCAGCGACGTGCCGTTCAGGTTGTTCTTCAAGGGCATGGTTAGCTTGGAGCCCGTGGATGGCGCGTGGGTCCCGTTGTCGGCAGTCGGCGTGGCAATCTGCGATGCCGATGATAATCTGTTGCACGAGATGAAGAAACCGACGGGTGTCTGTTCCAGCAGGGCGGTCGTGGAGGCGAAGGCCCTGATCGAAGGATTGACTGCGGCACTTAAGTTGGGTTTGAAGAGAATTATGATTCTTTGTGATTTTGTTCCGATTTACAACTTTGTGAGTTAAAAACACCTTCCTTTTTTTTTTTTTGTAATTTACTTGATCGACTACGTGATATAGCTGCTGGAAGGATTATTGCATTTTCGACATTGAAAAAGGAAAAAGGAATAGAAATTTATTTTTCCTTTCATAGCATATGTTATTCAGAAAAATAAGCTTTCGTTCAGAAACGACAAAGAAAGGAGAATGTGGGGACATCATATTTCATAGCAGAATATACAATGAAGTACTTTGAACTATGTTTTATTAACTCTAACTAGACGATATGACGATGCGGAGTATTCATAGCTGTCGGAATATGGTTCTGCCTGTGAAACAAGAATATATCAATAAGTAATCAAAGTATATTCCATCTTCTGAACCGTTGAGTCTTGAACGGAGGTTCGCATTCAACTTTCTTTTGAATATAAGAGATGGGATGCCATTTGTCAGTTATCTGAGATCCACCCAGGAAATGAAGTAAAGCAGCTTGAAGATATGAAACCCGGATATCTTATTAGGACATTCTTCATCTTCTCACCCCATAGCAGTCTTGATTGCTTCAACTTGGAAGTTGCGTTTTCCTCAGTTTGCACCATTTTGTGGTTATTTCCATCGCGATTCGTCAGTGAGTCTTCTTTCAACTGTATGTGTATCTTTTTTATATTCGATTTTCTGAATCGCCTTGCATATAGCTTTATTGTTCAATTGACGTTAGCACCAAAAATTTAGTCATCAAAATTTTGTCACTAAAATGATGATAAACGATTAAGTAGATGAAAGAAAGAGGATGAAATTTATTAATATCCAAAAGACATTGTAAAAAACACATAAAAATTGTTCATTGAGCAACTTGATGTTAGGGTGAAATACATTCTTGTAGGATTTTAGTCTTGAAGATCTAAGTAGGTGATCTGATAGATTTTTTATTTTTTATGCATGGTTATGTGTTTTAGTCTCCCAGCTCATCATGGCTGCCTAGTTAGGCTTCTTGCTGTTTTCCTCTAACAAGGCCTTATTTACTCCTTCAGAAAACATGTTTTATATGCATGTTGATACTCACATTTTATGCTTCTCCGCAGTTGTCCTGACATTGTCAATGCTGAACTTGTATGGTCTATTCCGAAATCATCCTAGTGGAGCTTCTGCCTCCTCCTTGTATTGCAAGAAAGAATGAAAAAGTACAACTATGATAGGAGCACGCAAAAAGCAAAATAAGCAGACAGTCCCGTACCTGCCAGGAGAAGCATTGCAACCTCAACAGTAGGATTCCCCTCAAAACAAATATACACCAAAAATCGGCTAATCCTAAATACCCACTACAGACTGTAAACTGTTTTTCCTGTGATTTGTACAACCTCAGTGGATGGTTCTCCATTCAGGAACTAAGTCTTGCTTGAGAGATTAAGAGTACCGCCTAACTCGTCTCCCAATTTGCCTCTACCCTCTAGACAAGCTTGTGTCCAATGTAACCATTCCCTCTGATTAGATATATTATGGGAAGGTCGTAGAAAGGATTAATTCTCTCAAACGTGTCAGATTCTAGGAAAGGGCCTTATTTCTTTAGCATACATTTAGGATTAGATATGATTGTCATTTCTGTCCATTTGAGACCAAATACCACTGAGTTCTGCCCTTTTCTCTGGCATGATACAATTTGAATACAGGCACATTCCTGCTCCAACAACTGACCAATTGTCCAGGATGAAGCCTAGCTCCATCCAGATCCTGCAATCACCCAACTCCTTTTGCTTATCTTTCAGTAAGCAATGGTAAATTTCCTTGCCGCACTGCCAAATGCTCAAATGAGACAAGGAAAAAACAGCTGTATCTGCTTTAGCTGCATGCTTAATTATGTTAATTGTCAAAATTGGAAGTCAGACTTAGCTCACTTAAGGCCTTAGAAAGACTAATCGGATGATTGACTAGCACAGAATCAATAAGGACTAAGGAAGCACCTAGACCTAAAATATATAGAGGCTTAGAGCTTCAAGTTTTAGAGCACAAAACAAAACAAATATATTTTATATAGAGTTTCATGTTTTAGGAAAAGACAGGGAGGATATACTGGATATAAAATATGAACACAAAAGATATAGACTACATGCACACACACACACAAAAAGAAATATAAAATATAGAAATGCATAATACATAGAAATACAAACTAGACACAAGAATACATATACAGAATACACGACTAGGGTGGGGGTGTGGCAACAAACAGTTTATTTATTTTTATCTTTTTTATATTTCAACACTTAAAAGCAACTTCTTACAAAAGAACCTCAAAATGCTTAGGTTGTGACTTGTGAGCTGTCTAGGCATGCACAGACACCAGCCTAGGCATCGTATTGCTTAGACACCCTGGCTCAACATGCTCAGCTCCATTTTGCATGGACAGTGTTCCCTGTAATAATCTGCAGTCTGCGTTATCTTGATGATACCAGCTTCCATTATTTGGAAGTTCAAATATAAAATTCTGGGCTAATTATTCTTCCTTAGAAAATTCCCAATCTAAAGGAAACATATACAAGTAATGCCTTCTTCTTCTACTACTCTCTTATCCTTAATCGTATTATTTGTGTCTTCTTTTCTTTATCATCATCTTTTTTTTTGTACTTTTTTAATTCAGTTTTTAAGCTATTATTAAGGCATATACTATTGTTAAATATGTGATTCTTCTTGTTTGTTGGAGCACTTCTGCAGCAAGTGATGCTAATAGGAAATATGTTCAGCTTAGAAACAAAAAACATGACCTTCCACCCCTGCATGGCTGTGGGCATGGTACGAAATGAATTATTTGAATGCAATCACATGCAAGCTAGTACGAAATGAATTATTTGAAAATTTGAATGCAATCACATGCAAGCTATGTTAAGAATTTTGATCGAGGAATTTTTAGAATTAAACATCTGTTTGGTCATTGGTGTGGGAAGCAATGTATGGGCTCTATAGAAGAGAATTGAAAGATGTTTTTTGAATAAATGGAGTGATCAAACGAGAAGAATGAAGAATAACAAGGATCTTCTCAAGAAATAATTGAGGCATATGTTGTTTAAATGTACAAGATGGTTATAAGCTGATGGAGAGCAAACTAATGCTTTTTGTTCAAGACATTGTGTCAGGAAGGGCCTATGTGCTATGGATGTGTATTTACAAGTACCATAAAAAAGGCCACTTCAAAGAATCACTTCAAGAGAGAAAGAAGGTGAAGATTGTGTCAAGCTTTTAGCAGGTGGTTTGTCAACCTAGGATTGCTTTCAAAGTTACAAATTTTCCCACCTCCCAAGGATTTATTTTTGGCCTTCGCATGAAATCACCATCATCGCATGAGATGAGATAAATGTTGACAGTTCATAATGTTTCATGTATAAAGATACTTTCGAAAGTTAAAACAATAATTGTCATCCACATTTTTAGAAAAGTAACTTTGCATATGACATCTTGTGAATCCTCCACCAAATTGGTTAAAGTTAAACGGCTTGTAGTCTTTATATTTTTTTAGTTGATGAACACACACGCACATACATATATATAACATGTGCATGGGCGCATGTGAGAAAGTCAGGAAGTTCTTGTCATTGACTACCATACAAGCTGGGATTGACTTTCCACCAGATAGTAGCCCTATTATTTGGAACTGGTTAATCAATCAGTCCGCTCCTTTTGTGGTCTTCTGCCTTCTTGCCAGGTGGCTGTTCTGAGATGGCTTACAGCCTACACTGGGGTCCTGTAAAAATTTCAAAGCAGATTTCTTGGCTGGTTTATCTTTAGACTGTCTTTTTCTTTTAGAAATTTTAAAGATTGTACACCCAATTTTTCATCATTAAGCATGTAAACCTGGTTTTTTGGCAAACTAGGTTATGCATTCTCGGCCCTTATCAGTTAAAATGTACTACGTGCAGATAATACTGTGTATATCATTTTGGACTCTTGAAGAAAAAAACTGAGTTTTTGGCAACTTATGCATTTGTTGTCTTTTGTCTGCTTGTACATTCAATATAGCTATGCTTTATGTGTTTGTTGTAGATTATGAGGAGATGGACAGCAAAGCAGCGCAAAATCGCAAACCTGGTTGATCAAATTAAACAACTGACAAGGAAATTTCAGAGATGTGAAATAACATTGCTGCCTCGCATACATGTGAAGTATGTGTTTATGTTTGCTCGACAAGCTATAGATGTCCAGCTTGAAAAGATTGGGGTGACTTTAGAGCATGCTAGGAACAGTTCTACCAAGGATGTGAAAGAAAAATGTAGCATTTGCTTGGAGGATAAAGATATTCTTCAAATATTCTCGGTTGATGGTTGTTCTCATCGCTTTTGCTTTTCTTGTATGCAACAACATGTGGATATGAAGTTGGATCAAGGATTGTTGCCCACCTGCCCTCATCCAGAGT
Organism: Nymphaea colorata; assembly: GCF_008831285.2. Taxonomy (NCBI): domain Eukaryota; kingdom Viridiplantae; phylum Streptophyta; class Magnoliopsida; order Nymphaeales; family Nymphaeaceae; genus Nymphaea; species Nymphaea colorata. Next base: position 8,049,459 of record NC_045142.1, on the reverse strand, counting down.
GCAAGTCAAAGCTAACAGTGGAGAATTGCAGGAAGTTCTTATCACGAAAATTGCTTGAGACTTTGTCCTGTCGTGTTGAAGAGGCTTCAATTCCTGAAACAGATAAGCTTTATTGCCCCTATGAAATGTGCTCTGCTTTGATGTCAAGAAAAGAGATGATGAAGTCTGAACAAGCTTCTTCATCATATTGCACTTGCAATGGATCTGGACTTAGGAAATGCATCAAGTGTCAATTACCTTTTTGTATATATTGCAAAGTCCCATGGCATGAGGGATTATCATGCGAGCAGTACAAGTTAGACCATCCTGTAGAAGATGTGGAGTTGCAATCTCTTGCAAATAAAAATCTGTGGCGCCAATGTGTCAAATGCAATCACATGATTGAGCATGCCAAAGGATGCTACCACATGACATGCAGGTAAATTTTTATTTGTGAAAGACATGAAGAAATGACTATAATGCGTAAATTCAACTTTGTGTATCATGTGATCTTAAGGCCTCTGAAAATGATTTTTGTACAAATTTCCTGTTTCTCCATCACTAGAGGATATTGAGATAGTACCATAATCTAGCTTGTCTTGCTGGTTGCTTATCAAACTCTTCTACAATTGAATTGTCATATAAGTATCATTTTTGCAAGCACTTGAAGTGAAATGAAAAGGAAAACTTAATCTAGATGCCTCGAAAGGTCTTATATAGGTTAGCTAGCATTTTGAGCATATATTCTCTTTTTTTTAAAAAAAAGAATTCAATGTGTCTGCTAGTTCTCCAAATGAATCTGTAACAGCCTGACTGGATGACACCAGAACCCTGTAAAAACCTAGTTTCAGCATCACAATTAATTTTATATATATTTTTTTAATCATTGGCACAGGCTATGTCATGAACTTTTTTAGTTGGCTTGATTTATGAAATTGATGAGAATCTACTTAATGACCATATTTTGGCCTTGATTTAGTCAGGAAAAAAGAAGAAAGTCTGATGAAATTATTCAATTTGCTGATGTGTTGTAGTTTTAACTTAGTTATTTGGTTTTTAATTCAAATGATCTCATTTTAAAGCCAACTTTTTGCTTTTCCTGGGACTGAGGTTCTGCTCTTGTTACAAGTCTGTTTTAATTTCCACAAGCTGGCTTCCTTTGCCATATATGCTTTATTTGACAGCTTAGTTTCTTAAGTTGTGCTATGTATATGCATAGAACTTTGTAATGATGGGACTAAAACAGCATCTTCAAAGAAGCACCTGGTGTTGCGATGAACATAGAAATTCACAGAATAATTTTTATAAGTTGATGGCTAGATAGTGTCATCCATCTTGCACAAAACTTAAGTTCCACCATGGAATGAAAACTTTTTATTTCATACTGATTAAATATCATTGTTAAAGTATGTGACAATCTCATTAAAACAAAATGTTGAACTGTTGTTCTGGCTCGCCTTTGTCCACTTCACTTCACTGCATCATCCCATGCACTCCAGTTAAATTGAAGATTCAAACTTTCTATTTTTGCAAGCCTTTATTGTGCATTTTGTGTATAATGACTGTATCTGTTGGATTCAAATGAACAGATGCGTTGTAATGTAATGTTCGGTGTCATAAAAGTTATAGTGTTTGAATAAATTTTAAATCCAATAAAATGAGAAAACATTAAAAATACTGAAAAAATATTACATGAAATAACTATATTGACTACAAGATAAAACTAGCAATTTCATATAGAAATGCCATGAATTGCATAACACAATAATAACAAAATGCGACAAATAACATGCACATGATCACTATAAATAATTAAAATTTAATGACTCAAATTACTCCATTAGTTAAATGGATATTAAGTAAGTATGTGAAGCAACTCGTTGAATAATTCGATGGTCAGAAAGAAAAGGCTTTTGGGTGAACAAACTATAAGGACTCTAATTTTGTGTGTGTGTGTGTGTTTATATATATATATATATATATATATATATATATATATATAGAGAGAGAGAGAGAGAGAGAGCAATACAAACTTTGGAAATTTTACATAGCAAAAAATTAATTTTTTTATGGCACTGAACTAATGAGTTATGAATTTATGACCTGCTTAACATCACCAAGCTCGAGTACGGTTGCAAACAGACTGGATCTGGACAACAAAATACGCGAAAGGCAGGATCAGGATCGGATTTCATATAGAGAAAAATGAAAAATATCTTCAGACCAGATCCAGGCCATTTGCAAACCTGAGCTCGAGGCATAGTCAAGTCTAATGTGCATGAATATAGTTGACCGCACTTGTTAAGATTGGTAAGTAAATTTGGTGAATTGGAATATTACCAGCACCTTGCGCTCGTTTGATGCTGGTGCCGCAACCTCCTTAAAGAGTTTGTGTTGCATAGGTTACACTTTCTAGAATATAGTTAAACCCATTTCACAGATATCATTGATGGGTATTTACGGGCGTGGTTTTTCTTGGGAAAATAGCAAGAAGAGCTTGTTAATTTTAAAAACATAAAAATATATAAGCAATGGTAGAAAAAATTATGCATTATGACCCAAAATAGGTCTTAAAATGTAAAAAATAGCAAAACGCTCTTAAATTACATATCAAAATGACTTTTCTTATGGGAGAAAATAGTGCAATATTTATTTCTATGGCAATATTTGAACTTGTCACAATTTTTCTTAATGGAAACTGTATCATCTAGCATTTTTTTGAAAAAAAAAATGCATTAAGAAAGTAAGTACATGCAAAATTGCAAAAAAAAAAAACTTGCAATATTTTGGAGAAAAATGTGAACATATGGAGCTTTTTTCCCTTTTTCCATATTTTTTTCAAAAAAATATTTTTAGTTGTATTTTAAATTATTTGAGATTTCGACATTTTAGTAACCATTTTGAATTTTTGTTGGTGTCTTATTGGAAAATTAGTAGAGAAATCAAAATTTCACTTTGTTTAATTACTAATATGTTTTTTATTTTTTTGAATTCCCAAGCTTTTCTGGAGCAAAGAAAACTTCTCAAAATCAGTACCCGAGAAAAAATTCGCAAATAAAAACCAGAGAATAATACATGTCAGAATACGCACACACAACTCAATCCTACGTACTAGAACCCTGCAAACGCCATACACCTTTATGACACACCCTGCCATGTCATATTATTCACACATTTTTTTCTCCCGCCATAATGAGGTATGCAGGCTCTGTAGGGTTGCAATATGCCGAATTAAGTTTCGTATATATAGAAAGGCTAGATTTCTCTATTTTCTCTTCGTGGCATTCTATCTGCCTAGAGGACGACAGAGATAAAAAGAGTCGTCGTGGTATGTGATAAATGGATGATATAATTCTGTAGGTAAACCTGTACACATGTATATATATGACTTTTATATTCAAAATGTATATATGTCCATGTGATTTTATATTCAAGTACGAGTGAATAGATTGGAGTTTGAGGGATGATGATGTCTGCTTTCCTGCCCACAATTTACTGTTCGACTAAAAGAACAGAGGGGTAGCACCACACCCTTGCTTCCCTCCCTTTTCTAATTTCATAGGAAAGGAGAGCCTCCCTTTTGTCGAATAAGAAAAGTGTGTTTCTTCCGTACTTCCCAATTCAGGGGTCCACCAGCAAACCTTATTTTTGGTACTGATCTCCCGTGCTCTGTTGCTCTGTACAAAAGAGAACAAGGGAGAGGGGCATTGCGCAGCACCCATTCTCATGACTGGCACCCCATTCTACCTTTCAAACGCACCTTAGGATAATGAATTCTAGGTACAGAAAGTTCCCACCTCGTTGGGACATGTTTTTGTCTGCTTTCTGCATGCACATGAATGTGGATTGTTAGGCTAAAATTAGTCTGAATAAGATCACTTTATCTGTTATATGCTTAACAGCTTACTTGAGTTGCTTGGATGAGTATTTTTGCTTGTTTAATGTGATTATTCTTGTGCAGGTGTGGCTACGAGTTCTGTTATACTTGTGGAACTGAATATGTTCAAAAGAAACGAACTTGTGCTTGCCCACTTTGGGATGAGCATAATCTTACACATGACAACGTTGATAATGACTATGATGACGAAAGTGATGAATACCATGATGATTTTGATGAATATTCTTCTGATTCTGACTATGAGGACACTGAATTTTGATACCTGGCACAATTTTTGCTAATCTGCATCACTAACATGGCATCCGTTGCATGTTGTGCTTGGTAAATGAAATGTGTTTTTTGTCGTTCTGTAATTAGGTTACAGTTTCATAAACATCTGGACCAAGGATATGGTGAAATATATAGGAAAAATAGGTTTTCTTTTCCTTTCTGTAATTAGTCTAAAGTATCATGAACATCTGGACAAAGGGATAAGATGAACTATATGAGGAAAAAATGACTAGCTTACTGCAGCAAGATTGTTGATGCTAATTATGCATTTACCAATTTGTTTCTTTTGGCTTGTACAGCGTCATTTGGTCAAATGGGACGAGGTCCGCTTGCTCATGGCGGCCTCGGTGTCAATTCCATTCATAAAAATGTTGCACTACTTTGTTGAATGGTGGCACGCTATTTTCTACTCCCATTCGGACAGAGCATGTGTAATGAGAAACAAATATGATTTAGAGACAATTGGATCATGGGTCTGGATTGGCATCACAGGGTGTAAATCGATTTCATGGATTAAAGCCTTCAAGTGGGTCAAGGATCGGAGTGAAAACTACGGTGACAGCCACACAGTGTCCAGTCCACTTAGGCATCTACAACTTCTAAGGGTGAATTCTCAGTTGGTAGAGTATACCATTCGTAGGGGTGAATACTCGGTAGAGGATATCATTCGTGCTGCTCTCGGGTATGGATTGGCATCCTAAGAGGTCATTTAGCATTAGGAATAGCTTGTGAGTGTTATATGAATCTACTTCAAAATTGTGGTACATTCATGAAATATTGTTTGTCTTATAAATCTATTGTAACATTAGAGCAGATTCGTGGAGTGCTTGTATCTTGTTTCTAATGCCAAATAGTCTCTAACGGGCTCTGGCCATAACAGATTGTTACTGTCCAGAGATTCTACCTCAAAATTTAGAGAAGATTCAAGGAATACTATTTACAAAGTTTTATGATTCTGTGTCAAATTTTTGTTCAGTTAAAACTGGACAGCAACAATTTGTTATTGGTGTCAAACAACCTCTAAAAGATTACATATGGGGTAAAAGGCCGTTCTCATAGAGCAAGTTTATTAGCATGGTTACGAGAGCAAGTTTCACTCTAAAGATGTGGGGATTTCAACTACCTAACCGATGTGAGCTTTGTTGTAGTGAAGTGGAAAGCATTGATCATCTGCTTTGGTGTCGCCCTTCCGTCCAACAATTATAGCATACAATCTGGCATTCTCCAGAGGTGATGAATATTAGAAGAAAATCGGTTAAGGGACATCACTAGAGGGCCTTTTCTTGCCGGTTTTCCAAAGGTGGCTGCTTCCTTTGGAAGGTTTGGTTATTCACAACCTGGCGATGCGTCTGGTCTGCTAGGAATGATATCGTTTATAGAAAGGTCAGTGGTTGCCTCAAGCATGGTTACTCGGATTCTTTGTGGTGTTGCTTCATTAGTAAAATGGTGCCTGCCTTTGCTTAGGGGCAATGTTCTCCGTATTCTTTCCCTATTGTGACTTCATTGTTTTTGTCTCTTTTAGCCTGCCTATCTCTAATGCTATTAGTAGTCTCTCTCTCTCTATACCTATATAGGGAAGAATTATTCCCAGCAATTGTCTGCCCATAAATCTAAACTACCAGCTTCACATAAGCTGTGTTTTCTGTTAAAATTTAACACCTTTGATAGCGTTACTTTTCGTTCAAATCTGCGTCTGATACCTTGCAGAGAGACTGGTCAAACCAAACTAAAAAAGTTTGATTTTTTCAATATAATTTTTTTTTTCTGTGCTCAACCGAGCCATGGCTCAGGCCGCTCCCTCCACCCCTGATTAGGCCAATAGTTATTCTACACCAACACACAAAGTGACACTATAACTACAAACAACCTTTAGCTAGTGATAATCTTCTTTCTTACCATGCTCATAATATAAAACTAAACCAGTATTTTTTTTTTTTTACATTTTATAAGGTCAATACTAATTTTCTCCTTGAAGTGGTAGACTAAATTTTAAAAGGTTACATAAATATAATATATTATCAGAATACACATTCCCTACATTTGAAACGTTTCACCAAAGAGCTGGAACGTGTTAAAGAAGTTAACTAATAGCACTGTTTAAGTTACCGTAAATAATAATTAAAAAAAAACGAAGATGCGAAAAAAGGTTAACAGTTGGGGATGGAGATTGAAGATCTCGCTACCATCTTGTTATGCCGGTTGTTATCTCAGATTTTCTTTCCTTGCTTTCTGTTTTGCTTCACTATCTTTTACAGTTTATCTTTTCTTATCTCCATAAATCATGGAGATATTTTCGCAGCCAATATATATATATATATATATATGTTTAAATTTCTAAAACAAGGTTCTTGTGATCAATCCTTAAAGAAATTTGGCATTTTCGAATTCATTTTAGAGATTACCCTCAAACATTTATTTTCTATTTGGTTGGAGAAGTTTATCTTCACCGTATCACAACAAACATTCGGTAATTCTATTTTCTGCATTAACGAAGAAAATCTTCGCTTTCTTCTCCTTTTCTTATCCCCAACATAAATCTCCGCCTATTTTGGTTCCACGATAAATTTTCTTCTAAGAAGAAAACCAAATAAAACTGAGAATGAAGATCTGGGTCCCTATGAGTGCAATCGAAATACTTGTTGGATTTGGAACCGATTCCCGAATCGCAGGCCGACTCGATCGAGTGGAGACACATTCGTCCCGTTGGGGTCTGATTCGACCGGGTGGGAAACGATTTATAATTTCCGATACGGATCAGTATCGGGTCGTACCGGATCATTAACGAATTTGGTAACGCAGACCGGCGACGAGTCAGTTCCAGTATTGCGCACGTAACCACGTTCACACAAATCGGGTCGGATCGGATCGGATCGGATCGGATCCTAACGCGTATCTGATTTGCCCCTTGAAGAAGCCGCCCGAGGGGGGGGTGGGGGGGGAAGGAACGCGGTACGCTTGCAGAAACCGAGCGGGAGGACGAAGGAGTAGGAAAAGGAGAAGGAAGAGGGGGCATGAATGGAGAACCTAGGCTCCTTGGTTTCGCACCAGATGGAGGAGCTCAGGATGGCGGAAACGCTAGAATCAGATCATGACCTCGCCTTCCGCCTCCAGATGGAGGAGGCGTTGGCCGTCTCCGCCAGCTCCGTCGCCTCCACGTCCCGCGCCCCCACTCCTCTTTCCGTCGTCTCCGTCGGCGATGAAAAGGCCCCACTCTGGAGGCTCCAAATCGATGAGTTGGAGCGATTCCAGCAGGAGCGGGCCGACCGCGAACAGACCGTCGCGGCGGCTAGGAAGAGCTACGATGACTCGCAGCTCTGGCTGCACGACAAGGAGTTCGCCCGCCAAATCAAGGATATGCCCGATGAGGAGTGGGATAACGACGGTGATTTTTTCGAGCGGCCGTTCGGTGCTGCTGAGGGCAGCGACGTGCCGTTCAGGCTGTTCTTCAAGGGCATGGTTAGCTTGGAGCGCGTGGATGGCGCGTGGGTCTCCTTGTCGGCAGTTGGCGTGGCAATCTGCGATGGCGATGATAATCTGTTGCTCGAGATGAAGAAACCGACGGGTGTCTGTTCCAGCAGGGCGGTCGTGGAGGCGAAGGCCCTGATCGAAGGATTGACCGCGGCACTTGAGTTGGGTTTGAAGAGAATTATGATTCTTTGTGACTTTGTTCCGATTTACAACTTTGTGAGTTCAAAACGCCTTCTTCCTTTTATTTTTTTATTTACTTGATCGACTACGTAGTATAGCTGCTGGAAGGTTGTCTGACGTTATTGCATTTTCGACATTGAAAAAAGGAAAAAAGAATAGAAATTTATTTTTCCTTTCATAGCATATGTTATTCAGAAATAGAAGCTTTACGTTCAGAAATGACAAAGAAAGGAGAATGTGGGAACATCATAACAATGAAGTACTTTCAACTATGTTTTATTAACTATAACTAGACGATATGAGGATGCGGAGTATTCATAGCTGTCGGAATTTGGTTCTGCCTGTGAAACAAGAATATATCAATAATTAATCAAAGTATATTCTATCTTCTGAACCGTTGAGTCTTGAACGGAGGTTCGTATTCAACTTTCTTTTCAATATAAGAGATGGGATGCCATTTGTCAGTTATCTGAGATCCACCGAGGAAATGAAGTAAAGCAGCTTGAAGATATGAAACCCGGATATCTTATTAGGACATTCTTCATCTTCTCTCCCCATAGCAGTCTTGATTGCTTCAACTTGAAAGTTGCGGTTTGCTCAGTTTGCACCATTTTGTGGTTATTTCCATCGCGACTCGTCAGTGAGTCTTCTTTCAAATGTATGTAACCTTTTTATATTTGATTTTCTGAATCGTCTTGCTATAGCTTTATTGTTCAATTGACGTTAGCACCAAAGATTTAATCATCAAACTTTTGTCACTAAAATGATGATAAACGATTAAGTAGATGAAAGGAAGAGGATGAAATTTATTAATATCCAAAAGACATTGTAAAAACATGTAAAAATTGTTCATTGAGCAACTTGATGTTAGTGTGAAATACATTGTTGTAGGATTTTAGTCTTGAAGGTCTAAAGTAGGTGATCTGATAGATTTTTCCCAGCTCATTATGCCTGCATGGTTAGGCTTCTTGCTGTTTTCCTCTAACAAGGCCATATTTACTCCTTGAGAAAAATATGTTTTATATGCATGTTGATATTCACATTTTATGCTTTCCTACGCAGTTGTCCTGACATTATCAATGCTGAACTTGTATGGTCTATTCTGAAATCATCCTACTTGAGCTTCTGCCAATCTGCGTCCTCCTTGTATTGCAAGAAAGAATGAAAAAGTGCAAGTATGATAGGATCACACAAAAAGCGATACAAGCAGACAGTCCCGAACCTGCGAGGAGAAGCATTGCAACCTCAACATTGGGATTCCCCTCAAAAAAAATATACACCAAAAATCGACTAATCCTAAATACCCACTACAGGAAGTAAACTGCTTTTCCTGTGATTTGTACAACCTAAGTAAATTGTTCTCTAGTCAGGATCCAAGTCTTGCTTGAGAGATTAAGAGCACTGCCTAACTTGTCTCCCAATTTGTCTCTACCCTCTAGACAAGCTTGTGTCCAATGTAACTATTCCTCTGATTAGATATATTATGGGAAGCTCCTAGAAAGGATTAATTCTCTCAAAATCTGTTCTAACGTGTCAGATTCTAGAAAAGGGCCTTATTTCTTTAGCATATGTTTAGGATTAGATATGATTGTCATGTCTCTCCATTTGACACCAAATGCCACTGAGTTCTGCACTTTTCTCTGGCATGATACAATTTGAATACAGGCACATTCCTGCTCCAACAACTGGCCAATTGGCCAGGTTGAAGCCTAACTCCATCCAGATCCTGCAATCACCCAAATCATTTGGCTTATTTTTCAGTAAGCATCGGTAAAATTCCTTGCAGCACTGCCAAGTGCTCATTATCACCTATGTTATCAAAGTTGCTAGGCACAGCTTGGGAGACAGGCTGCGCATAGCACCTAGGAGCAATTAGGCGACCATTAGACTCAGTGTTATCCATATCATGCGATACACGATATGCTCATGTATCGTAAGCATATCGCCTGTATCATACGATATGGGCACCGTATCATACGATATAGGCGATACACCCCCGTATCGTACGATATGGGGAAAAACATAAAAAGGGGCCCGACGGCTCCTTTTTGCGTTATGTTTTAAAGACTCTATGCTCCTTCCTCTCTCTCTTTTGTTTCTAAATACTGCAAGAAACGTGGGAGTGAGAGATTTTGTCCATTTTCATCAAGAATCACTAAGGATTCATCGATTTGGGAGAGTCTACTAGCCGGTGAAGAAGCTTTCTTATAGTGGGAACGGTGGGAAGACTCCAAGTCTCAGCCTCTAAGTTCTAAGATTCTATGAAATTTTCAAGTTTAAAATTGTAATGGATGGTTATTATGTTATTTTGAATCTCTGATTTCTTATTTTTGAATGTGGTGTGGATAGATATACATGAATGTTCCTTTAAATACATTTTTCTTGATTTCTTCTGATTTTTTGCTTATTTTTTCGGTTTTTATGATTTTCTATATTTTTCTGATTTTTTAATATTTTTTAAAAATTAAAAATTAACTTTACAATACTCTACGTTCCGATACAGTGTATATGGTATAGGTCGACCCGACCGATACGCGTTACGCTATGCCTTTTACAATATATGTAGTCAATATTGATTTTGCATATGCAACGAAATAAACAATTAAATTTTGATTGTTTAAGTTTATTATGCCTATTATATTACTACTCTTCATATTTTAAATATTAGCAATAATTAATTAAAATAAGTTGACATATTAACATAACTAAAAACATTAAACGAAAAAAATTGGTCGACTTTTTTGCCTAGGCCTGCCTAGGCTCTAGGCGCTGCTTGCTACCTACGCAGTGCCTGTGCGCCTTGACGACATAGCACTCTCTCTATGTGTGTGTGTGTGTGTGTGTGTGTGTCTGTATATATATATATTTATATATGTATGTATATATAAGAGTTGGTAAAAACCAAATCACTTGGGTAAGAGACAAAAACCAGACCCATTAAAATTAATTATTAAAGTATTTTTTCTACAGTCTAACCTTATAGATATGATCTTAAGAGTGATTAATGAGAAACATATATTGCATTAGTCATTTTCTTACATTAAAAAAATGTTTTTTTAATAAGTGCAAAACGAACAGCTCTTATAATATCAAAATCTTGAAAACAGAAAATATCAATTTTTTTACCAAAAAAAACACATGAATTTTTTTAAAATTAATGTTTATCAACACAATAAGAGGTTCACATTTTGTTTAAAACACTTTTGAATAGAAATTTAAGAGGTCTGGTTTTTATCCCTTACCCAAGTGGTCTACTATATATATATATATATATATATATATAATGTGCTTTCTATGTACTCTTCAATTTTATATAATTTGTACTTTCATACAGTGTTGTTACATCATTATTAGTCATATTATATAGCTTACTAACTAATTACTTAGTATACATAATAGTCATTTTCCACCGTTTTTAACATGTGTAATCTGATATATTGTTAGAAGTTTAACATTACTCATTAAATGTGTTCTAATACCAAAAAAAAAAAAAAAAAAATCTAATCTCTAGAAGAGGAAATGTGAATCAACAGGAAGGCTTAATCCATTTGTACTTAAATAAAGACATGACCATACTAATGTATACATATAACAGGTATGTGGTATCCCAATACTATATAATAGACTAAGTGACTGACTGTATATACATATAACAGTATACCTTTAACAACATAATCAACATAACAATACATAAAAATACGTAATCTATATGACATAAAGTACATAATAATATATACTCAATTAAGAAACTATCGAAAGGAAATGCGACTTTTCACTTTTCCATGGAGGCGTGTTGGAGCCTAGGCCAGTCTAGGCGAACTTGGGCGCCAACATGTATTCCATTGCCTAAGTGGTGGACTTAGTCTTCGGGTGTGGACTCACGCTTAGTCCACACCTAGGCGAGGCCTTAACAATATATATATATATATATATATATATATATATATATATATATATATATATATATATAACGAGAGAGAGAGAGAAACATATAAAAAATGTGAATCCATGTCGCTGAATGCATGCCTAGTCAAGCCAGTCAGAGCTGTTCACTTTGGCCCTGGGAGTTAAGGCAATCAGGTCATTTAGGATGCATAAGCTGGTGCTTGGTCATGCATAGGTGACCGCTTATTGAAAAAAAAAATCTCTTAAAATGTTGTCATGAAAAAAGGACAAAAGAGAACAGGTTTGGTTGTTACCTAATAAGTTTGGGAGCAAAAACATGTAACTGCTTTACCAAAATGTGCATAAAAAGTGGAGGTAAAAAAAAAAAAAGGAGACAAGGAAAACACAGCTGTATCTGCTTAGGTGCATGCTTAATTTTGTTACTTGTCAAAACTGGAAGTCAGACTTAGCTCGCTCAAGGCCTTTGAAAGACTAATCGGATGATTGACTAGCATAGAATCAGTAAGGACTAAGGAAGCACCTAGACCTAAAAGTTTTAGAGCACAAAACAAAACAAATATATTTTATATAGAGTTTCATTTTAGGAAAAGATTGGGAGATATAAAATATGAACACAAAATATATAGACTACATGCACAGTTGCACACACACACACAAAGAAATATAGAATATACAAAATGCATAATACATAGAAATACAAAATAGATACAAGAATACATATACAGAATACACGACTAGGGTGGGGATGTGGCAACAAACAGTTTGCTTTTTTTTTTTTAATCATTTTTATATGTCAACACTTAAAAGCAACTTTTTACAAAAGAACCAAAAAATGCTTAGGTTGTGAACTGTCTAGGCATGCACGGACACCAACCTAGGTATGCCTAGACAGTTCACAACCTAAGCATTTTGAGGTTCTTTTGTAAAAAGTTGCTTTGATTAAAAGATCAAAATGCTTAGATTAGTACAGTGCTCTTTGTACTAATCAGCAGTCTGCGTTATCTTGATGGTACCAGCTTCCATTATTTGGAAGTTCATATATAAAATTCTGGGCTAATTATTCTTCCTTAGAAAATTCCCAATCTAAAGAAAACATGTACAAGTAATGCCTTCTTCTTCTGCTACTCTCTTATTCTTAATCATATTATTTATGTCTTCTTTTCTTTATCATTTTTTTTTCTATTTTTTTATTCAGTTTTTAAGCTATTAATAAGGCATATAGTATTGTTAAATATGCAATTTTTTGTGTTTGTTGGAGTATTTCTACAGCAAGTGATGCTAATAGGAAATATGTTCTACTTGAAAACAAAAAACATGACCTTCCACCCATGCATGGCTGTGGGCATGGTATGAAATGAATTATTTGAATGCAATCACATGCAAGCTACGTTAAGAATTTTGATCGATGAATTTTTAGAATTAAACATCTGTTTGGTGTGGGAAGCAATGTATATACTATAGAAGAGAACTGAAAAGTTGCTTTTTGATAGAGTGATCAAAGAAGAAGAATTTACAATAACAAGGAAGAAATAATTGAGCCATCTGTTGTTTAAATGTACAAGAAGGTTAACTGATGGAGTGCAACTAGTGCTTTTTGTTCTAGACATTGTGTCATGAAGGGCCTATGGATGTGTATTTACAAGTTTCATCAAAGGGCCTATGGATGTGTATTTACAAGTTTCATCAAAAAGGCCACTTCAGGGAATCACTTCAAGAGGGAAAGAAGGTGAAGATTGTGTTAAGCTGTTAGCAGGTGGTTTTATCAATTTAGGATTGCTTTCAAAGTTACAAATTTTTCCCACCTCCCAATCATTTGTTTTTGGCCTTGACATGAAATCACCATCATCGCATAAGATGAGATAAATGTTGCTTGTACTAGAGGTGGCCAGAACCTGTGAGTCTTTTGCACTATATAATGAGCATTGGAGTAAACATGGGATTATGGGTACTCTTAAATCACCATAAAATTAAATTGAAATGTGATTCTGAAATTTTAAGAAAGTAAAATAACAAAATAGCAATCAATATGTTCATGAATCGTACATTCATTACCATAAACTGATAAACAAAGTATTAAGCAAGCCAAAATTTATGTAAATTGGCTTATTTAAACCTGCAAAAGGATTGAAATTGGAAACTGAATTGACCATATCTATCTTTGGATGACATGGGTGTCTGGGCTGCACCTAACATGGCATTGATGTGCCCATGGCGAGTCCACACGAGCACCCATGTATAGCTGTGTAGGCACAGATGCAGCGGCTTCCTTACCGAGTCTGTGTCACACACACACAAACATATATATATATATATATATATATATACAAAAAATGTGTTATTTAAAAAAAATACGAAAAAAACGTGAGAAAATGAAATGCCGTTTTAAACATAAAAAAACGTGTTTTTTTGAAAAAAAAAACATTAAAAACGAAAAAAATGTATTTTTTTCATTGTTTTCATTTTTTACATTTTTTTAATGGCAAGCAATTTTTTTTTTATTTTCTATTTTTTATGTGTTGAAAATCTACTTATCTTTTGATGTTTGTGTTATTATTTTCTCACTTATTTTATTTTCCCCCAATTTTTAGTTTTTTTATTTTAAAAAAAATACCATTTTTTCTTGTATTTTTCAAGCCCGCTGCATTATACCGGAGAGAAACCTTGCCGTTTAAAACTTCGAGACGTTATTCATGACGTCTTTTGAATCCTCCACCAAATTGGTTAAACTGCTTGTAGTCTTTGTATTTTCTTAATCGATGAACACACACACGCACACATATATTTAACATGTGCATGGGTGCATGTGAGAAAGTCAGGAAGTTCTTGTCATTGACCACTATACAACCTGGGATTGTCTTTCCGCCAGATAGGAGCCCTATTGTTTGGAACTGGTTAATCAATCAGTCCACTCCTTTTGTGGTCTTCTGCCTTCTTGCCAAGTGGCTGTTCTGAGATGGCTTACAGCCTACACTGGGGTTCTGTAAAAATTTCTAAGCAGATTTCTTGGCTGGTTTATCTTTAGACTGTCTTTTTCTTTTAGAAATTTTAAAGATTGTAAAACCAATTTTTCATCATTAAGCATGTAAAACCTGGTGTTTTTTTAAACTAGGTTATGTGTTCTGTGCCCTTATCAGTTAAAATGTACTACGTGCAGTTAATACTGTGTATATCATTTTGGACTCTTGAAGAAGAAAATTGCGTTTTTGGCAACTTATGCATTTGTTGTTTTGTGTCTTATACGTTCAATATAACCATGCCTTATGTGTTTGTTGTAGATTATAAGGAGATGGAGAGCAAAGCAGCGCAAAATTGCAAACATGGTTGATCAAATTAATCAACTGACAAGGAAATTTCAGAGATGTGAAATAACATTGCTGCCTCGTGTACATGTGAAGTATGTGTTTATGTTTGCTCGACAAGCTATAGATGTTCAGCTTGAAAAGATTGGGGCGACTTCAGAGCACGTTGGGAACAGTTCTACCAAGGATGTGAAAGAAAACTGTAGCATTTGCTTGGAGGATAAAGATATTCTTCAAATATTCTCGGTTGATGGTTGTTCTCATCGCTTTTGCTTTTCTTGTATGCAACAACATGTGGATGTGAAGTTGCATCAAGGATTATTGCCTACCTGCCCTCATCTAGGGTGCAAGTCAAAGCTAACAGTGGAGAATTGCAGGAAGTTCTTATCACCAAAATTGCTTGAGACTTTGTCCCGTCGTGTTGAAGAGGCTTCAATTCCTGAAACAGATAAGCTTTATTGCCCCTATGAAAAGTGCTCTGCTTTGATGTCAAGAAAGGAGATGTTGAAGCCTGAACAAGCTTCTTCATCACATGGCACTCGCAATGGATCTGGATTTAGGAGATGCATCAAGTGTCAATTACCTTTTTGTATATACTGCAAAGTCCCATGGCATGCGAAATTATCTTGCCAGCAGTACAAGTTAAGTCATCCTGTAGAAGATGTGAAGTTGCAATCTCTTGCAAATAAAAATCTGTGGCGCCAATGTGTCAAATGCAATCACATGATTGAGCTTGCCGAAGGATGCTACCACATGACATGCAGGTAAATTTTTATTTGTGAAAAACATGAAGAAATGACTATAATGCATAAATTCAACTTTGCGTATCATGTGATCTTAAGACCTCTGAAAATGATTTTGTGTACAAATTTCCTGTTTCTCCATCATTAGAGGATATTGAGATAATACCATCATCCAGCTTGTCTTGCTGGTTGCTTATCATACTCTTTACAATTGAATTGTCATATAAGTATCATTTTTGCAAGTACTCCAAGTGAAATGAAGGAAAACTTAATCTAGATTCCTCGAAATGTCTCATATAGGTTAGCTAGCATTTTGAGCATTTATTCTTTTCTTTTCTTTTTTTATTGAATTCAATGTGTCTGCTAATTCTCCAAATGAATCTGTAACGGCCTGTCTGGATGACACCAGGACCCTGTAAAAGCCTAGTTTGAGCATCACAATTAGTTTTGTAGATTTTTTAAACCATTTTCACAGGCTTGTAAAAGCGTAGTTTCAGCATCACAATTAATTTTGTAGTTTTTTTTAACCCTTGACACAGGCTTTGTCATGAACCTTTTTAGTTGCTTGATTTAAGAAATTGATGAGAATCTACTTAATGACCATATTTTGTCCTTGATTTAGTCAGGAATGAAGAAGAAAGTCTGATTAAATTATTGTTGTAGTTTTAACTTATTTATTTGGTTTTTAATTCATGAAAGATCTCATTTTAAAGCCAACTTTTTGCTTTTCCTGGGACTGAGGTTCTGCTCTTATTACAACTCTGTTTTAATTTCCTCAAGCTGGCTTTCTTTGCCATATATCCTTTATTTCACAGCTTACTTACTTAAGTTGTGCTATCTCTATGCATAGAACTTTGTTATGATGGGACTAAAACTGCATCTTCAAAGAAGCGGGTGTGGCAATGAACATAGAAATTCACAGAATAATTTTTATGAGTTGATGGCTAGATAGTGTCATCTTGCACAAAACTTACGTTCCACCATGGAATGAAAACTTTTTGTTTCATGCTGTTTGAATAGCATTGTTAAAGTTTGTGACAATCTCATTAAAACAAAATGTTGGGCTGTTGTCCTGGCTCGCGTGTGTCCACTTCACTTCACTGCATCATCCCATGCACTTCAATTGAAGATTCAAAGCTTCCTATTTTTGCAAGCCTTTATTGTGCATTTTGTGTATAATGACGGTATCTGTTGGGTCCAAATGAACAGATGCGTTGTAATGTAATGTTTGGTGTCATAAAAGTTCTATTGTTTAAATAAATATTTTAAATCGAATAAACTGAGAAAATATTAAAAATTCTGAAAAAAAAATTACATGAAAAAACTATATTGACTACAAGATAAAACTAGCAATTTCATGTAGAAATGCTATGAATTGCATAACACAATATTAACAAAATGCGACAAATAACATGTACATGATCACTATAAATAATTAAAATTTACTGACTTAAATTACTCCATTAGTTAAATGGATGTTAAGTATGTAAAGCAACTCGTTGAATAACTGGATGGTCAGAAAGAAAAGGCTCTTGGGTGAACAAACCATAAGACTCCAATTTTATGCATGTAAAGTGTAAGGAGCTTATCATTTATCTCTAAACGTTAACACTTCCCCCATAATGTGCTGAATATTCAGTTTTAAGAGAATCTATTTAACTTTATAATGTATGCATGCCTTATAAGTTACCATAATCTAGAGTACAAGGATGCTTCATAAGTTACATGCAATGTCAAATAGGTGCAGTTGCAGGTGTAGATATGAGGGTGGGCGTGGGTGCTTAACAAAAAGTTACTGCAATGTCACATGGGTGCGGTTGCAGGTGTAAATATGAGGGTGGGCATGGGTGCTTAGTAATTTCAAATTCTTGGTTGATATGTGTGTATGTGTGTGTGTGCGTATATACACAAGCACACACACACATCACCCAAGAATTTGAGATTACTAAGCACCCATGCCTACCCTCATATTTACACCTGCAACCGCACCCATGTGACATTGCAATAACTTATGAAGCATGGAGCCCACATGCATCATTTAATGAAAGAAAGCACTCGAGTCCAGTCGCCTCCTCTAAGTGGCTTCCACCAGACCTCCTCATAAATATATATATATACATGATGCTTCATATGTTACTGCAATGTCACATGGGTGTGGTTGCAGGTGTAAATATGAAGGTGGGCATGGGTGCTTAGTAATCTCAAATTCTTGGGTGATGTGTGTGTGTGTGTGTGTATATATATATAGAGAGAGAGAGAGAGGAGTACAAACTTTGAAAATTTTACATACCAAAAAATTAAATTTTGAGAATTTTTTAGAATATTATATTTGTCGTATCCGTACCCGTATCCGCACCCGCACCCATGTGACATAGCACTGAACTAATGAGTTATGAATTTATGACCTGCTTAAGATCACCAAGCTGGAGTAGGGTTGCCAACAGGTTGGATCTGGACAACAAAATATGTAAAGGCAGGATCAGGATCGGATTTCGTATAGAGAAAAATGAAAAATATCTTCAGACCAGATCCAGGCCATCTGCAAGCCTGAGCTCGAGGCATAGTCAAGTCTAATATGCATGAATATAGTTGACCGCACTTGTTAAGATTGGTTAAATTTGGTGAATTGGAATATTACCAGCACCTTGTGCTAGTTTGACACTGGTGCAGCAACCTCCTTAAAGAGTTTGTGTTACATAGGTTACACTTCTAGAATATAGTTAAACCCATTGTCACAGATATCATTGATGGTTATTTACGGGCTTCGTTTTTCTTTGGAAAATCTCAAGAAGAGCTTGTTAATTGTAAAAATATAAAAGATATAAAAATATATAAGCAATGTCTATTTCTTTGGCAATATTTGAAACTGTTACAATTTTTTTCATAATGGGAACAGTATCAGCAAGCATTTTTTCTAAGTGACATGGACTCTTTGTTTGTTTTTGTTAACGCACCCGCATCGATGGACGCGGGTGCGGGTGCCACTCGGATTCGCAGCAATACACAGTCAACGTGATTCCGGTGCGGTCAACCTCACATAACTCGCGTCAAACGTGAGTCAGTTGCGGTCAAACCGCGTCATAGACATTTTGGTCCATGTTTTGGTTTTTCTTTTATTTTTTTACTGTAAAACACGATTTAGGGCACGTTCGATCTAGCTCTTCCTGCTCCTCTCTCTCCATCTTCTCCCTCCACCGGCAGCAGCTCCTTCCTCCGTCTTCTCCCTCTCGAAGCACTGAAGCACCGGCGGCTGCTCCTTCCTCCGTCTTCTCCCGCTCGAAGCACTGAAGCACCAGCATTAGATCTTTTTCGACGACTGGCGACAGAGTTTTTCCTCCAGCAATAGAGCTCGTTCCTCCAGTGACAAAGCATTTTTCTTCCGACGATAGAGCTCGTTAATTTGTTAAAACATAAAGGAAAAGGGGGTTAGGGCTTTGACTCTTTTGAGTCAAATCCCTCACCCCTGCTACCTTTGCCCATGCCCTGCTGTGCAGCATGGTGCCACCCAGATTTGCACCCATACACAGTCAAAGTGAGTCAGGTGCGGTCAGCCGCACCTGACCATTTTCATCATATTTGGACGCGCACCCAACTCGCATCAAACAGGAGCCAGGTGCAGTCAAACCGTGTCATGGACATTTTGGTCCATTTTTTGGTTTTTTTTTTGTAAAACACGATTTAGGGCATGATTGTTTGTGCACTTCCTACTCCTTCCTCCGTCTTTTCCCTCCAGCGGCAGCAACTCCTTCCTCCATCTTCTCCCTCTGGAAGCACCGGTGGCTGCTCCTTCCTCCGTCTTCTCCCTCTTGAAGCATTGAAGCACCGGTGGCAGAGCTTTTTTGACGGCCAGCGACAGAGCTTTTCCTCCAGTGACATAGCATTTTTCCTCTGGCGATAGAGCTTGTTAATTTGTTAAAACATAAACGAAAAGGGGGTTAGGGCTTTGACTCTTTTCAGTCGAAGTCCTCACCCCTGCTACCTTTGCCCGCCCTGCTGTGCAGCGTAGTCATCCTTCCACACCCGAGTTGTGTCGACGCGGGTGCGTTACCAAAAACAAAGAGTCCGTGTGACTTTGGTATGCAGGCTCTGTAGAGTTGCAATATGCAGAATTAAGTTTCGGATATATGGAAAGGCTAGATTTCTATTTGCTTAGAGGATGACATCAAAAAGTCGTCGTGGTATGTGATAAATGGATATAATTCCCTAGGTAAACCTGTACATATGTATATAGACTTTTATATTCAAAATGTATATATGTGCATGTGATTTTATATTCAAGAATGAGTGAATAGATTAGAATTTGAGAGATGGCGATGTCTACTTTTCTGCCCACAATTTATTGTTCGACTAAAAGAACAGAGGGGTAGCACCACACCCTTGCTTCCATCCCTTATCTAATTTCATAGGAAAGGAAAGCCTCCCTTTTGTCGAATAAGAAAAAGTGTGTTTCTTCCGTACTCCCCCCATTCAGGGGTCCACTAGCAAGCCTTATTTTTGGTACTGATATTCGGTGTTCTGTTGCTCCGTCCAAAAGAGAACAAGGGAGAGGCATTGCGCAGCATCCAGTCTCGTGAGCACCCCGTTCTACCTTTCAAACACACCTTAGGATAATGAATTCTAGGTACAGAAAGTTCCCACCTTGTTGGGACATGTTTTTGTGTGCTTTCTGCATGCACATGAATGTGGATTGTTAGTCTAAAATTAGTCTGAATAAGATCACTTTATCTGTTATATGCTTCACAAGCTTCCTTGAGTTGCTCGGATGAGTATTTTTAGTTGTTTAATGTGATTATTCTTGTGCAGGTGTGGCTACGAGTTCTGTTATACCTGTGGAGCTGAATATGTTCGTAAGAAACCAACTTGTGCTTGCCCACTTTGGGATGAGCATAATATTATACGTGAAAACGATGATGATGACTATGATGACGAAAGTGATGAATACCATGATGATTTTGATGAATATTCTTCTGATTCTGACTACGAGGACACTGTGAATTTTGGTGCCTGGCACAATTTTGCTAATCTGCGTCACTAACATGGCATGCGTTGCATGTTGTGCTCAGTAAATGAAGTGTGTTTTTTGTCTTTCTGTAATTAGGTTGCAGTTTCATGAACATCTTGACCAAGGATATGGTTAATATATGGGAAAAATAAGTTTTCTTTTCCTTTCTGTAATTAGTCTAAAGTATCATAAACATCTGGCCAAAAGATAAGATGAACTACATGAGGAAAAAGCGACTAGCTTACTGCAGCAAGATTGTTGATGCTAATTATGCATTTATCAATTTGTTTCTTTTGGCTTGTACAGCAATCATCTATTTTGCGGCATTGTTCTAACTCAAATTGGCTTCATGTAATTATAAATCCATTTTGATCTGATGACCTATGTTTTCATGTTGGAGTTTCCTCTTGTAAGGTGAGGTGTATACTTGTAGAAGTAAAGTCGTCCGATCTTAATCTTATGAAACAGTGCGTACCTTTTTATTCTGTTTGTTGTTTAAATCTGTAATTTTGGTTGTAACAAATTGCTGTCATGAAAAACTTCCGGTGGTCATGATTGTGAGAACAACCGCAAGCGGCATTTGGTCAAATATATTATGGATTTCATGGATTAAAGCCTTCAAATTTGGTCAAATAGATTATGGATTTCATGGATTAAAGCCTTCAAATGGGTCAAGGATCGGAGTGGAAACTACCGTGACAGCTACACATTGTTCACTTGGGCATCACTACTTCTAGGGGTGAATACTTAGTTGGTAGGGTAAGCCTCGACATTGTGCCGGGTTGGGTTGGACATCGGGCTGGCCCGAAACCCAGGTTTGGCCTGAGCCTAACCTTGGCCCGACTCGATTAAATTAAAAAAAAATATATTTTTAATATAAAAGCCCGAACATCGAGCCAGGCAGGGTTGGACATCGGGCCGGCCCAACACCCCAAACCCAGGTTTGGCCCGAGCTTAGCTTGGGCCCGACTCGATTAAATTAAAACATATATTTTTAATATAAAATAATATATAAATATAATTAATCATAATATAATATTATAATTATATATAAAAATTAATAAAATAACTATTACAAAATTTTTATCGGGCTTATCAGGTCCACTCGGGCAGGCCCGATAAATTATCAGGCCGGCCGGGTGCCCTTTTTGCCACGCCTAGGTTCGAGTCGGGCTGGGTACCCGCCGGCCACCCAGCCTAATGCCCTTTTTGCCACGCCCAAGCCTTCTTGCCATGCCCAGGTTTGAGTCGGGTTGGGTACCCGCCGGCCACCCAACCCGGTGCCAAGGCTTATGGTAGAGTATACCATTCTTGTTGCCGTCGGGCATGGATTGACATCTAAGGTTTATTTTGTATTAGGAATGGCTTGACATGGTTGCATGAATCTACCTCCAAATTATGGAACACATGCATGGGACATTGATCATTGTTTAAATGTCTTATAAATCTACTTTAATGTTGGAACAGATTCATGGAGCGCTTATACCTTGTTTCTAATAGAAATGGTCTCTACAATAGATTCATAAAACACTAGTCATAAACTTTCATGAATGTTTGCCAATTTTTTGGGACAGTTTCACTGGCTGGTGCCAAACAGCCTCTAAAGAATTATGGCTGGTGACAAACAGCTTCTCAAGGATTACATATGGAGTAAAAAGGCCGTCTTCGTGGAGCAAGTTTATTAGCATGGTTATGGTAAGATTCAAACGCATGACCCTCTAACGAGGTGGGGATTTCAACTACCTAACCGATGTGAGCTTTGTTGTAGTGAAGTGGAAAGCATTGATCATCTGCTTTGGTGTCGCCCTTCCGTCCAACAATTATAGCATACAATCTGGCATTCTCCAGAGGTGATGAATTTTAGAAGCAAATCGGTTAAGGGACATCACTAGAGGGCCTTTTCTTGCCGGTTTTCCAAAGGTGGCTGCTTCCTTTGGAAGGTTTGGTTATTCACAACCTGGCGATGCGTCTGGTCTGCTAGGAATGATATCGTTTATAGAAAGGTCAGTGGTTGCCTCAAGCATGGTTACTCGGATTCTTTGTGGTGTCGCTTCATTAGTAAAACGGTGCGTGCCTTTGCTTGGGGGCAACGTGCTCCATATTATTTCCCTACTGTGACTTCATTGTTTTTAATGTTATTAGTAGTCTCTCTCTCTCTCTCTCTCTCTCTCTCTCTCACTCCCTCTATATATATATATATATATATAGGGAAGAATTCGTGCCCAGCAATTGTCTGCCCATATGTCTAAACTATCGGCTTCACATATGCTTGGTCGTCGGGCTCACTTGCGAGCGCTTTCTGAAAAAAGGGAACTCGCAAAGCGAAGCTCTGATAACCCTACCTTTCG
This sequence comes from Nymphaea colorata, assembly GCF_008831285.2. NCBI lineage: Eukaryota > Viridiplantae > Streptophyta > Magnoliopsida > Nymphaeales > Nymphaeaceae > Nymphaea > Nymphaea colorata. Next base: position 8,026,366 of record NC_045142.1, on the reverse strand, counting down.
TTCAAATCTGCGTCTGATACCTTACAGAGATTTCAGGTATATTGAATGAGTGAAATTTCATCGATTTCTACATGTCCAACAAGTTTAAATTTCCCGATGTTGTAAAGGCAAAAAACCAAAAAAAAAAAAAAAAAAAGCAGCTCTGGTTGCGGTATGCAGAAAACATTTGTGGTTGGTTGAAGTATTTTCTTGCCATCAAACATCCCATAAGTAACAGGCCTTAAAGAATCCCCCCCACCACCCCCCCCAAAAAAAAAAAAGAATAATCTTATTGTAACCACCTTTTTGCACCCACCACAATCCTGTGATTAAACCAGGTGCAAAGATACAACATAAAGTGTGTTTCTATACATCATCAGCAGAGCTGATCCATTAACAGCACGAATATAATGATGGGGAGCAACATTAATGGAAGTATGCTGACAGGGGACCGATATCCAGCTCCAATTGGAAATTCTGTCGGAAGTGAACACTCTTCTCCATTGAAGTATAGTTTCCAAGGGAATCCATCTCCAGCCACAACATTAATGCCTGGTGTTAGTTTCTTGTTGAAGGAAATTACAGATTGCTGCTTACCAGGTACAGGAGGATCAGTAGCAGGGTTGGTGCCATTTGTTTCTCCAATCAGATAGTTAAGTCCTGGCAAACCTTGAATAAATATGGTGTCATTACGCCCCTCCATCCTTGTCCCGTTGAAGGAATACACTTTTTCAAAGCCTGGATACGCTTTCTTCATTTCAACAGCAATAAACCAATCTGCAAAGTGAATAGTTTCCCAGTTGAATAAGGTTATTCTTGCTGTCCATCCATTTCTGTAGTCCGAGTAGATATGCCAATTGACGCTCACACCACAGTTATCACCACAAGGAATGGGGTTTGGTATGTGGTAGTGCTTTATTTTAGCCCATGCTTTTGCCTTCACCGTTCTGTTATCAAATGGAACAAGCAGTGCTTCATATGGGAGAAGCATTGGAGAAGCATTTGGATTGCATACAGGATTGGGGTCTGCGGGGCAACCACAGGCACATGTATTGCATGGAATCACAGAGTCATTGTAGTAAGCGGAGAAAGAAACACAGCATCTCGAATTTTTCTCCTTGGGCCTTGTAATATTGCAGACGATCTGCCAACTTGCAACTGCAGGTGTCGTAGACAACAACCCACTTGGATCAGGAAACTCTGTTGGGCTCACCCTGATTGGTGGTGCACATTGATAATCAGGATTCAGGACTCCATTGATCTTCCAGTTTTGAGGAGGATACAAAGCTGTTCGATTCAAATCGGGGGGGATTTTGTAAACTTGTAACTGAAATGCAGCTTGTGACTTGCTTGGATCCATGGTGGATGGAAGCAAGACTCCATTTCGGCAGCAGTTAGGAATCCTTCCTATGGACGTGTCATTGTATCTCTCTAGTGGAAGATCTGTTATTATGGGATTCTTTTGACAATTCATTACAGGCGTGAAATCCATGGCCTGATAATAGTTTGCTGCAGACCCATAGATGCAATCTGAGATGTCCTTTGAGAAAGTGTATGCTCCCTTCATGCTATAAATGAATTCACCTCTCATCCATTCCCATGTCAGATTCCAATTATCAAGTCGACCCAGTGGATGATTGTTCGACATTGATACTTGGGCTAGATAGTTTGCTCCATAGGCCTGGACGACATCATAATTTATAGTCAGGTCACCGTCCTGTCGAGGTAAAAACTTGGTAGTTGTGCGCTTGACCTTGAACTTGGGATCTCTAATGCAACACACATGCATCTCAGTCTCTGTATATAGTGAAAGAAATGTTTAAATACACGTCCGGACTGTTCAGTTTTCTGAATCATCAAATGTTGCTGTTTTTTTGGCGTTTCAGCTTAAAAAGCTTACGATTGTCTCCACAATTCAATAGCAAATACAACCCATATTGTTTTTAATGCATGCAAGACCGAGAAAAGAAGCTTGTGATGAAAAAATGTAAAGACTATTTCCTTTTGCCTACACGTTTTTTCATCAAGTCAAGAATATATATTTGCAGAACTATGATTTATGACAGTTGTGAGGACAATATCACCTAGTTTACTCGTCTAAATGTAAACACTACTTACTGTGACGGGTCGGAGCAGGGCACTTGTAACCATCATTAGCCAGGCGAATTGTGCTCGGCATTGGAGTTGAAGGAGGACGAACACCAAATTGCGTGCCTTTGATGTCGATCTGCACCTGAATTTGTGTCATATCGCCGGCTGTATCAATTGCTGTCTTTAGATCTGACTGTGGGAAACCAGACAAATACGTTCCGTTCCCGACATGAGCCGGAAGTTCCGACCCATCTGCGAGGACGGCCTGTCCCGTCGACACGAGTATCTCCTCATGTTGGAAGCCAATGAATATCTTCCATGACTTGAGCTCCTCTGTCCCCGCATTAAGTATGGTTGCCGTGGCCTGAAATGCATAAGCCTGAGCCGTGGCGTTCTTCACATGGGGGAACTCCTTCTGTCTATACCCAAAAGCATACGAGAGATATATGCCATTGCAGTTGCTCTCTGCTGGAGATAGCGCTTCTATATCTATGTCCTGTGAATTCACAAAAGCGGCAGCAGAAACCAACAGAAAACTGATCAAAAGCCCGTGAAATCCCATTTCCCTGGATAAATCGCCCAGTTTCAACGGGCCTTCGATGCTGGGGCTTTGTGGGCAGTAGCTTTTATGAAGGGAAAACCTTCCTCATGTCCATGTGACGCATTTTCTGCATTGAATTCTTTGGTTCTGTCATGTGGGGAGCATTGGTTTGTTCTTTTTCTGATTCAGAAGGCTTCCAGACAGGAAGAAAGCAATTCCTGGCCGTGGGGGAGCACAGGAGGTGATCAACGGGAGAATGGCTCAAGAGAGGGGAGGGAAAGGGTTTCTTGGCATAGACCGAGTCCCTCGAAGCTCCTCCTCTAGGAGCCCGAGAAGGGAGGGAGACTTAAAAGGAGGGGGTGTCGGTGGGTTTGAATTTAAACAGGGTTTGGACGGTTGGACACTAAACGGTTATAATGACAGCTTTATTTGGTTAAAGAATTTCCAATTCACCCCCAATGTCTTGTTGTATTTTCGGAACCACCGAAGTTCCCTTCCTTGAATTGCTAAATGCATCCTGTGCAATTGGCATTCAACATTGCTGTTCTGTTTACTTGCTCCTGCCAGCTAACTTTTTGTGGCTTTTTGTGAAAACGTTTTTCGGGAGTTGAAAAATAGGAGGATGGGTGGAAGAGGTGGGGATTTCGACTTTCTTGTTGAGCAGTAGGATGAAATACTCATTTTGTTCACCTGTCAAGAGTTGAAAATGAACGGCTTGCAATGCAGCAAAAAAGGATCAAGTATCAAGACAGGTCTCCCTACACCTATCTTGGTGGGTAGGCTTTCAAGACCTTCAAGTCCATGGAGGTCAAGAGTTTGGTATTTGAGGGGTTTCTTAGTATTTATTTGGCCAAATCCAATTTATCAAGCCGAAAATAAATGTTATAATGACACCAACAACAAAAAGCCTCTCATTAAAATGTGCATTTTGTTTTGGACATCACTATGATGCTTCACATATAACTAGAAGAATTCCATTTGCCAGGAACAATTATCTTTGAGCACCTACTAGAAATAAACGAGTTACAATGATTTATATATTTAGATTAAAGAGCAGCCTGGTCAATGGAATAAGTTTGATTCCCAAAATTTGTTCTAAAGAATAGGAACGCCAGAAGATACACAAATGATTAACTAAATAAAACTCGTGGAGAGAAACCTAGAATCTGAATTCGAAGAGCACAATTATCTGAACAAGGCCAGTTTTAAGGAAATTTCGTTCATTTGATCCAAAAAGGTGACCGATTATGCTGTTTGCAGTTCGGTCATAGAAAGTGAAAAAAACCATTTTAGAAATGGAACTGACTGAGCTCAACCAACTTGTTTATGGAGTTAGACCACTCTATCTGGTTCAGGTTGAATCTGCCTATTGGCCATTTTAAGGGTTTCAAATGTCACGTTTCCACTAGTTTTTAATATATTTTGAATTATTTTATTTTTAATTACTTTTTGTATGCCTTTTATATCATTTTTTATAGATGATATTAACATTTTTGGCCTATTCATAACTGATTTGCATGAATCGGTGAACTGACTGATTTACTGATTGAATGAGCAGCCTGCCAATTTGATTTACAAACTGATCTTTATAAACACTAATTAATTCCCCGACCAGTGGCGGAGCCAGAAAAATTGGCTGGAGGAGCACTTGTTTAAACAAACTCAAATCTGGTGGGGCACTTATATATATATATAACAATAAATATTTAAAATTTCTATTTAAAAATAAAAAACTTTTAAGAAGCTGGTGTGGGCAAGTGCCTATGGCAGCCACAATGTGGCTATGCCACTGTTCCCCGACAACAACAAGGGGAAGTAGGATGTCTTCTATGGAGAGTTCGGTTGTTAAAAATTAACTTGGTGGACTTTGTGGTCCACTCAGTTAAGCTGGAAGTTAATCCCACTGCTTAAGTGAGCTGAGCTGAGCTGAGCCGAAGTTCCCTCTTTCCCCGACCTTAAGGTCATTCAGAGCTCAATCAAGACTATCTCAACTGGCTGTGTCAAGACCAGATATTACTAAGTTGGATGAAGTCATCATTGTCTGAAACTCAAATTATTGGTCTAACATCTTCAACAGAAGTATGGAATTCTTTGAAATCTTCTTATGCGGCTCATTCACGTTCTAAAATCATGCAGTTAACAATCTCAACTGCAAGATTTAAAGAAAAGGAACATGTCTATGGATGCATATATTCAAAAGGCAAAATCTATATATCATCAATTAGCTATTGTTTCCAAGCTTGTTGATGAAGATAATTTAGTTTTATACATTCTTAGAAGCTTGCCTAGTGAATATCTTCCATTTAAAACCATTATGGAGACATGCATAGAGTATGTTTGCTTGAATGACCACCATGGACTTCTCTTATGCAAGAAGTCATCTTAAAGAACCATGATGATGACATTGAACTACCAGTTGCAAACTTCAAAAATAACAACGAGAAGCAGCAAACCGTAGTCAAGGCAAAAACTATTACAACAAAATAGAAATTTTCAAGGGAAGGAACATCCAGTATGCCAAATTTGTGAGAAGGTAGGACATGTAACTAAAAACTGCTACACCTAAATCTTGTTAAGAACAAGAGCACAAACCTCAAGCCTTTCATGTCACCTCTAGAAGTGCTTCAGACCAGTAGGTTGGAGAGGACAATTGGTACCCTGCAACCTACCCTGTCACTAATGACATCAATAATCTATTGGTGCACTCAGGCTATCAAGGAAGGGACACACTAAACGTTGGCGAAGGAATAGGTTTGCCTATCCTCCATACTAATTCAACCATGCCTTGCTTTGTAATGATTTGATTTTAAATTATATTTTGCATTTTCCAAGCATAACTGGAGATTTGCTTTTTATACAAATATTTTGTTGAGATAATAATATCTATATTAAATTCCTTCCTGACATGTGTTATGTTAAGGACCAGTTCGGGAAGGTGTTGCAGCAAGGAACCAGCCATAATGGCCTTTACAAAATTAATTTTGCCAACAAGAATAAAGAGGCCATGAGTAGTGAGAAAAAGTCATTGGAGACTTGGCACAAAAGACTTGGCCATCCAGATTTTGCTATGGTTAGGCATGCTCTAAATAGTTTTGATTTATGTCATAATGTCTTACTTACTACTTCTTTGTGTGAGGGTTATCATAAGATGAAAAGCCATAAACTTCCTTTTCAAACTAACTTACAAGGCACAAAAACCTTATGATATTGTGTACTCTGATGTCTAGGATCCTACCCCGATCAAGAGTACAAATGGTTATTATTATTATTTTATTTTCATTGATGCCTTTTTGAGGTACATATGAATTTATTTGTTTAAGTTAAAAACTGACGTTAAAGTTGCCTTTAAATTTTTAAAAGCTCTTGCTGAAAATCATACAGCACACAAGATCAAGTATTTTACATTCTGATAGGGGTGGAGAATATTTTGGCTTTACAATTCTTGTTGTCTAAGAATGGTATAACTGCCAACACACCCTTGAACAGAATGGAAATGCTGAAGGGCGACAAAGACATATTGTTGAAACTGGTTTGTCTTTGTTAGATGAAGCAAATGTTCTTAAAAATTATTGGTCTTATGATTTTAGTTTTGTTGTTTATCTTATTAATCGCATGCCCACCATTACTTGTGACCATATGTGAATCACAAGCTTGAATTTAGATATGAAAGATGTGCTTTTCTTGGGTATGCATCTCAATACAAGGGCTACTATTGCATGAATTTAAAGAATAAGAAAAACTTTATTTCACGTCATGTTGTTGTCAATGAAGTAGTGTTCTCCTTTAAGGAAGAAAAGCAAGATGTTGATCATGTTTCTAGTAATCCGTCACCACCACTTGTTCTCTGTATTGATCCCAATATAATTCAAGCTATTGGAACCATAGACCACCCTGGTCCCTTAGTCAACCAACCTCCAACCGAGGATCACGAAAGCAATATTGAGCCTAAAATTGTTCAGCCTACAACTGAACTTATTAGGACACGTAGGATGACAACTGAATCTCAAGTTGGTATTGTCAAACCCAATACCAAATATATGAACTGTGAGTCCCATGTTACAACAATGCATCCCTTGATCCTATCTACATCCCTCAATCCAACCATTGACACTGAACCCAATGCTCTCCAAGAGGCCCTCGCTAACGAGCACTAAAAAGAAGCCATTCAGTAGACCAACCCACAACTATTGAAATGGTGCTCACTACTGCTTTAAGTTACAAATGGGAAATTAATCAACTAGATATCCAAAATGCTTTTTTTCATAGTACGTTAGAAGAAGAGGTGTATGTGTGTCAACCACCAGCATTTGAAGACAAGAATTATCCTAATCATGTTTGCAAATTACATAGTGCTCTCTATGACTTAAAACAAACCCCAAATGCCTAGTTTTCTTGCCTAAATGTTTTTTTTTTTCTCGAGATGGGACTTCAAGGAGCCAAGGTAAACACGTCATTATTTATCTATAGAGAAACAAGTGTGGTGGTATATGTCTTCACCTATGTAGATCATATCATAGTGACAAGAAGCTCTAATTCGCATATTCAAAGACTTATATCATCATTCATATCAGAGTTAACAGTCAAAGACTTAGGCAATCTACATTATTTTTGGGGATTGAAGTGAAAAATACATCTCATGGTCTAATTTTATCTTAGCAAAAATATGTTTTAGAGTTACTCAAGAAAGCAAAATGATAGGAGCTAAACCTATAATCAGGATTCACTTTTTAGGATCCAAGTCTATACAGAAGCATTGTTTGAGCACTACAATATGCTACAATGACTACACCAAGTATCTCTTTCGCAGTTAATAAAGTCTATCAATATGTGCATAATCCCATTGACATCCATTGGGCGGTAGTAAAAAGAATTTTATGGTACCTAATGTAGACTTTTGACTATGGATTGTGCCTAAAATCTTACATGAATATGAACATTTCAGCATATAGCGATGCCGACTGGGCCGGTTGCTCAAATGATAGAAAATCTACAAGTGAGTACATTGTTTTTTTTTAGAGAAACCCTAGTTTCATGGAGTTCTAAGAAACAAAATGTGGTCTTCCAATCAAGCATAGAAGCATAATATAATGTCATTGCAAACATAACAGCTGAAATTATTTGGATCCAATTCTTACTACAAGAGCTTGGAATCAAATCATCAAGGTAGACAATTGTTTGGTGCGACAATGTTGGAGCTTCATATCTACCATCACATCCCATATATCATTATTGATGCAAGCATATTAAAACTAATCTTCATTTTGTTAGAGACAAGCTAGCAAAAGGAGAATTATCCATTCAATATATTTCAACCAAGGACCAAATTGTTGATATCATGATGAAGCCTTTGTTGAAGAAGTATAATGGTGTAATTGTACCAAAATTAAATGTCACCAAGCTCAACCTTATCAATGATACAGTGAGATTAATGAGGGGTGTTAACAGAAATGAAGGTCCAATGGTTCTCTTCAAAATAGAAAGAGATGAAGCTGCTAAAGGAGGGTCAAACATCAAGTAAGGAAGCTTACTCTGAAGAAGAGGAATTTCCTTATTAGATTCAGTAGTGAATCCAACATAAAAGGAAGAAAAGCTTTTTGACATTGAAAAGGATGTTGGTGCTTACCACGACTATTTGGGATGTATATAGAATGTATAGTATGTAAAAACTCAAGAAATAGAATAAAAGAACTGAGAGGTTTATTTCTCTGTGGATGTAGGTCCAAGACCAAACAGCGTAAAAATCTCTTGTGCATTTATTGATGTGTGTGCTCTCCTTTACTCTCTAAAATCTTTTAAGGTCAATGTTGATCCTAATTCTAATGAGATGCAGCCACAAGAGGAAAATGAATGTTTACTCCATGTCCACAATGAAGCTCCTTCGACGTCTACCCCAATGTTGTCCCCTCTAGAACCGTGATTACCCGGTCCATGGTGGGAACATGTAAATCAAATCATAAATACAAAAAATCCTTTGTGCCTTGAAATTTCAAGAGAACCCCAGCCTATTCAACATGCTCTCTAACACCATGGATGGAAAGAAGCCATGGATGAAGAAACAAGAGCTTTATCATAAACCAAAACCTGGAGATTGGTTCCTTGTGATCTCAACATGAACATAGTTTGATCAAAATGGGTTTTAAAGATCAAGCTTAAAGCTAACGACAGCCTAGGTAAATTGAAATTTTGTTTGGTAGCAAGCAGTTTTAATCAAATTGAAGGAATGGATTTTCATGAAACCTTTTCCTGTCAAGTGACCAACTAGAATTCACATTGTTCTTACTATTGCCCTAATCAAATAGTGGAAAATAAGGCACTTGGACATTAAAAATGTCTTGCTTCATGATAGCATTGAAGACATACATAAGCTACAATCAATGGGTTACAAAAATTCTTCAAAACCCAAACATTCGCTTTATGGATTGAAACAAGCCTCTCGAGCCTGGTTATTTAGCTCTTTTCTTCTTGATATGGTTTCATCCTACGCCAGAATTCAAAAACTATAAGTTAATTGCTTGTTTGTATTGTTCATATGGTGCTTATAGGAGACTGTAGAGTCATATTAGAATAATTTATTTTCAAGCTTAAATAAGAAATTTTCAGTCATGGACATTCGCCGACACATACTTTTTTGGGCATTGAAATCACATGGAACCCATATGGAATTTTCTTGTGCCATTAATCTAAATATATTAAAGATATTCTTGAAAGAGCGAAAATTGGAAGATTGTAAACCTACCAACACTCCCATGAGTTCCAAGGCACCTCGGCAAGCACAGGGGAATAAGGTCTTTCATGATCCAACTCTCTATAGGAAGATAGTGGGTTCTTTTCAATATGTTATGCTTTCTAGATTTCTTTTGTTTTGAACTATGTGAGTGAATTTATCCATCAACCACATGCAAATCATTTCCATAAAGCATACACTGTGATATATTAAAGAGACTATTGGCATGAGACTTCAAATTTTACATCAAAGTAGTCTTGATTTATGTCTTTTGATATTTTGATTGGGTTGGATGCCAACAAATAAGAAGATCAATAATCGGGTTTGTGTATTTCTTGGGGCAAAATGTGTGTCTTGAATTGCTAAAAAGCAACATAGTGTTGCTAGATCGAGTGCTAAGGCTGAATATAGGAACATAGCAAACCATTGCCGCAAAATTGACTTTGATTCAATATTTGTTTGAACTCTTAACAACCTTTCAAGGTTTGAAATTACTTGTATAAAACCCAAACCTCCTTTTGTTCTTTTTTTGCATGAAGTTGAGCCCCAACAACCAAATTCTTACGGTACATGCAGTGAGAAATGTTGAAGAACATAATGCTAGGACTAAGACTTGATCCAAATTAAGTTTTCAACTACTTTTACGTTTCCCTCTTACAACTTACTAGGTGATTTTAGTAAACCCAAAGTTTGAATAGAGGAGAGATTATTGCTTAGTAAACCTCTTACATCTTGCGGGGATAGTAATCTCATTTTAAGCAAACAAATGTTAATCTCTTGACTTTCTCAGTTTAAACGTCTCAAAATTCACTCTGATCACTTAGTCCAATATAGATTATTGCTTAGAAGCAGTGGCGGAGCCAGCGTGGGGCAGGCGCAGCCCAAAAAAGCTCCATGTGAATGGGAGCTTCAACCCAGCCTCACGCCCGTGTTGCCCACGCCAAAACGGATCGGGTCTCAGCAGTTCACAGCAATCCAGCTCCAGAAAACATAAAACAGTCGCCCGCCCAAATTGGAATTTCACCCAAAAGTAAAACTCAAAGGAAGGCCTAAGGGCAGAAGGGACGAAGCCTAGAAGGGCAAGGCTGCAAGGCGCAATAAGTCCAAGGGCGGCGGGTGCCAGGTGCTTCTTCTTCTTGAATGATTTCTTCTTCTTAATGATTGAATGAATCATTTAATGGTGTTGGGTTTTCACTTTTCATTTGTTTCCCCCTTTTTCAACGCTTTTCATCTGTTTTTGCTTTCTTTGAATGTAAAATTCCGGCATTCTTGTTTATATATATGGAATGTTTTGATGAGTGCAAACGCAGTTCAGCAGTCATAATAAACAACTTTGTCTTGTTGGCTGTTGCGTTTATTGCCTACTGATACAAAGGAAGTATGTTGTACCAGAAAAATTAGATGTTTAGGTTCAGCATGCCACTATGGCACCATCAAATTTTACAGTGGAGCTTGCGGAATCAACCGTGAGCTGTAAGTTTGCTGCTTTTAAGGTAGAAAAAGAAAGTAAACGGACCATGATCTGGCACTCTTTACAGTTTCATTGGCTATTGGGTAGACTGAGTTTTTCGAGCTTTCTTAGGAAGCCATGTGCACATGAGCTATGAGTTTTTGATGCTCATCAAGTTATCAACTTTTACATGTCGCCTCAAAAAGGCCTAGTGTTTGAGCTGCACGCACAATCCATCCTCCAGCTTTCTCTCAACGAAAAGGTTGCTGTAGATAAGAGTCGGATGGCATCAGGTGTTTTTCATTTCTGTTGGTGGGGAAATTTTGTTTTTAGACAGAGGCCTTTGCTTCTTAAATTCACCAGAAAATGTCTCTTTCCTAAGATATTTGATGCAAACATGAGTTGCTCTAACTTTGCCAAATATGAACCCCAGTCCCCATATCATTAGCCATTTACTTTAAGCATCTTACAGATTTGGATGTCAACTGCGCAACAGACATCTTACAGTATGATGTCTGATTTTTGCAAGTAACATCATAAAAAAGACAGTATGCCAACTGCTCAATAGACATTGTACAGGTTTAATTTTAAAAATCCTCAAGAAACTTCCTCCGTTCTACGACTGACTTCACGTTTGATCTATAGATTCCCATGTGGCATCTGATGTGTGGATATTTAATCTCTTATTCATGCAATCCTTTAACTATGGTCATTCGACCAAAAAATGCAACCCAAATAGCTTTGGACAGGATACATGAAATATGTTGTTGCAGAAATATACTTTGCATTGCAGTTGTCTGTTAATGAAATGAAAATCAATTTTAATATGTTTGATCTTGTTATAAAGGCAATGCTATCATGCACCAAGGATATCTTTTTGCATCATAAAGTGAGTAGAGTCTGATAAGGTATCAAGCATATTCAAGAGTAGTTGAATCAAAGTAGTTCAGCAGCAGCAACAGGCAAATGTCCTGCACGTTGCTTCTATGCTAGGCCAAATGTAATTTTGTACACAGTTTTTTTTACTTGCTTTTTGAGACCAATTGTAAATTTGTTTATAACTATAGTCATTTTATTTATTTTTTATGCTAATTGTAAATTTGTTCATAGTCAATCATCCAATTGACTATTTTGATGTTATTGACCAATCGTAATTTTGTCTATAACACTAATGATATGATTTGCTTGTTGGGACTCACTGTAAGTTTGTTCTTAATTATGTTTATTTGCTTTATTTTTAAAATAACATATATTTTAGTTTGAAAATTTTTTCACAAACTATTTACTAGTGCCCCATAGCCAAAAATTTCTGGCTCCGCCACTGCTTAGAAGATCATTGTTCCCTAATATTCAATTAAGTTGAAATTTCTAGTTTAACTTGGTTTTTAATTGAATACAAACTATGATTTTGGATCAATATTGTCTAATCGCAAGATACAACTATTGAACCAAAATATAAATGTGAAACCCAATGAATTTTGTATTCAACTTAAAAAGCTATATATATATATATATATATATATATATATATATATATATATATATATATATATATATATAAGAATAAGTAGTTGATTATATATTTTTGGGGTGAGCAACACTTTTCTAAAAGAGACCTGATGGCCCTCGTTTCCCCGCGCCCTTGTATCATTTCGTGCTGCTGAAGTCACTCACCTGAAGTCCACATCGCCTATAAATACTCTTCTTCCTGCCCTTTTAGAGGGAGAAAGAAAGGGGGATGGAGAGAGCGCCAAGATCGATGGCTCACGACGTTGCAGGCGTCCATGACACGCTCCGTTTCGGCTTCTCGGGCGTCAAGAACGAGCTCGGCGTTGCTCACCCCCTGCAATCGCTCGACTCGGTACTCTTCCTTCTCCCGTTTCTCTTGTATGAACTTCAAAAAATTAGGTTTTCGCATTTCTCCCGGGGCATGCTGCGGTCCAATTTTGTGTGATTTTTCTGTCCGTGGTGGTTTGTTTCTTAGACGGTGAAGAAGCAGGCGGAAACGAAGCGGATGATCCTTGGCAACACTTACGGATCGGCGTTCCACTTGAGAATGGATCTCGATCGGCAGATTCTTTCCAGGTACTGTACAGAAGACCTCGGATTTTCCTCCTTCTTCATCAAGTGATTAAATGGATGTTTCTCAAGTTTATGTATTTTTTTGTGCTTTACTTCTGCATTATGTGATGAAGTTCTGGATTCCTCATTATAGAGTTATGGTTGAGTAACCTAGTTGGGGGTAATTATTGTTGTAAAAAGGAAAAATAGATCATCATGGAAAAGGAGCTATATTGACAACCGAAGAAGCTACAAGAAAATAAGAATATTTTTTGTTGGAAATTAAGCAAAGAATGCAGGATGTTAATAGGCATGGCTAATTTACATTTTAATGAACATCCTGTTGGATTGCATTATCTTGATTTTGCTTAAATCATCATGTCATCCAGAAATTAGTCTATCCGACTATTTATTAACTCTAATTTTGTCTGCAAATGACAATTTCTTTAATCATGAAAACTTCCTTGTTTATGCTCAGATCGACGTAAAGATGAAATTTCTTCACTTCAATTCAATAATATTTTTTCCTTTTAAAATCTTTGAATGATGTGTTTCTATGTAATATTGTTAATTTGTTATCTGGATTAGATTTCTAAATCACCAGTTTTTAATTCTTAAAGTGTCTGATACAGTGAAGCCTTCCATAGTCAAGTTTCATAATATATGAGCTGTTATAAATAACCAAATAAATTCATTGTTTCTGGAAGCATGTGAAAGCAACAATAGTATGTTTGGCTTGCCTAATCGTTGTCCTCCAAAATAAGAGAAGACTTTAAAGAGATTTTTTTTTTTGACTTCGGTAGTGCTCCTTACTACTTGCGAGGGTGAATCTGTGCTCTACCGTTGGTTGAACTTAGTAGCACTCTATCTCTCCATAATTTTAAGCTGGGCCCAAACAGCTGATCATTTTAAGTAAACGACAGAAGACCACTGGAGTCTAAGACAGAATGATATGGCGTAGTGGATATTTTTTACAAACAACAGATCATTTATGCATTTCGTTGATCAGACAGCTCAGTGGGGATGATGATGATGGAGGCACGTTTCAACTTGGTTATCAGACCTGCATATTGGCATTGGCAATGGGTATCTCAAACAACGTTTTTCCACTCAGTATGGGTGATTGTGCCCATGGAATGGTTGCTGTAGTGCTACAAATGCCCAGTCTGTTTTGGATGTGGTCAGCTTGTTTAATAGAATATTTTCTTCTTCAAATACATCTAGGACTGGGTAATATTGCCTAATGCAGTATAATCTAAGATAAAAGAAAAAACAGGCTTACCAGTCTCATGGCATGCTGGGACACCTACCTGTTTCCAAGTAATATGGTTCTAAGCTAACACAAACCATGGTTCCCAGCACTCAACTTTTTCTTGTTTCATACTGATACTGAAATTATTTTTTGTATTCATTTCGTTGAAATGGTAGTTGGATTAGTAAGGTTTCCATCTTAGACTTCAGCTCTGCAAATCATTGTGAAAGCTCTTGTAATTGTTCAATACGTTGTTTGCTTTTTTCAATATAAATAAAGCTTGGGGATGGGAGGTAGGCTCTTATTAGTCATCAGCCAGCCCCAGCTTGTCCTTATAGAAGTTAGAAGTAGAAAAGGGATCTCCTCAAGTATCATTTACAAGCTTCTTATCCGAAATGGCACGTTTACAACAATCTTCCTTGCAAAACTCTGCTGTTCACCAGTACTAGTGACTTTTTGGATTAATTAAGTGATGTTTCTCTGCAGATTCCAGCGGCCACCAGGTGCATTACCGTCTTCCATGCTTGGCTTGGAGGCACTTACGGGTAGCCTGGATGATTTTGGCTTCGTAGATTACCTGAATGGTAAATGGCTAAATGTCTTTCCTCCCCAGTAGGCCTAAATAAAATGACAAGTATTTCTTTCTTCACAAGTTCTACGGGAGCTTGGTCTTAACGAAAATGGAAAGAGCTCTTATTCCAATAAATATTAGTTTGGTCTCCAGAAGTAAATTTCCTGTTTGAAGTTGCATTAGAAATGTAACGTGTGCTGATCAATCAGCGACAGTCTTCCTTCTCTCAGCTAACCTGGTTTCCTTTGTTTATTTGTGTGCAGATCCTCGTGAATCAGAAACCTTCAGGCCCGTTGACATGCATAACGGGATGGAAACCCGGCTTGGTCTATCTAAAGGACCAGCCCACTCTAGCTTCATTTGAACATACGATCATTTATTTGCATTCTCAAACTGTCAAACATTGTCTGTAGGTTTATAAGCCATTGATGAATGCTATGATACAACTAGTTTTTCTATAAACTGGGCGTGCCTCTTAAATGATTTTGTCATTATTTTGCTGTTGAAATCTGATAGGGAGATGGATATGACTCTAAAACCTACTTTGAAAAGGTTGTCATTTACCTTATCAACGCAACGCATTTTAACTACGAGTCAAAAAACTTTTTGGAGCGTGACGATTTTTGTTAGTGGGCATGTAAGGAAGCCAAGATATGAATCGCTTTCAAGCATTTGCCATTTGTTTCCTTGACATCTACTCATCGCTTTTCTTCACATTAAATAGTGGTCTTAACTTTGTGGCCTGCCTTAGATGCTTGCTCATATTTGTTGGTCTTCATGATAAAATTTCTTCTCTTACTCCATGTTTGAAAGCATGAATTATTTGGAATGTTATAGAAAGGGTTTAGCTTCTGTTTGGAAGTCAAAGTCATGAGAGGGCATCGTATGCCTTCATCAGTTTCTCCTGCTCTCTACGAACCGATCACTAATTTGAATCTAGATGAGAAACAGGATGGTTGCACCCATGAGAACAAAAGTAAGAGTTCACGCAGACCTCCATTACAGTTAGAAAATGAAATCAACTATTCCTGAAATCCTATAACTTGTTCGACTTTGCTCTCATATCTATGGAGCCCCATTGATAATTCTGGATTTATAGGTTGGTGGTTTGGCTACCTTCATTAGTTGTTTTGTGGCTCTATGGCACTAAGATTTACGGCCTTGCGGTGGAACTTGTATGTTGGCATGCCGTATAGAGATCAAACTTTAACCATCAATTGCCTACGCAGAGCATGGATGTAATTGGAATGATAAAGAAAGTTCGCCGATATATGTAGCATATGGCACAACCGGTTATACCATGAGAACATCATAGGGAGTTGCCTGCATGGTTGGCGCATAGCACAATTTGTCTTAAGCAGATAAAGTGGGTTCCTGAAGACTGCAGTTACAACTTGTCCTAATATTAAGCACAATCCAATATGCTCTTTACATAGATGGTATCCCAAAATACTTTGAACTAGCCAGAGAGCCATTTGAATAATGCAGATCGTCAACCTATAAACAAGTCAAAAATATGAAAAAGTGTACGTGTGTAGGCCATTGATCCTCAGATTGCTCAACTAGATCTCCTCAGCAGCTATGATGTGTTAAATTTACTTGCGAAATAAAGATTACACTATCAGTATATTTTCATACATTCAATAAGTTTCCCAGATTACATTGTTATTCTCATTGAATGCATATATAATAAATCTAAGACTTACATGACATGAGAATGTGTACGTTGCACAAATACATCATGCATATTTCAAATAAGCAAGTAACTAGTTATACCACATTCGAAAGCATGAAGCGGTACAATTCTCTTAGATATCATCTTTTTTGCCACATCTTCGCAGCCCTCCGGAAAGGATCAGACCTCAAAACCATGGATTTGAGATTCATGGTAATCAAACGCGACTCTGTGTGTAACATCATTTTACAAATATTAAATACTCATCAAAGCAATGAATCCAACAGTTCAATAAACATCATACCAATGTGCATTCATTGAACCATTATAGACATAGTCGATCCATGCAAAAAACTCTTCGCAAGCAGAAAATGTCAAGTACAACTGCAGTTAATTGATCCGTTAGCAAGAGGGTGTCTATATCTTCTCTTCATTCTTCTCCTCCTCCTCCTATTTACTCTCTGTGTAGCTTGGAAGAAGTTCCTTGAGTTTTTTTAAATCAGGATTTGCTTGAGTTTTTTATATGAGTTTGGTGCCTATGGGACATTGACGTGAGTTTGGTGTGGACATTACATCTAGCTGAGCCCAAGTTCAATTCCTTCCTAGTAAAATTTGTCAAGCACTAGTGTTGGCTGGCATTGGTAATCATACCAGCCCACATAGCTCTACTATTGTCAAGGGAGGGCCTAAGGCCCTGGCCCTACTTTAAAAAAAAAATTAAAATTTATATATGAATTTAAAAAAAATTATTTATCATATATAAAAATTAAAAAAAAATATTTCGTTTCTATTAAAATTTAAAAACTTTAATTTGACTCCTTTAATAAAAAACAGTTCTAGTGCCACCCCACCGGTTGATGTCGACATGGCCCTACTCCGGAGCTCGAGTTCATCCCAACCCTGAGTCAGAACCGAGGGGTCCGAACCCGGTAAATGTGCCCCCACCACATCGCCGCAGCGTCACCAGCCACAGTGGCGCGGCGGCGGCACCACAGCTTTCCTTCGTTCTGAAGGAGGAAGCGCTTCACCCCTGGACCTGGGTCCGTCGAGAAGATGGTGGCCTCCCCACAGACGTGACCCTACAATCTCCTTGTCAAATAGCAACGGGGACCGTGAAAAATTGGAGGAAAATATGGAGCACACCGACTGAGTTCTTCATTCGTCGATGAAAGGCTCGGCTTCGCTGGTTTTATGAGCGGAGATGAGTTTCAGGTTTTCGCCTAAGAGGGGAAGGCCGAGGGAGCCCGTGGACGCAGCACCGGCAGCATCCCGTCGCTGAGAGGTAAGGATCTCTTTCTCTCTCTCTCTCTCTCTCTCTCTCTCTCTCTCTCTCTCTCTCGTTGTTCCCCTCTTGATACGTGTGATGCCAAGGAAAGCCCAGAGTCGACGGTTTTAAAAAGGGCTTTTGATAGAGGACTTGCAGTCCTCTTTTTCCATCAGCCGATCCTAAAATCGGCTTCCCTTTCTTCCATTTCTGCATATTTTTGTCTGCAATGTTCCAATTGGACAGTCTATATTTCTGCCGACCCCTCTGTTTGCTTTTCTCTTCAGTTTCTCCAAGTTATTCATTTCTATACTTTGTTTTGGAGTCAACTAGGTCGTGTTTGCATAGATTTCTGTCTGAAAATTGTGATTTTACAGTTGGTGTTTGCTGGAATGCTTCAGAGGTATCGTTGGGTAGGATTGCTACTTTTTTCCGGTAAGCTCTTGAATTTGTCAAGAATCTATAACTTGTTGGCAAATAGATAACAGATTAAAAAACTCATTTGCTGATGCATTGGACTGGGTTAAAAACAGTTCTGTAGTTCCAACTCGAAATGTACAGCAACAGAAGATAGGTCAGGCAATAGTAGACTGAACTTATATGGAACTTTTGTCTTGTCTCTTGATTCTTGAGTGAAATTAGTTCAATTTGATGGTAGCTTACGTGAATAATTTCTCTGGTTTCATGTAATTGGGCTAGTTCATTTATGAAAAATCAGCGATCATTGAAAACAAATAACATACAACAGTTTGCGCGCGTAACGGTCAGTGTTTCTCCCCTTCTCCTTGTGCTTGATCATCAAACACGTTAAAACTTTTCTAGAAGAAAATTCTTTGGTTCATCAAACATACCTTGAATATGGAAGTAGGAGGAATCCCCCCTCTTCCACCCTCTATTAGGGGAACTTTCTCTAGAAATCTTTCCCCTCCAAAACAAAAGGTGCAATCAAACGGTATCTCACTCACTTTTTTTTTCATTCTCTCTCCACCGTGATGCCATCAAATCCCTCCGTTGACCATACATTGCTGCCCGATTGGCCCTCGGCTGTTGACCATACATTGTTGCTCGATCGCCCCTCGGCTGATGATACATTGGCTTCCAGTTGCACCTCCACTGGCCGACCCACCGCCATACTCCTCCTCTGCCACACCACTGTCCTTTCCCTGTTTTGTCCACTTCGTGTCAACTCTTTTGCACAATGGCAACTTCTATTTGTTTTCCCTATTTCTATCATTTGATTTTCATTTCCCTAGGTGCACCACCACAGGAAACACTCTCTTTCATGATCAAATTTCTGATGAATCGAATGAAGCAAGTCGATGTTTCTTTTGGTTCTCAAGTTTGACTTCGAATTTGAAATATATTTGAGAGTCATTCCTCAAACTGCATATATATTTCAATTTTCAATGAATAGTTTGGTAACTTGCTTGGTGTCAAAATGGATTTCCAATTTGATCTGTTCTAATAGAAGAGGCCTGTGATAATATTCATTCCTTGTGTTGAAAACTTGAAATTTATAACAGAGGTACTTTGTACTCAAAGCGCTTTTCATCTATACCCAATCCCTGCCCTTTCCACTTATGCCATTTGCACTTATGCCCTTTGTTATTGTTTTAACTAATTGTTCATTGTTTTGGGAACAGTTCCTTCCTTGATCTATAAGCACCCACTTTTCATCTGCTGAACTTATTTGTTCTTCTTTTCCCATCACCTTATCCCATTACTTTTTTCTAATTTTAGTGCTTATATTGGCTTCTTGTTTCCTTTTTTCTTTTGTTTTATTATCAGAATGAAATTGTCTCATGAAGTAAATTATCTCTGTGAACTTCATCCTGTTTGTCAAATTTACTTCTGGAAAATGATTAATCAGGAAAATGTGGTTTTCTTCCTTTGAAAATTTTGACTGCCCTTGCAAAAGTCGATGTTCATGGCTTTTATGTTACTTTGTGTATTATGATATTGAATTGATTCTTCAAATTTCCCTAGTTATGCTCTATATCTATTTAGGAAAATGGAAATATGCTCAATTTACATTTAGCAACATAAACTGCGGATATTGTGGTACCATGTGGGATATTAACATTTTAAACTTTCTCCCCCTTTCCCTTGGGTTTCAGCTTACTTGGATAAGTTGTTACTTATGAGAGAAGCGATTATAAATGAAGCTATGTTGTTAAGGCCTCGCCTGGGCGTGGACCAAGTGTGAGTCCACACCCGCCGCCTAAGTCCACCACTTAGGCTATGTCACATGGTTGCTTCTAAATGGCTGCTGCACCCATGTCACACCCATGTCAACGCTGGTGCTGGTGCTTCTCTGACACAGCACATTTGGTTTGGTCTACTGAATTGGGCCAAAACTAACCATTTTAATTGTGCACATAACTAAACTATATCTAATACAAAAAGTTCATATCTAAATATAGATAAATAAGGCTACTAAGCAGTTAAATAACTATGTAACATATGATTTATGCACATATATACACACGCATATATATACATCCTCACCACACCTGCACCTAATTTTGTTTTGAAATTTGCCGTATCCACACCTGCATCTGCACCCACACCGATACTCGCACCCGCATCCATGTGACATAGCACTTAGGCGATGGGATATGTGTTGGCACTTAAGGTGTCGCCAACACGCCTAGTCCATGGGAAAGTGAAAAAGTCACCTTCCTTTCAATTAAAGTTTCTTAATTGAGTATATATTGTTGTGTACTTTATTTTGTGTTGATTACATCATATGTATTGTTATGTTGATTACGCTGTTATATGTATACTGTTATATGTATATACTTTATATTGTTAGTGACTTAGTCTGTTATATAGTATTGTTATACGTCATACCTGTTATATATATACATACATTAGTATGGTTATGTTACGTACTTATATCATATAGTTATATGTATTATTAATTTGTTATACCTGTTATAAACTTATATGTATATACTATTATGTTAAATTGTATTGTAATATGTGTTATAGATATATATATATATATATATATATATAGACACACACACACACTGTTACATACAGTCCATTACACCTGTTATATGGTATTGCATCAACCTATCATATGTATATACTGTTAGCGTATTATATAATATGAAGTATTGTGATACCTGTTATATGTATGTGTTAGTATGGTTATGCACTTATATGTATTGTTACTGTTGTGTACTTACATGTATACTATTATGTACTGTTAGTCTTTTTTATTATATTACATCTTTCTTTAAGTGTAGATGGATTAAAGCCTTCTTGTGGATTTACATTCCTTCTTCTAGAGATTAGATTTTTTTTTTTCTATTGTTTCTTATAGTAGATTACATTTAATGAGTAATGTTAAACTTCCATTGATTTTGCATATTTAATGAAGTCAACAATTAATTTTTTATTGTTTAACTTCATTATGCTTGTTATATTACTACTCTCCACATTTCAAATATTAGTGATAGTTAATCAAAATAACTTGACATATTAACATAACTAAAAAAATTTTAAAAAAAGGGTTGCCTTTCTTGCCTAGGCGCTAGGCCCGCTGCCTGGGTGCCTTGACAACATAGAGATGAAGAAAGTTACTTTTATTTCTTTAGAATGAACTAGACTAACTTTTATTTTCTTAGGTTGTTAACAAAGTTATATGGTGATCATTAACAATGTTATTTGTCTGATTTTCCTTGAAATATATATGCATAGAAGGTATTGCTTCAGTCCTATGTCTGTGTGAGTTGTTTCCTATGTGATTTGTGAATGTGGATGTGGATTATTGTGTAATTAAACTACATTAGACGGTATTATTTAGGAGAAGTTGATTTGGGAATTACCCCACAAGAAATTTTTGTCACATAGAAGGTATTACTGGGACAGGTCGTTAAGGGTTGCCCGACATTTATTTGAGTTGTTTTCAATATTGTTCTGTAATTGTAGATTTAACTTGTTCCACCTTTGATTGTAAATATGACTTGATTATGGAATGGATGTGCATGTGTGATATGTGTATGAAGCTATGGACCATGTAGTGTTATTAACACAAGCTAAATATGGTTTTTCACATTGTTCTCTACTTATATACTTGTCAGTTTAGTTGCTTTTCATTTCTGACATTATTTTTATGAATATATATAATTCACAATTTTGGTCCTGAAGCTTATGCTGCATCTCATCTTCCTTTAAAGGCTCAACGCATTGCTTTGCCTCATCACATTTGACAACATTGGGTTGAAGTGTGCATAGAGTTTCCTCCATGGATTCCAGAAGGGTTTCACGGGCTGTGATCGACCCAAAGGTGCGGCAGGTTGGGTTTGTGACAACTTCCGAACAGATGCGCTCACCCTTAGATGCTGCTGGAACAGAGGAAGACCCCCCTTTGATCAGTGATATGTCGCCGGTTGGGAATTCACTTTCTCCTGTGATGATTCCACCTCCTCGTCACCTGGTGGAAGCAATGCGGGCAGCCCCTGTTCCGGTCCCATCCTCTTGTCTCCAGAGGCTGAGCAGCAATGCCTCTGTGGGAAGCTACAATCCATCAGACTGTGCTTTAGGTACATCACCAGGGCCTTCTCCGTCGAGCAAGAATGAGAGTGTTACTTCCCTGGACTTCTCTGAGTCACCTCGTTGGGTCTCTAGAACGGTGTCTGCTAGTGTTGGTGGGGCTGGGAAGACGGAAGATTTCGTTCAGCGTTCCGCTTCTCTTCCGACATCTGGGTTCCCTGAACAAAGAAATTTGGCTACTGTTTCGTCGGTGAAGACATCTTCAGGTGTCCAATGCAAATGTTCTTCTTGATTCTTGATTCTTGATTCACAACATTATGTTTGAGTTAGATACTTCTAAAATGTTTTTTATCACACATCTTAACCCAAAAGTTGGTATTCAAATTTCTACAATGCTTATTGACTGTGATGGGTTATTACATTCCTCATAGCTTGAGATTGAGCAAGAATAGAATTAGAGAGGTTCAATTTATTTGATCTGAGTATCAGAAGTTGTTACTGGTGTATGTGGTAGTTCAGAAATTGAGCAGGTTCTGAATTTCCAGTAGCAAGAAGTTTTTGAGCTACATGCATAATTCTGTTTAAAACTGCATATCTTTGGTCTGCGGACTGTAAGAAGTTGATCTGTGATAAGTTAGATAGAAGTCTGGTGTCTTATTTGGTTATTCTCTGATCTATTAAAATGTCTAGACGAAATTATCTTTGTATTTTGGAAATAATAGTTTTTCTTTTGTAGCTTTTTTGTTTGGAAGACAGAAATCATTTGATAACTTGTTTTCTTGTTAGAAGTGGTTACTGGAGACCCAAAAGAATCAGAAAGAGGCAATGCTACATATTTGAAGCCTCTAAAAGAGAAGACTTCTAAAGCAGAGAGACGTGCACTTCAGGAGGCCCAACGAGCAGCAAAGGCTGCGGCAAAAGAGACAGGTATATATCTGACTTCATTTGTATGTTTTCAGTTTTAATTTGTTTGTGTTGAATTTACATATCATAGTCTTATCAATGTAGAAGAGAAGTATAGGGGGACCATTTTGAATAAGAAGATGGAGAGAAATTGCAAGAAGTTTGCAGGTCTTTTTTCTTGTAGAGGGTTCAGAAACAGAAGTAGGTCCCTGCAACTGAAGATGATTTCCAGGTGATCTTTTAGAGAGTTAGGTAGAATGTAAGAGCATTGACTACATTTATCATTAGGGAAGGCTGTTACCGGTATTAAAAGTCCATCCTATTTGCCTGTGAGCTAAAACAATTGAAAATTTTGAGGCCAGGAAAAGAATAACTGCAGGATGAATATGGCTTTGTTATCCAACTTGGTTTCAATATTTATAAAGTGGAGCTTAGTTGAGCCTCCAACTACTGGAAACATGCATGTCATAGATCATTGCAGGAAGCACCTGGAATCAAATGTCCACTCATAGTCGTCATTCTGTCAAGAAATTTGTTCATACAAGATCATCAAAGGAGGTCTGCCATTACCTAAACTGTGACATGGATTGCTGGGAGATAAATTGGTTGCTAGATTTGTCTGGTCAAACTATCTTCTTACTTGTTACTTGATTCTTGTTGTAGGTGGAAGCAAAGCAAGTGGTGTGACATCTACAGGCGCAAAACCATCTAAGGATGGTAAACCACCACCACCCTCAAAAAAGAAAGATGGAACATCTATAGGAGGTGCTGCTGCATTCTCAGATAAAAAGACTCCTGACCGGCTCCCTGAGAAGGAGAAAAAGAAGGATGTTCCTCCCCCAAGGATGCAGTTTGATGATACACAACGGGTTGAAAAGGCAAAAAAACGTGCACTAGTGAAACAGACAGAAAGTAGAAACCGAGTCGAGTTGTTTAGACATCTACCTCAATATGTCCATGGAACTCTGCTTCCTGACCTTGAATCCAAATTCTTTCACTCTGATCATGGCCATCAAATGCATCCTCACCCTGCAGTGTACAAGGTGGCATTCTATTTTATGTAAATGTACCCTTATTTCTCTATGTACAGAAATTACTCAAGCAACAAAGATGTTTCTTCATCATGTCACCCATTTTTATTATTATTATTGTAATTTCCATTTTGTTAGCTTTATTACTTTCTGGTGCTGCTAGTGGAAACTGTCAAATTGCGTATTTTTTTTTTTTAATCACTAGATAAGCTTGTATTTGAGCAGAAAATAGTACAGCCTACACATTATGGACAACCATGTCTTCCTATAAATATGACAGTGGTTGTTTTGCATGTGTTGCATTTCTACTTATTGCCATGTTGACTCTCTTTCGTGTTCTAGATGTATGTACTAATACTGCATCTCTTCTTTTATAATTTTCAGGTAGGTTTGCAATATCTGTCTGGTGATATTGTCGGTGGTAATGCACGTTGTGTAGCAATGCTTTTAGCATTTCAGGAAGCCATCAAGGACTATAAAACACCACCAGAGAAAGCATTGGTGCGAGATTTGACTGCCAAAATCAACAGCTATATTAGTTTTCTCATATCTTGTAGGCCACTTTCAATCAGCATGGGGAATGCCATTAGGTTTCTCAAAGATCGCATATCTAAGCTGTCATTGGCGCTAACGGAATCAGAAGCAAAATCTACACTGCAGTCAGATATTGACCGTTTCATTAATGAAAAAATAGTGCTTGCTGATAAGGTGATTGTTGGGCATGCAGTAACCAAGATCAGGGATGGAGACGTCTTACTAACATATGGCTCAGCCTGTGTGGTTGAAATGATAATAGAATATGCTCATGAACTTGGTAAAAAATTTCGTGTTGTAGTAGTGGATTCACGTCCGAAGCATGAAGGTCAGAAATTACTTAGACGTCTGTTGGCAAAGGGTATCAGCTGTACCTATACCCATATAAATGCAATTTCTTATGTTATGCATGAAGTAACGAGGGTCTTTCTAGGAGCTGCTTCAGTGTTGTCAAATGGAATTGTTTACTCGAGGGTTGGAACAGCATGTGTTGCCATGGTGGCTCATGCTTTTCGAGTTCCTGTGTTGATATGTTGTGAAGCTTATAAGTTCCATGAAAGGGTCCAGCTTGACTCTATATGCTCTAATGAACTTGGTAGGCAAGTTTGGTTTGCTTTACCTTTTGTTATGTTAATAGTAGTTAGTTTGACCTGTACTGCGTGCAAGTTCAGGAACTTAGCTTGCTTTTTCTTGTTCTGCAGGGGATCCAGATGCAATCTCAAAAGTTTCTGGAAGAAAGGAGTTGAACCATTTGGACAACTGGGCTGATAAGGAAAATTTGCATCTCCTGAATCTGATGTATGTGGTTGGAAACATGGAAACCTTGAAAATTAGTTTTTTTATTTGCTAGTTTTTTAGTTGCCTAGTTTTTTAGTTGCCTAGTTTTTTAGTCGCTTCTCCATGGATATTCATTGATTCTTGTATCCTATTGATGCAGTTATGATGCAACCCCTGCAGATTATGTGTCAATGATAATCACTGACTATGGAATGGTGAGCAATCTGATTGACTTTATGGTCTCCAAACTTCATCATGCATGCTTATTGTTGCTAATAAAATGGAAATTATTGTGGCAACAGTTCAGTAGATGACCTTTTTTAATATGCCTCTTATGATTCGGATTATTTGGAACCAGAATAGATATGAGTTGTCACAGAAGTATGCTATTTATGAACTTTGTGCCAGCTTGTTAGTTCTCCTACTGAGTCTTGGTTGCTTGTGAGTTCACAGTTTGTCCAGAATTCATGTTCACCTGTGCTCTTTGTTGTCTTTCCTCTTTGAAATTTGAACACAAAATATATGGAATATGGTACAACGATGCTGAGAATTTAGATAATAAAGGGCACCTCATATTACCTCTCTGTCTTCCTCAACCTGTTGCTTTTTTGGTAGAAAGGTTTGCGTAAAAAAACTCCTGTGGCACTAAATGCTCTCCCTTGTCTGTCTGTCTTGGTCAATGCACTTGTGGAGATTCCCATGTAATGCTAATGTTTAAATTGTTCATGTGCACAAGAGGTGAAAGAGAAAGAAGCGTGTATAGTTCCCTAGGCACTCAAAAATTTATGTTTAATCTTTAGGAAAATACAGCATTAGCATTGCATTTTTCTTTCTGTATAGTTCTGCTTGTCATTATCTTTCTTTTTTCCATGATAAGGTGATTTGATGCGATTCTCTTCTCTGCAGATTCCACCAACTAGTGTCCCAGTCATTGTCAGAGAGTATGGTGGATCACGTTCTTTGATATAGAGATGCATCAACTGAAAAAAGTGAGGTCGAAGATGTGGTAATTCAATCTGCATGTCTTCTTCAGCATCAACAGGCTTTTTAGAACTGGAGAACCAAGCTCTCATGTGGAGAGGCCAGATACTTTTATTTTCTAATTACCACTCGTTGGTTGCATCACCCACTTTTTGATTCCCGGAATAATTGTATAGTTTTTCCTGCCAAGATTCCATATCTTGCATAAAATCACCCAATTTGAGGTGGTGGGTTTTCACCCTATCTAGGGTGCAGTTTTGGGAGTTTTGTCTTATTCCTTAGATTTCGAACATTTGGAGGTTTTTTTTTTTTTCAGTCAGTGTTCCAGGATGATACAAAATATATTTTGGAATTCCTCTATTGTTGAATTTTGTATCAATGATCTCCATGGACAAAAAGGGATTGTGTCAATGTTGGCAACATATGACCAAGGCATACTGAGAGCCTCGGGCAGACTAAGCCGTTGAGACAGAGAATTCATTGTCCATGCAATGAAGGGGAAAGAAGTTCCCCGACACTTGCCTGCATATTAGCTTTTCCTGCAGTATTTTGACATGGTTTGTTATCGAATGATTTATCTATTCTTTGAAGAATGCTTCGGCACTACTAAAGGAAAAGCTTTGCAATTTCCCTGTAAAAAGTGACTTTAATTCGCTGCTTGAACCAACCTTTCCGTCCGCCACAAAAAAGGACATTATGACCAAGAATGACTTGGGATATACGATGCAGGAAAAATCGCCATTCTGTGACTGCTCCAGCAGCTTTCTCATGTCAAAATTTCTGGTACGTACTTCGAGAGAAACTGTCCCACCATCACCTCTTTCCCTGTTTACCCGATGAATGATCTATCTTTAAGTTGTGTAGTCTATTTACGTCGTTAAGATAATACCCTGAAAAGGCTGTTAGATAGAATTTTTCTCTGGTTTTCGTTTTTTTTTAATTGTTTATGAATTAAAAAAGTTAATTTTACGGTGTGTCATGCTACACTTAGGATATATTATGATATATTGTATAAGTCGGCCCGACCGATACACATTATAGTATGTCTTTTACGACATTGGGCAGCTATCTGACCGCGGACACAAAGAACTAGTAGAATGATCGGTGACTATTACCTTTCTGAAATTCTGCGGCCAAACTGCTAGAAATGGAAGAAGGGTTCTCATTTTTCATAGAGGAGCAGCTCCTCGGCTTCTTCAGAAACTTTAGACCATGTACTGCTTGCATCTACCTCATATTTTTGGCTGCTCGAATACCAAAGGATGGTTAGAAAACTCGAAATTAAAGTGGCTGCACTCCTTTTCCAATTAATCAGACATTGGGTCAGCATAAGTTGGGAGCAGCGCATGTTGAGTTCTCTTCTCTCGGTTACCTCATGTTACTCGAAAACTTCACACAGTTCAAAGTCGGCTCATCTCAGCTCTTGATGAATGGTGAGGGGGAGTTAGATAACTTTGTGGACGTAGGGACCTCTATCCCAAACACCATGTTAAGATCATCGTCTTCTTTTATTGTTTTAACAACATGAATTAAAATAGGGCATTACTTCGCTTCAGGACGTGCAATGCAACCGGGCAGGCAGTTCACATTCAAGGGGTTCAAGGTTCAAATCCTATGACCGTTATTGTGTTCTCAAGTTGAAGGGTGTACTGTAGATCCGCTCAAGCCTCGAAACAAGCCAGAATCTTAGAGGTGTAAGAATATGATTTTGGGGTTTTTATGTTAAAAGTGGTTTCTCCTAAGTAAACATTAAAAATATAGAACTTAATTTTTAAATTATAATAACTTTGTCTTTGGAAATGAGTAAAAACCAGCTTTTACCTTTTCTGATCGCATGGATCACATGCACAAACACTGGAAGGAAACCCAAAAGTGTCTATTGTTATCTTTACCAAAAACTTGGAACCGAAGACCTTGTTTAGTTAACTGTTCCCGGAGCAAGATGAATAAGATGTCCTGCTCTGCTATTCTTAGGAACTGGTGCAGCTGTTCCACGAGCAACAACGGTGCTTTTGTCCATTGTTTGATTTCAGTAGAACAGACAAGCACGTGAAAGCTTTTCTTGTTTGATTCCATGTGTCCCGTGTTTGCATCGCCGTCTTCCAAATTTGCAATTCAGAACACACTCTTACTCTTCTGATGTGGGACAGTGAGTCAACCAAGGCAAATGTTAGAAAAGAGGTGAAATTTAAACCAGATTTTTTTTTTTTCAATTTTGTTGTACAACTCCAAGTTTTGTTGACAGGAACAAGAAAAAGTTCCATTTATAAATCATGATAGTTTGGAACTTATCCATATTTATGTTTTTTTAATGTTTATTTTTAAAATTCGAAACACCCATTCTCACTTTTACCAAAAAAAAAAGAGAGAGAAAGTCGGAGGCATTCCTTTGGACCATAGCTTAAAGCTAAGGGGCTAGGGAGCAATTTTGCACCTCAAGATAGATGGACCGAATTTGAATATGATCCGGACCCGAATCCGACCCGCCGAGGGTTTCGTTTTCCCTGCGCCATGCCGGGTCAGTCCCCTTCTGGATTTTGGCTCTTCCCACATTCTAGCGGGGAGATTCGAGTGCGCCCAGAGGCAGCGGAGGGGAAGAAGAGGAAGGGGGGCAAGGAAAGAAGGAAGATGAGCGGGAGCGGGAAGAAGGTGGCAGAGATGGCGGCGAAGGCCGGGAGGGCGACCATCGACTGGGAGGGGATGGCCAAGCTCCTCGTCACTGAGGATGCCCGGCGGGAGTTTGCCAACCTCCGCCGCGCCTTCGACGAGGTCAATCACACCCTCCAGACCAAATTTAGCCAGGTCTCTCTCTCTCTCTCTCTCTCTCTCTCTCTCTCTCTCTCTCTCGCGTTGATGACTCTGTGCAGTCATTTTCTCCGATTATAAATCTGGAGAGCGGCTGAGTTTCGCGGATCGTGTCATCACGAGGAACGAGAAAGGGATTTCACCCCTAGCTCTCCGGGGATCGATTTTTCTTTGGATTCCTTGAGATGCGAGAAATAACTTTTGGTCTCTGTGGAACAAGTTCAGTATGTTGTCAATGTACTTTCATCGATAATTTGATAAGAATTATGCGACAATTAGGTTCCTTTGATGGCCTTCATTGTATCGGAAACAAATGTGAGGAATTTGGTAGGATTACGAGACGAGGGCTATCAATTTTTTGTTGCTGTTGCTTTCTTGACATAGGGTTCGGGGCTTTTTCTGGATGCATCAAAAGTGGATTCAGCAGTTAGGATGAAACCTTAATGCAATCGCAACATCATGTTCTTCAAGCGCCGATCTCGCCTTTGAATTTGGGGTTTTTAGATACAAATGGAATCTTTGTTATCCGGAGATGGTTTGTTTTCGCGCGGCTATTCTTTTGCATGTCAATGTGGTTTTACTTCGTTGTGCGAGAATTGACGATTGGTCATGTGGATTTTCATTAGTCTAATGTTTCTCTGGGTAAAATAGTGGCATTCAATTTATGTTTTGTTTCCTTCGGCTGCGTTTTAGATTATAGCTGTTTTCATCTAATATCCATTTGAATGGTGGATGCTCTACATGGTCTATTATTTCCTTTGTCTGGGTTATCTTTTGAATGGAAGTCTAAATATGGCTCTGAAAATAGACGATTTTTCAGTATTGTGAAAGCAAAAGATGAATCGAAGTGATTGGACCGTATAAGTGAAAACATTTTTTGAAGCGCAGAACGTATTTCACATGAAATTATTTTAAAAATTGGAAAGCATCTATCATGCTAATTAAACAAACAAAATGACAACAAAACATGATCAACAATCAACAATGATATGAAATGTATTACAGGCCACGTTGCATTGACACAGGCGGCTGTACAGCCACAGGTGGGAAGCAATTTTGAGAAACTTGAGGTGTGCTGTTCAGCATTTTGACATAATCCTGATAGGTTTTCTAAGACCCTGACCATGCAGTTGTGGTCGTGTTGTCCAAACCTAGAGGTTTGATGGAAAAGAAAATTCAAAAATCAGGTGTAGATTGCATTCTATGACATCATCAACTTAAGCCATTACACTTTATTGTTTTTGGTACCTTTGTAAAGGTGGAACTGCAGATGGGATCTTTCCTAATGGTGTGCTCAATTTGTTTGGAACCAGCTTTTTAGTCAAAATCCCAACTAGCCGATTGAGTTACCTATGTTGTCAAACGAGTGACTATGTTGTCAAACGAGCAACTAGTTGGCCCAGCTAGCAGCTACCTGGCTTTCTAGTTAGCCAACTAATGTTTGACCATTCTATGTACAAATGTATGCTTTCTATATGTATTTTGTACAAATATGTATGTATACATGATGAAATTGCCCAGTTCACACACTCATCTATAATCCGTCTAGTAGGCATATACAACATCTTTTTTCTTTGAGATGCTCCTCTGTTTCCTCTTTCGCTTGCTCCAATGTCATAACTTTGACCAAGTTTGTATTGATTTGCAATAATTTAAGATGTGATTTGCAAAACTGACTATTTAGTGCAATATCCACTACTTCAGAGTTTCTCTGATATGCATGTGGATCCTGGATATAGATATAGTATATACAGCCCATTCATTATATGAAAACATCTCATTCAATTGTTGATCTCATCTCATCTACTTCACCAAGATCTTTAAGCGTAAAATTGATGCAATGACTAGTGCATGAAGTCCAAAAGAAGGAACCCAATCTTCTACTTTCAGCTTTATAATTTGCTGCATTATTGATGATAAATTGCACAACATTAGGCCTATTTCAAAGCTCAAACAAATATTAATTGTCATTGGAGGATTTGACAAATCAGTGGATTTAAAAAACATAACCTCTTTAAGAAAATATGATAGAAAATTTAAGAATGTTCTTGTCCTCGTATTTGCATTTCATCTGCCATGGCATGGTACCTTGTCTCTTTCCAACCTATTCTTAGTTCATGACAATATGTCTTCATTTTAACAGTCTATCGAGAATGTTGCCCCTTAATAGATGATAAGAAAGCATTTTATATTCAGGACCCAGAGAAGTGATTGCATATGCTGTGACTTAAACTAGTTTTCTTTGACTGCTTTGATCAACTAGTTCCAACAGAGCTTTGAAGAGCTTTATTGACTTATATTGGAGTTATGATTTGGATTTTGGACTACGTAGGCTTTGGTTTGGACAACATGTATCATAGAATTTGTTGTGTTTTCTTCCGAATGCAATATCTGTAGTTCTTTAGATACAAAAATATGCAAGCCTAATATCTAATGATTGTGTTATATTGATCTTTGGGACCGATGACTTTGATTTGTGATGTTGAAAAATATATAGGATTCTATCAACTTAAATTTATAAACTGGGATCTCAACATGTGTGATAACAAATACAGGGACTAGGGTGTGGATCTATATATATATAGTTTCAACCGAAACTAAACAAAAACGAACAAAAATAGTTGGTAGAAATCAAAGATTAATCATTAGTATTAGACTCATAAGGATTTGTTAGACTTAAAACTCCTACAAGCACAAACAAAAAAACTATAACTAATATATAACTAAGAAGGAGCACCAGAAATTGCATATTTATTAAACTTTCAGCCCCATTGAGTCATTCGGTAGCATGTAAACCCATAGAGGTTATAGGATTACTAGTTCATCCAGTGAATGAAGTCAGCACTACATGCACCGCAGAAAAATTAGTGAAAAGAGGATCAATAGGCTTGGTGAAAAGATAAAACAGCATGGAGAATAGGGCAGAAACAAGATGGTGAAATGAAGGGTACATCACCGGTTCGGCATAAAAGAAATTGGTAAGATCATAAGAACAACACCGATTGAAGATTATGAAGAAGATTAATTGAGAAATTAGATTAGGCAACCACGAATTACACTAAAGCCCTAAATTTTAGAGAATAAACAAGGAAAATAAAAAATCCGTAAACTTAATTTCGTTTTTTTTTGCTGGAGAAATAAACATTGCTGGAGGCTATTGCTGGACGAAAGTTGTCGCCAAAGGAGTTGTAGCTGGACAAGAGGCTAGCTGTCACAGTTGCCAGAA
This sequence comes from Nymphaea colorata, assembly GCF_008831285.2. Lineage (NCBI taxonomy): Eukaryota > Viridiplantae > Streptophyta > Magnoliopsida > Nymphaeales > Nymphaeaceae > Nymphaea > Nymphaea colorata. Next base: position 7,993,995 of record NC_045142.1, on the reverse strand, counting down.
CACAGTAGCAATAGCAGGAAAAGCACCGGCTGAACAAGAGGCTGTCGCTAGAGGTCGTCGGGCGAGGGATGCACAGCCCAGAACAGCGGCAGCACTTCAAATAGGGTTTCCTAGACGAAACCCGTTGCTGGCCCGTTGGGGATTATGAAATGAAATTTGAAAAAAAAAAATTAAAAATTAAAAGTGCAGACAAATATAACATCCGTGCACTTTGACGGCACCCGACTCACCTTTGACCTGGGTCAGGTGTGTGTCCGGACAATTCCGGCGCGTCGTTCCCGAATCGGCAGCGCACCTGCATGCCCGTCACATTGTCGTGCATGCTCCCTTCAGGCCCGTCCAGGTGACATTTGGTCAGGACTACATTTGCTTAGCCCCTCTACATGAGAATGCAATTAATTAAACTTGGCAAATAGAGTATGAGTGATTGGATGGAGGTGTAGGATCTTACGACAGAACTTTCCCTCATATGAACACAGTAATTCTTGCTTAGAGGTGTAGGATCTTGGCAAATGTCCACTTCCATACATGGCTAGAATTTTATGAAATACAATTTTGAGTGCAAGCAATATTATATTTTTTTACAGATATAGAGCAGCTAGAAGCCTAGAAGTAACAAATTAGTAGAAAAGTAGAAAACCATTAAACATATAAAAGTTGTACCAACCTAGCCATTAAAAACCACTGCAATTTGGTGGTGGTTGCTAACCTCTTCAAAAATGAAAATGGGCCGAGACATGCATGACCAGGGAGCTTACTGGTCCTGATTAATACAATAATTAATAAATTGATATTCTGCATTGATTCCTGATTTTGACATGATAATCCTGTTCCACATTATTTCTCGAGTCCTTCCATTTAAAATTTTAATTGTTTGTCTTTTTGTCTTTCCTTTTAGGAACCTGAGCCCATAGACTGGGATTATTACAGAAAAGGGATTGGTTCTCGATTGGTGGACATGTATAAAGAAGCCTTTGAGAGTAAGTTGCATTTTTCATAATAAACAGTTTAGATGCTTGCTGTCATAAAATGGTCTTGGAACATTCTCTGGTTACTGAGAAAAGTATTTACATTACATATAGACATTTATTTGTGCATGTACATGAATTACATACTTAGGCAGACAAGCGCTTACTTGGTCTTGCAATGCCTAAACCTAGCATGTGATGACAACAAACCAACAGTCTTCATAACCTGATTCTTTATAAAGTTGGACAAACTTGCTCCTCAATTGGTCCATGTACTTTGAGTTTTAACTTCATCCATGGCTTTGCTCTAAATTTTTCATCAAGTACGTTATCATGTTTTTGTATTCAGTGTTTCTATTTATAACCTTTTTGTTAGCATGAGCTTTTCATATTCGTAATTATCTAACTGTCCTGTCATTTGTAATTTTGCCATGGGAGTTTCAGCCTTGGTTGACTGCATGAATTAGTACATGGATCTTGTCACCTATTTCTTCAATTTGAGCAACTTTTTTCCTTTTAAAGTGATTACTTGTAGGTTTTTTCTTTCTGGAAGCTGATGATAGTAATGAGGCCTAAAGCAATTAATATACTTGGTTTTGAGCATAGCTACAAATATCGTTCTCGGGTTTTTTTTCGGCAAAATTTTTTTTTTTTTGCGAAAATCTCGGAGTTTTTTTTTTTAAATAAAAGATGAAAATGTTAAAGTAAAAATTCAAGAAGTGAAAAACTAATAAGTATTGCTTTGCATTTAGGAGGTCATGTCAAATACCGAAAACAAGAGGAAATAAAACATTGAAACAAAAATTGAAAAATATAAAAACAGAAAATGAAATAAAAAATAAATGAAAAATCGTGAAAAAATCGTGATAAAATTGCAATAAATTCATTTTTAACGTTTTTTCAATATATCACAATTTTTTCCTTATTTCCTTCATTAATATCGCTATATTTTCGAAAATATAGCGATATTTGTGGCTATGGTTTTGAGTTACCCTGACCTGCATGGAATAGCAAAAGGTGGCTTGCAGGGCTAAGAAGCAAGCAGCATCACTGAAGAGAGACCATTACGGCATCTCATTTATTGTTCCTTCATATGCTAAAGAATGAATTCTTTGATCCTTAACCTTGCCATGCAATGAATTATGCAGTGCGCTTCTTGATTATGCAGTCGAAGCACACAACTTTTATTGTGTTTTAAGCTTTTAACTACCATTTTTTTCAGGCATAAAGATCCCCAAATTTGAGGACACAGTGACACCGCAGTACAAACCCAAGTTTGATGCCTTGGTAAGAAGAAAACTTATTAAAACCAGAAGGGATTTTTTGAATGTTTAATTGCAATGTTTTCTGTTAGGTAAATTTACCAGCTGCTTGGAAGTTGTAATGAAGTTTCTTTGATGGTTAGCCTTGTCTTATATATGGTCCGTCTTGACTTCTGAACGTGGTGAAACTCATAAAAGCATGCACTGAAACTGTTCCATTATTGCCTCTCTTAGTGATGTTTTTAGCTGCCATTAATGCTGAAGAAGATGCTATTAGTAGGAATTTTTAATCAATCAAAGGAACATTTTTGCCGATATTATGCTGTTATAGTAGAAGTATTCCTTTCTCAATATATTAGGTATGAAATGTGCTGGTGCCGTTATACCAGATTGAGGGTTTATATGTTGCTGATGCATTTTGTGCAGATGGTTTTCTGTAAACTCTTCTGTGGGATCCTCCTCTTGTTTCCTGTGCATAAGAAACTGAAACCGTTACCAAGTTTTGATTGAGATCTACTTTTCTTTTACTTCTAAGAGACACGAAGATATTTTTTTCTTTGCTGCAGCTTTATTGGGAACTTGTCTTTGTGAAAATTTTGTGTGTTACAGTTGGTGGAACTCAAAGAAGCTGAGGAGAAATCACTAAAAGAATCTGAAAGATTGGAGAAAGAAATTGCGGAAGTCCAGGAGTTAAAGGTTAGTAATCAGCATCCAATTGCTACTACATACTTTGACATGCTACTTTCTTGAGACATGACCGAGAATTTATTCATCCTGGCAGAAAAAGATCAGCACGATGACGGCTAATGAATACTTTGAGAAGCATCCTGAGCTCAAAAAGAAGTTTGATGATGAAATTCGAAATGATTACTGGGGTTACTGATCCCTGTTGGTTGAATCGGCAAAATAACTGGTCCTAGCTGCTTCCTGAGTTCCTTTCATATTTTGTTTGCAAATAAAATGTGATATACAGTGCCTTGTTCAGATTTTTTTTTCTCCTCATGGTATTCCATGTTAGAGAGATTTTACCGAACATATATCTATTAGAGGCTCATGAAGCCCTTAACTGCAGCATAATGCATGTCCTCGATTTATTGTTTAACAAATTAGTCAGTCTTTTGGTGGCATCGTAAGCACCTGGTGATGCTGATTTTTTAATGGCATCTCTTCTTAGAGGGGGATTGAGAAAATGGGCCATGGTCCTACCAAATTGGCTAACTTCCCAACTTTTACTGAGAGGAGGAGGCTTCTGGTCTACATTTGAAAGCTGGAAGCAGGACTCAGCTGCTCTTCTCCCCCAGCTACGGGATGGCAGGAAAACTACTAGCATAATGTAAGGCTTCAAGTTCGTGTTGTGCAGCATCATTCCATATCTAACTACCTAGCTGGTCACGAAACGTTTGCCCTGAAAATGTGGTGCATCAGGTCAGATTGGGACTAAAGTTATATCAGATGTCAAATCAACCCATGTTCGACCATGTGCATTGTCAAGGTGATCTAGGTACAAGACTCAATGAAAGCAGTTTGGGTGCCCAGGGATTGTACAGTTCAGCCATAGTATGGCAATCCTTTCTTTTTCTTATATTCCTAACATGGTTGAGTCCTGTTGCTGTGAAGAGCGCCATTAAACCACCACCTTTTAGATCACATGGTGACGATGAGTAGCGAGAGGACGTGGATCTCTTGGTAGGATCCTATAGATGTCTATTCATGTGAAGAGCACGTCTAACCAGGGCCACCATCTCCTCTCTTTTTATGATTGGTGTGATAACCTGAAGACAAAGGGTAGTGTTCGCTAGAGGCTTTCCTGCACTGTAACTTTCCACCTGTCGAACTGTTTTGATAAAACAGAATTCTATAAAGTTTGGCGTCGGCCACCTATAGATTGGCTACCTTTCTGGGGCTGTTTATAAAAGGATAGGATCTTCTTGATCCCCATTTTGTTTTGTACATGTTAACCCTAATTTTGTTTTAATGAAATCCAGGGTTAACCCCGGCAGCAGTTTTCCGAAAGTACGCAGCAACTTCTGATATAAATGTCTATTGTCTGGGTTTTTCTCTCCATCTGAAGCATGAAATGCCCTGGAGGAAACTTAGGTGTACCCATCTAACGGATAAAACAACCAAGGGGAGAAGATACCAAGCAATCCACTGGTTGCCTGAACGAATGGCGTCAGGAAAGGGCATAAGTATGGCTCCTGTGGAAGTTGCATGAAGCAGCAGGCTACCTATTATCGGTTTGGTATCGATTTCAGCCATTTTATTGCTTACTCTATTATTCTTCAAGGCTTGTTTCTTCATAAACCTTCACCATTCTTAATAATTAGACTAGCAAATTTTAGCCTTCTAGATTCGATGGACTGGTATGGTGGGAAAATTGGAGACGTATTTCCAATAATTATTACTGATTTCAAGAAGGCTGCCCTTTCAACTCATATCCTGTGTACGCCCACTAAATTTTCAGGCTTGGTAACAAAGATGCACAAGTACCGGTCCCCAGTTGGGTCTGATGCTTACTCCTGCATCCCTGTGGCATGACTTTTGCTAACCGTCAGGTTCGTTAATCTGATATACTTTATTAGTTTCTTTTGAGAGGGTCAGGAGTCCTTTGGCGATAAACTTGAGAGGCTTTATTCATTTTAACGCATTGCATGCATTAGCGACTTTTGCTTCTACAACCTTAGTCCACTCTCATAAAAACACCCTGGCTGGTAAGCTTGTCCCAAAGGTTTATGCACCGTGCGTTGCCAGGTCTTCAATCTATCAGATATAGCTAAATGGGATAGACAACACCCAAAATCCACCAGGAAATAAAGCACTTTAGCTTAAGCTTGCTGGTTACATCCGTTACTCAAACCACAAATGTGGCCATTATCATTTGCTTATGACTTTCACGTATACTGCGATTTATTAAATACATTCATATGGTGACAACAAAATCCAAATAAAAAAATGAAGGACTTGGAATGAACATTAACATTTTCCGATGAAAAAACACAATTTCGCAGCTCATCTTCCTGTATATACATGATAATGACCTGCAGATGCCACCCGTGTGCTATAGGTAAAGGAGGCACTGCTGATCAAGCTTGCCTAAGAACATATTGATAGAGACAATTTACAGACATCTTTAGATCGTTTATATGCAAGCTGTTAACAGCATATCTATGTGCCATAGACCGCAATGTACACTCATAGAATGCAGATACAGCACATCTATGTGCCATAGACCGCAATGTACACTCATAGAATGCAGATACAGGCCGCCAGAACATATCCATAAAAAAATTTGACTGGCAGCACGATGGTATTCTTGCATCGGCATATTTATCTCGCCTTTATCAGCAACTGTTCTTTGGTAGTTTCTTCAGTCGAATTATCTTTTTTAATCATTGCTTTCTTTGCCAACTCGTAGCCAGCAAAATTCATAGCTCCAAGAGGTGCAATCCAGAAAAACCTTGGAACTGCTCCCTTGAACAGACCCAGAGGGCCCTCATTGCGCAGGATTGAGAAAGCTATTGTTGTCATTGTTACTGGAACACCTTGTGGAGCAGTCATCGTTCTTGTCTTCATAACATCAAACGGAGTGGTGACAACAGCAGCAAGACCACCAGATAGGGCACCAACCACAATTGTCTCCCAAGGTTCAAGTTCACGCCTGAGGATCTGCTGAGTCGCCTGAAAATGGAGAAATCATATAAGAACCAAAAACATGGATACCCATTGCGATTGACCAAATATACTTCCTTCGCTCTTAGTCACGATGGGGGAAAACGGACAGAGATGAAAAGAAATTCATAAACAAACATGTAATCAATAATAAAAATCAGTATTGAGTTGTTCTAGTAAATTCAAGAACACAAATATCTATTAACCAAACAGAAGCTGGGAGATGTCGGTTAATCTCCCTGCAAAACAGAAAAGTGATAGCTCTCAAATTTTGGGAAATGCGTAACATTCCTTATTACTACAGCCCCATACACATAATAAGGAAAGAACTAGATTTCAAGAGGATTATGCCAAAAAAAGCACTAAACTACACAAATTAGCAATACCTTTTTTGCTTCCGCATACAATCCCATGCCAGCAACATAGAACGGAACCTCCCTACATAGTGTAGCCCCAGTTCCACGGAAGAAACCTTTCAAACCATCCTGCTGCAAGGTGCCAATTAATGCATCTCCCACATTGTCAAAAATGCCAGCCTGTAACCTCTGCTTCAGCACTTCACAAGGGATTCGGACAGCTGTTCCAAGAATGGTGCTGCAGAAAGAGGCAAGTGACTGGATCTGCAATAACACCACAAAAATAGGCTTTAAAGTGCCATGAGCAATACTGTGAAATATATACATACTCTTTCAGGAACCAATCACATACCAATGGCAGAAATCAAGGTCTAGCAAAACAGTACAGGGATCAACAAGCTAGTAAACTGGCAAGACGAAGCAGGATGGAACATAGAACGTCAAAAGGAGCAGGAAATGGGAGTTCCAAAATGTCCAAATACTGACTGCAGGTACCATCGAGAAGGAAAATGATAGGTGCAAGCTGTTTAACTCAATATGATCCTGAAGATGTGATTGGCACGGATTTTTCCGCAAGATGGAAGGCATATTCCATATTTGAAAATGTGACCTGAAAGGTTTGGCATATTCAGGGCCAATGGTTTTTTAAGCTCGTGAAAAACCTAGGGACATATTACCTCCTCAAGTTCCGAAAACATCCTACCAACCATGCCATATAGGTTGAATTTAGAAGGTCAGATACACGTGATCCAAACAAATGTAAAATGTATAGTTCTTATAGCTAGATAGTATGTAGAACCAACAGAACAACACATGGAAATATTAATTACCTGAATTTCAGGAACTGTTGGAGCAACATTCGTTAATAAAAGTTTGCTAGCTTCAAAGATTCCAGTACGCAATCCATGGCTGTAGTTAAAGGTGCAATGCTATAAGATAAAAGCATACATACACAAAGAACTAGACACAATTTGAAACAACCGTCCAACAAAGATACCTGGAAAATTGTCCAAGAATAGCAGGTATGGAACCCCTGTATAGTCCTCGCAATCCAATCTCTGGAAGTTTCCTTACAAGTTCTGGAAATGATAGAGTAGATGCTTGTACTCGAGTCTGATAAAATCCAAGAAAAAATATCATTGCGATGGAATAACATCTAATATGAATATAAGTTTGAATAGGCCAAGCTGGGGCCAAGCAGCGCCTACCCCACATTATGCTAATAGATGCATCCAGCGTCAAACTGTTTACCTCCTTCAACTAGGTCTTTACAAACTGCCTAAAGTCTAGACAGTTGGGTGGAGCTTTTGATATTCGATAAATTTAACATAATTTAAACAAATATTCATACAACTGTAATACTTATGATCACTGGAGAATATTAAATAGTACCAGGATGAAAACCTAAAACACATGTGAACCAGACTCCTCGAGAGAAAGCAAAACATAATTTTTTAGTCAAAGTACAAAATGCCTATGTGGCAAATGCATCAAAAACTGCTCGCAATAGAAACCAAACAGATTGTAGAAAAATAGACCAGACAGATCAACCTACAAAGAAGCATCTCTAAGGACCTCAGAACGTCCAATTAAACTCAGTCAACTCATCAAAGACCTTGTCATTAGTAAAATTACCCACCATAAATTACCCAGAAAAATTCAAAACTAAAACTCAAGTTGGCAAGTTACTTAAGTTGGGAAATGTAAAACTAAAAGGATAGTTTCTCTTAGCATCCCAGCTCAGAGTCATCTTCTTGGGCCAACCACTACCCTCTCTCCAAGGGTCAGAACCATAATGGTAGAGCTAAACTATTTAAAATCTCAAAAGGATGAGATCCCAATGACCAACCCCTGTCAGCCATCCGCACTACAAGCTATAGAAGACAAAAAACATACATTATAGATTTCCTCCTTGGATCCAACTGAAGAAGGAAAACTGTATACATAATCAAAAAGTTACCAAAACCTTTTTCTCTTAACATTTGAGACACTGACTACAAAACCCAACGGAATCTTAACCAATCAACAGTCATAAGCAACTCTGAATCAATAGAACTTTGAAGTTTCTGTCATTTGTTTTTGCCAGCAGTGTGCCCTTTTGGATGTTTTAACTTGTGCTATAGTAACCAATAAGTTGCTTGGATTTTTCATTCAAGAAGTCGTTGCAATCCAAAGTTTCTCAAATTTCAAAGAAGCCTCGACATTGTGTAGACGGAGTAATCAAAGCATGCCTTTTGAGTGACTTCAACTGAAGAACATTAACTAGTGCAGAGGATGATGAGTCAACAATCTTAAGGTCGGAGAACCAGGTGCAAAAAGTTGAACAGTGGAAACAATAGCAAGTGAATTTCTTAAAATCTCATAAGATCCATGCACACCTATGCAGACATTAACACAATGTTATAAAATGTATACCAGTATAACTCAGTCCTAAATAACATAATACATAACGGATTGCAATAATCATAATATTTCTTCATGCTTAAAATCCCGAGAATAAAAAGTCATATTGATATAAAAATGATACCACCTAAAATAGTCATAAGATAACACACTGAGTCACATTGGCACAAAATATCAGACAACAATGAATATACACTGTGAATGGCATGAATATTTTACAACTAAGTTTACTAATAATAATAGTTCAAAATACTTAACAGATTGAGAAGCCCTTTATTTTTCTACAAGAAAGGCTCTAAATCAAAATTCTCCCTCATGATGTAAAATTGTTCATTTGACAAGCTCAAGGGGGTTGACCTATAGGGGTTTCATATGTTCTCATGCCAAATTTTGTACCCTTGATTTTTCCTTCTTACACATTCAAAATATATGCCACATATTTGCTATTTGCTCACTAGTTAAAAACTGAAAGCACTAACCAACCCTAAGCAGTGGCCTTCCAACAAGTGCTAGGAAGGATGCCGCTTAGGTGGGCCAAAAACAGTATATGAAAGGAAAATAAAACGGGGAAAAGGAAAATGAGAAGAAAATGACACAAAGGGAAAAAAGCAGAACAAAAAGAACAAAAAAACGTAGAAAAAGAAGAAATTAGGAGGAAAAAAAATAAATATTCTTCTGGCTTAGGTGCCTAGGTGGCCCAGCCTAGTAAAAAAAAAATGGGCACCAAGCACCTAGGTGCACCCTAAGCATGCTTTTGACTACTAAGGTCATTTAAACTTTAAAGTGTGTGTATATATATATATATGCACACACCCTTGAGTTCCTCAACCTAAAATACAATTGTTTTACATAATCTGATGGTATATATAGGTCCAGAACCTTTTGTTAAAGCAAGCTCTGTTTCATATCTTTAAGAAAAAAAAATCATGATTTTCTATTCCATCAAATTTTGATGGCAATGCGAGCTGCTGATATTTATGCCATTGACTTCCTTGCACATTAATATCAATGTTATATAGAACTTGTTATTTGTCAAGTAAATTGTGTAGGTCACATTTATCAAATTACTTTGTGATCCATTCATTTAATCAGGGGGGCAGCACATAAAATTTGGAACAAGCTCAATGACGAGAATTATCAATTTCAATTGATCAAGCATTAATGTCCACGATACAACAACTTAGCCCCTCTCCAGATCCTAAATTTTTCATCATATCACAGACATCAAAATCACCCCTTGAAATTAAATATCATACAGGTAAGTATTGAAAAAGAGAGTTACCTTCATTGAATCAATTGGATGCAAGAGAGATGTAGAAAGTGCACAGGCAAGGCCACCTGCCAATGCAGATTTAAGAACACTTCCAGCAGGTATTTCAACAGGTGGAGGAACAGCAACAAGCGTAGCTGCTTCAAACCATATATTCCTGCCAACAAACAAGAGGGCAGTTGATGTAGTTACAAGTGTCTTCAAGTTCCAAGTGCTTCACAAGCGCTTGTAGTGTAGCATGGACCCCTAATTCATGCCATACAATGTGATGAAACTATTTCAAAGAGAAATGCGATTATATGTTTTGAATGTTATTTCCAAAAGGTTCTGCACAGATACTACATATCTTCTACAGCTGAAGAAATCTGTGTTTTTCTTGGTATTGGAATTGGAACGAAATTCATTTGCGAAAAGATCAAGAGAAGTAACCTGTATGGACATTTTTTGAAATATTTTTCTGGTATAAAATATAAAAGAAGAATATTCTGCAGAACAGTGCAACAACATAGGCTGAATTGGCTTTCAGAAGGTAGGCATCGGCACCTGCATTATTTTGGTTTGCAAAGATACCATCTATAAGCTAAAGAGTAGAGACCTTTCAAATAAAAAACATAAATCATCCCCTAATAGACCATATGCCAGAAACAGGAAAAGAGAAAGACATGAAAAGGGCATGTTATATGTTTAGATAACAGCAGCAAATATTGACATCAAAATTTGTAACATGAAAATTTCTGGTTTATAAAAGAGACCTCCTTGTCTACAAGCATTTGACATTGCATTACATTATGTAATATAATCTTACCTTGGATCATCTTCAAGTCTCTCCGATGGAAGCAAAAGCATAAAATTTCTGAAGTGGCCATACGAAATGGATTCTTCTGCATCAGCATTTAGAAAACGCATCATAGCTACAGCATTATCTTCATTAGCTGGAAGCCCTGCATTTTTTAATGATTCCAAAATTTGACTTTTCTGCAAGGTTCCTGATTTGCTCAAACATAAAGTTGTATAAGCACGAAGAATAGTTGGCTCTTTTTGCTCCATTAAGGATAAGAATTGGCTCCACCCGAAAGACTTAGCAAATAAGTGGCTCCTTGTTCGCCGGAGAAAGTCATGGGCATATCTACGAGGTAATCTTCTCTTCCGCATCGCAATTTCAAGATCTTCAAGTGTTACCTGGCCATCACCATCTCTATCCAACTCATCAAACAGACGCCTCCCTGGATAATAAATAGATACAGTTAAACTTTTGCTCAACATAGCAAGTGGAGCGTCAAACAGACGGACACTCAGTCATCGAAAATCATCTACCATATACTAGATATTTAAAATAAAAACATGCTCATATGCTAGTACGATAATTGCCCTGATCCAAAAGTGTTCCCAGATATTTAGTCTTTCTTATCCATATTAAAAAAGCATCTGCCTATGCCCCAGCCCCAGGGATATGGCTGAAGATATGGGGATACAAATATTTTAGTTTAAAAAATGTAATTTTTGTATAAAATCATACAGAATCGGAACCAAGATGATAAGACCTGCAACATACACAACATATCATACTAACTTTATCAACAATTTCCCCACTTCATAAGAACCCCCACCCAGACATTAATGGACGATTTATTGTTTACTACATCAGAACAACTAATCCATACACAATCATGAATGAGATGGTACATGCCTACAACCGGTGCCACTTCATTATCAAGGATGGTTTCAGTCTGTGTACGCTTAAACCTAAATAACATTAAGATAAAGCTGTTTGCCTTCTACGTTTGGGATTATATCATTCAATTCATTGTAATTAGGATTACTTCTCTACCATAATACTCTTTAAACGTGAGAAACTGACACAGTTCATGGAATGACAAATATGACCTAAGAGCTTTACCATTTAAAGACCTGTCTACATTCATGGTATTTTAATCAGTTGTTTATCTCACCCAGTACCACTCATAGTGTTAGAGTTCTGAAAAATGATGCAACAGGCACTTGTGCATCATATAAGCGAATTGTAAGAATAAGTTTCACACTATAAGCTTTAAGTCGCTAAGATGTCAGTTTCCAAAGGAAAGATAAAGCAAGAAAAGCAGTCAGACATGGCGGAGATTTAATGTCACTGAAACATTTAAGAGAGCTAAAAAAACACGTCCTCAGGTTCACAGTTTTTATATTAGTTTGAAGACCATAGGTACCAATGAAGTAACATGTAGAGAAGACTGCAATTCCTTGGTTATCCACGAAACTGCTCATCAGCAACGATTAGATGGAAAGTGATCATAAAAAAGCCAAACCAATAGATGTAGAAATATTACCTTCAGACTGCGTGTATCTGAAGAAATCCTGGACAGAAAAGAGTTTCTTTTTATCAGGATGGTCATGTGAGGACTTCCTTATCTGGATTACAAGATCGAGCAATTCCGTCAAGGACTTGGTGGAGATTGTGGACCGCAACTTCTCGACGTTGGACAATGGAATGTTGAGCAATCCAGCTGCAATCTTCTGCGGGGAATTGGTGTCACTCTCACTGGTGCTCACGACATTATCTGGTGAATCTTCTTTGGCCGGAGCTTCTTCGACAACTGTTGGCAACCCTCCCATTCTTGCAAACCTCAGGTTTGCCAAGAGCGAACCGACGTCTGCTTTTCTGTTCTTCAAGATATCAGTCACAATCTCTAGATGAAACTGCGGAGATGATAGTTCACCTTGGCTGGGACGCTTAGGATCCGCAACATAACTTTTTGGGTCATGGTTTTTACAAGCGTTTTCTCTAAAACTCTGGTCAACATTGTGAAGGTTTTGGGAGAACTGCTCGAAAACAAACGCAATAAGGATCTGAACAGGGGCTCTCTCGCCATCTTTCACAGTAGGATCCTTCTTATCATTCATCTGGATGTTCTCCTTTCGGCAAGAACTTCCGCGTGTGGACGGCCCAACACAAGGCAAGGGGAAATCACCCTTTTGGTTTACATCTGTTGTATCCGATCGACCAAGACTAGAGCTTCTTTCCTTATCATTTTGGCTACCCTGCTTCCGGAAGCACTTTTTTACACTCTTGAAATGGCCGGGAATAGCCTGAACGAAATTGTTGAACAAAAGGGACCATAGCATTGCAAACTGCAAGCAGTTCGCACATGACCCATCATCTTTGCGAGCAATAGACGAACTACCATCCTCATCCTTCAATTTCTTCTTCGAGAAATCGGATTTACATTCACCTCCAGACTTTCGGAAAACCAGTCCACCGAATCCCTTGATAGGAACTTTAATTGAATTCCTCCTAATCTTCTCACCAACGGCAGCATCTGGAGCTCCAGTATGACAACTACCAATCCCGCAATCAGTCCTGTGAGTCGCAGCGCTCAACTGAGCAAACAATTCCGAATCCGACTCGCTAGAAATGCTTTTGGCACCCAAGAATTGAGATTCCAGGCCCTTGACAGTCTGCCGGAATCCCGATTCAAGGGGAACGAGCGCTTCTTTCATCACATTAAAAGAATTGATGAAAGAATCCACAGGAAAACCGCCATTCCACCCGGATTCATTCCCAGAAGAAACCTTATCCTTCTGTCCAGGCAATGCCCCATATGCAACCATCCCTAAAACCCTGTCGGTTACTCAAACACCACGGCAACACCCCCAAAACCCACTCAGAAAGCCACAAGTGAAGCAAGAAAATGCCTACAGAAACCACAACATAGATCAGTGCGCTCGAATTCGATCAAAAAAGCACTCCAAACAGCAACCACCACATCAACGTCCAAGAAAACCCTAATTCCAGCGAAATGAGCGAAGGAATGGGAAGTGCGGAACCAACAAGACGATGCGATGAGATTATCCGTCCCGGAACTCGACACCGCGAATTCCACAAGAGAGACGGGGGAGTTCAAACCCTAGAAACACGCCGCTCAATCGGCGAACCGGATAATCGGCAAGGATGGACGATGGGATAGCGAGATGGAGAGAGATAGGGGCCGCCTGGGCCGCCGATCGAAATCGCGAGGGCGTTCCCGTCAATTCGCGTCCACCTCCTCCCCTCTGCTAAATTTGGCGGAAAGAGGTTGAGGGTGACGAAGATTTGGGAAATTTATATTTCTTTTCTTCCCTTTTTTTCCTGAATTTTGTATTTATACCTTTTTTTTGTTCGAAGTGATCCTCTCGGGGCGCGATCAGATAAAAGCTGACGTGGCGCTTAGTTGGAAGGGAGTTAATCATGCGTATTAGCTTCATTAATTACATAAACGAGAGTACTTAACTTAAAGTCAGATGAATTTACCTTTTTGTCCCTGGATTCGTTCTCCTTCGTCGGGACCATGGATCTGGACCACAGAACTGGTGGGTGGATCTCAGGGAGAAGGAATGATAGCCGTTGATTTTTTTGACCGACGGATGGGAAGAGTGAAGTGGTCCTGAGGACGTGCAAAGATTTTTGGTGGGGGTGGAAGGACTCGTATCTCTCTCTGTGGCCGGGAATTGGAATCAGGTTTGGTACTACATTCAATCACAAGCCCAGCTAGAAATTTTTTATAAGGAGGTCGAATTATAGTTTCAAAATTTTTTGTTGAGCTTAAAATATAATTTTTTATATAAGATAAATGAAAATGGTCAAAATTTAAATGTAAATTTTTTTATATAAGATAAATGAAAATGGTCAAAATTTAAATGTAAATATAAAAAAAATTGAAGGGAGACCAAGGCCCTTATGAGTAGGAATGAACACGAGCCAAGTCGAGCCCGAGTTTACTCAACTCAAGCTTAGCTTGACTAATGAAACCTCGAGCTTGACTCGGCTCAAATTCGAGAATAGTTCGACAAAAGCAGCTCGAGCTCGACTTGGTAGTTATGTGTCAAACTCGAGCTCAACTCGATTAAGGCTCGACAAACTCATTTGAATAGAATTGATATTCATCGTTCCGTGTTGATTTTGAACTTGACTCGATTAAGACTCGACAAACTCGTAAACTCGTTTGAATATATCAACTTGACTAAGGCTCGAGCTCGATTCGACAGTTATGTGTTGAGCTCAAACTCAATTCGATTATTTGAATGAGTCAACTCATGAACTTGATTTCGACTCGTTAAGCAAATAACTCGACTTGAACTCGTTCATGAGCCGAGCTATAACGAGTAGAGCTTGAGTAGCTCGACTCGTTGTTCACCCCTACTTACAGCTCCGACCCTACAAAAGCATTTATGTGTAAATCACGCAATTTGTATGACATGACAAACCTTGGTCTATGGGAGAAAGGGGAATCAAAATATGAGAAGGCACTTTCCATATTATGTCATTAAGATGGGAAGTCATGTTCCCACATTTTACTATTGTAGAGTTTTTTAATTCCATGTTTACCCTTATAAGAAAATGGATCTTTTGTATAACTAACAGGAGCATTTTGGTCACTTTTTGTCCATAATACATGGTCCCTTGTTGGGGGCCATAACATATAGCCTACTCTAGAAGTGGATATGTATGTGACACATTTAATCTATTCATGGACTATATATGTGGACCTATTCTGAATTAATTTCAGTCAACCCATCAAACTCAAGACCAAATGTACCTATCAAAAATATTTATTCTATAAATTAGTTGGATGCCAAAGCTTCCACCTGACACACTCATAAACACATATATTGCCCTATATTGATTGGTTGTTTCTAATGATTGGGGGTGTAATAGGTTCACCTGTCCTACTAAAACCAAGTGCAGATCAAGGGGTAGAGTCTAAATACCAACTCTCTATCCAACAAAGGAATCACTATATCATAGGATCTAAAAACATGAAATAAATTTTTATAGAACCGTTTGTTTATTATTAGGAATAACATGTGTATGTTTCAAGAATCTGCCTTAAAATTGGAGTAGATTCATAAAAAACAAACCGATTATAGGTGTCAAGCCCAGTATGTGAGTTTGCAGTGTGTTTGGATGCCGGCCTAACAAATATTATTCATTTCCATTGAGTCAATCCTCATCGGGATCAGTACTTGGAGAAGTCAATCCCTGTTTGTACAATTAACAACAAAAGGTGGTTTCAAAAATGTACTTCAATGAGCAAATTCTCCCATTTTATTTGAAAAACTACAAAATGACACTTAACTTTCAATTTATTTATTTATTTTTTGGCCTTTAATGGAAGCAGAGCATGACATTCCATTTGCGATGACAGAATGTGTAAAAAATTATCTAGTTTCAAATACTCAAACTATCTAACAAGTAGTTTGAGCATTATACCGTCGCATATGAAATGTCATAACAGCCAAATTACCTTCAAAATTAAAACGTCTCAAATATGAGCATCTTTCTGGTATTCAATCCTTCAAAAGTTAAAGTTTGTATAAGGTTCATTTGTTACATTTTAAGCACCGTGGTACCTCATCCTTCTTGGGGAGTTGTTTTCTTTTTGCATGAGGGTGACGCCATTCAAAGGATTTTATCCAAAACATGTGGTGAAAATTTGGCCGTGGCTGCCAATGGATTGGCCTGTGTGAACTTCCCAAATCAATATGTTCTCAAAGCCAGGGAACATAACAAGGGGCCAATATGACCCCTTTATCTTAGCCAATATAATTCGAGGGCTATATAGGCCTAACTGGCATATATCCATCCACATACTTGCCAATATATTAATAAAATAATATTTGATTTTTTTTTTTTTAGTTTAGTTAACTTTTTTATATATGGCCACTACAGCTCCTTATTGATGAGAGTTTGGCCCTTGATAGTGGACTTTTGTTAGGGGCATGGATTTTTCTTTCTAACTTTTTTTTTTTTGGAAGTGTAAGTTATCGGTGCACTCTAAGAAAGTGCAAAATGCTCTTTCTTAGTTAGTCTTATCCAGCCAGCGAAGTGCCTTGTCTTGAGGCACTAAAATTTATGTATCCTATATAACAATTTAAAAAAATAATATTTTAATCCATGTCAAAATTTTAAAATTATAATTTAATTTTTTTATAAAAAATTTTTAGCTCTGCCCTTGAATGTTGTATCGGTGATATTAAGAATTTAACATTTTGATGTCTACAACATTGGTCCAAATGGCAACCAATTGTTTCGAGTCCCATTAGTCCGATAATCAAGGAGTATGAAATTGATCCCTACACATAAATTAAGTATTTATGGGGTTGTGTAGAAGGCACGTCGTCGGTTCGATTTTCATGGGTTTTATTACTCTGGATTGTAAACATTGGGATTCCGACACTCCATATGAAGAGCATTGAGACTTCTTTTTCGATAGGTTGTTAATCTATTAATCACTCAGGGAATAAACGGAGAGGACTTTTAACCCAGCACAGTTGCATTGCAACTAGAACTAGAACATGAATATGGTTTTTTTTACCTTTTAAGATGTTGAGAAACATTAATTTGATGTCCAAACAATAAGTTCTAAAGCATATTTTAGATCTTACAGTTGATGATGTATGTGTATAAGGTTTGGCTATGACAATACCGCATCTAACTATAGCTTAATGTTCATATATTACTATGTAGGTACTTTGTGAGCAGCATACGATATTCAATAAGCATAAAAGGTCAAATAAATGTGAATCATTGTGATTGGATCGAATACAAGATCGTTTTGGGGCTGCTGGTTTCACACCGCTATGCACCAAAAATAATAATATATTTTTCTTGAAAGATTCTCACCGCCATTATAATTTATGTGTTTTCTGCCATTATTTATTGACATTTTTACCCTTGCCAGTTAGAGAGAGAGACACTTTTTTTTTTGTTTTCATGACAAAAATCCATGTACTTATTTATTCCTATATTCTTTCAGTAGTTGGGAGCATTTCCTGTGGTTGACGTCTCTTCAGCTAGCAAGTCAAGACAAGACGATGGCATAAATAAACAAGGAGACTAGAATCTCACCAAATGAGTCACACTTTCAAATTTCTTTAAAGAAAACCTTGTAGCACAAATTCATGCATTAAAAAATTGGTGATAACTTGACTCGACAGCTAGGGCTGAATTGGCTCGACTCGAACTGACTCAAAAAAACTTGACTCAGCTCGACTCGATTACAAACTAGTCGAGTTCGAGCTTAAATTTATACTCAAAATTTTAAACAAGTCGAGTTTGAATTATAAGAACTCAACTTGTTTAAGCTCGGCTATGCTCGATTACAAAAAAACCAATTCACGATAGTCGAATTTGTGTGAGTTAACAAGTTAATCGATTTCACGAGGTAAACAAGTTAAAGAAATACGAGAGAGGTTAAAGTAAACTAATTAAATGAGTTAAGTGAGTCAAGCTCGACACAATGTAGTTGAGTTGAGCTCGAGCTTTTTGTCTCCATTGCTGCTCTTCAAACAGAAGCAACCTTCTTGATTCATCTCTCCAATTCATATCAAGCAATTCTGCCTCAAAAATTAAGTAGTTTCATGGAAATCTGTAACATAGTGTCACATGAATTTGTCATAAATTTTGGTTGGTCTGGTATTGATGCTAAACATCCCCTTAGGACAATGCATTTTTTTTATCAATGGGGAAAAAACTGATCATATTGCAACCATATATGGTCTGCATATATATATATATATATATATAGTAAAAGTAGTGGGTAAAATTTGGTTGATGAGGTTGCTTATTTTACCTTTTTTTTTATCGACTTAGGAAAATAGGAGTGATCCCATATAAATGTATACCAAAATACCTATAGTTTTTTTTTTTTCTCAAATACCATACCCTTGCCTTTCTCTTAACCTACATAAGTACTTCATCAACTCAATAGCTGTTTAACCCAGGGGCAGAGACAGGTATGGATACTTTGTGGGCAATTGCCCACACAAACTCCCAAAACTTCTTGTTTTCATATTGGTATTTTAAGAAAAAATTTATTCACTTGCTTATTGGTGAAAGCGACACCAGGAAGTAAGTGAATATTTTTTAGCCAAAATTTTCTAGTTCCGCCCCCTGGTTTAAACCATACAATGAGTTAAAAGAAGCACGCATGTGTGAAGACAGATCTGATTTGATGATTTTTTGTCAATTTCCAATGTACCGAATCATTTTAATGCATTTTTTTGCTGCCTGGGATTCGATCTGTCTGCAAGTGTTTAGGTGCACAAAAGTAGCAAGAGCAGTCACCGACACCAGCATTTTATGATATTCGGGAGCCCATCTCCATCTGGCGGTACAATTTCAGAACCGGTTCAGGTCATTTTAGACCGGTTGATTCGGTTCAAGTTCGATTAGGTTTGTTAATCGGGACCAAGTCGACTCAGTTTAAGGCCGAATCGGGTTGTTAAGGACCGGGCTGAACCACCAACAAACCGAGTCCAAGTTGAAAAAAAAAAAAAACTTTTTTGCTAGGTTCATGAGATTCCTGTTTCCACACGGAGGTACTTGATTGCATATCAAATCTATCTTCAATAACTAATTTCTTTCTGGTTGAACCAACGGCTCGACCTAAGCCTAAGGGTGAAAATAGGGCTGGGCATCGGCCGGCACCGTCCAAGCCCGAGCCCAAAATAAAAAAGAAGAGGAAGGGAGGGGTTTACCAAAAAGCCCAGTGATGCTTGGTCAGGTTAACCATATCTATTTTTTTGGATACTCACATACGAATCCAAATTCGAAATTCAATCTTACAATCCTATCTAATTTTTACATTTATATCTGAACTGGAATCGAAATTTCGACCTGTATCTGGCGGATTTTCAAAAGGTAAGAACATTGGATGTATGATATTTATTTAAAACTAAATCTGATCCAAATTTGAATTTGTATTTGTTTGGATGTCCATATCATCCAAAAAGATTCATTTCCTAAATCTAAATCCAATCTGATTTTCTAATCAAATACTAATATTTATTCATATCTGATTCTTTCGCAACAGTATCAGATATATTGACATCCCTACTAACATGTACCAAACCAAATGTTCCATTAAAATTGTACTCTTTATAAATTCTTTCACATAATTACAATTTCTATCAAAAGTGGTCGTTCTCTAACACCATTTTTACATCACACCTTGTTTTAGAAGCATCCTATTTATGTAGTTTTTAAAAAGTGACAACCCTTTTTCTCTCTTAAAAAAAGGAACATCATCAGTCACGATAGAAAGTACCCGACAATAATTTCCATGTGCAAATAGAATATGGTTTGGAGAGCTTCTCCTCTCCATTCCACGCGTTAATAATGACAAGGAATGCTGCCATCACCACCAGCTCACTAACCTTATCTCAACCAACAATTCAAACAGTGACAATAATGTACATAAAAAATATTTCAGCACAAACAATCACAGAAAAAAGTTCACCATAAAGTGAACCTTGGTGAATGACCCACACATTTAATGTCTTGTGTGTATTCCCAACCTCTTATTTTCCAAACATTTTTCAAATAGCACAATCGGGCAGTACCACTATTTACATTCAAATGGTTCGAGGACAAAACCTATTGCCACCGTTATGTTCCAGTGTGTTATTTCTCTGATATGCTGACAATAAGAAGCGCGACACTTAAGTTAAAGGGTGCACCATAAGTCAACCTAAACCCTAAAACAAGCCAAAACCTTATAGACATATATAGTCTTAAGGGTTTTATGCCAAAGACGGTTTTCCTTAAGTAAAAATATATAAATAAAAACTATTATTTTTCAAACATTTTCCAATAATTCCTTAATAAGATTCATTTTGGGGGTCTACTTAGCACTTGGTGACTTAGGAATAGGAAAAAAATTGAAAGCTATCAATTCATACTTGCTTTATTCAAGATATTTTCAACAATTCCTAAAATCTTTTTGGAGGAAAAAGATCGAAAGCCATCAATTCGTACTTGCTTTATTCAAGATATTTTTCAATAATTGCTAAATATCTTTTTGGGTTCTACTTAGCTAGCACTTGAGTCCGGGTTGAACACAAAAGATGGGTAGCTATCAATTTGTTCTTGTTTCCATACAAATGCTACATATTGTAGCTAGAATGCTGACATTGATGAAAACTGTTTTTGGTTGCTATTGTTGTCTCTTACGAGACTTGATAGCGAGAGTTTGTGTTTGGCAATTTTGGACTTGAAACTATGACAAATGTGCGTAGTAGAGTGAAGCAAGTCGAGTCCAACTATCCCCACAAGTACTTACTAACCTAACAATGTGTTATAAAATTAAATGTCACAAAAATGTTGGAAGTGACCACCAACAAAATTTACAAACATGTGTTCATTGACCGGGGAAAATAGAGCGCGGGAACCTATAGCGGTGACTCCGATCACCGGTAAATGGATCTTCACCCACAAAACTTTCCACCGCCTAGTGCTCCGGCGTTGCTGCCCCCACAGAAGATGTATGGCGGTGAATTTGGCAGTCCCGTTATATGCGAGTGGCAGTCTCACAGGTATAAATTTATGTGAGTGAATCTGTTGACGAAAGACCCTCCTACATATAAAGCGGATGGTTGCCTCTTGTATTGTCTACAATTTATTCCACACAGGAAATCTCCAAGGAAGGAGCCGTGCTGCTTGGCAACAAAATTAACCTAACAATACAACTGCAGTGAACCAAAAGAAAAATTAATGCAAGAAGATGATACGATCATGACTGGAATTTAGAGGAATGTTAATGTTACCAAAATGGTTTGGTTGTTTCTAAGTGTGATCGGTTACCAATAATTAACCAATTGTCCCTAAGGAAAGAGTTTGTTAGAGTGTGAAGTTTGGCCCCTACTCAATAGTTTGTAAGGGCATTATTGTAATTTTACAGTTTAGACAACAAGAAGGATTATGACATTGCACAGATTTTCAGGAAAATAGTGAGAAAAGGCATGTAATATTCAATTGGCTTGGAAACCCAAGTTGAACGAGGGTAAGCTATATATAAAAGAAATGAAATTCCTGTACTTGAGAGAATCATCTACTTGTAATAAAGGAGAAAGAAATAGAACCTAATGTAACTTTTCTTTTGCATGTGTCTATATATCTTTCCTCAAAATTCGAAAAGAACATCCAAAACTTAAAAAAAAAGAAAACAAAACAAAACAAATCAAAACGAAGTAATAAGATGAAGAAAGGCAGAACCTTGCACCACCAGTTCTTGTATTGTATGAAGAGCAAACATTTATGGTGACCCTTCATGAAATATACCATTTTTAAATACTTCTTACGAAAGATAAAAGAAGCTCCTAAGGATTAGAAAGACATCATACAAGTAATATGTCATGCAAGATCGTCCATATGACTTACTAGCTTGATAGTAAAATTTAACAAGTGTTGGCAAAATATTGGCTTGGTCATCATAAAGTCAGTACAAACAACAATAATATGTTGTTCTTCTACACATTCTAGAGATAATCATATAAGGTTGAAATCGCTTGCTAACCAAGAAAATCAAGATTCAAGGACAGAAATCTTTACTAGTAGAATGGAACAACTAGATGACCAAGAAAGGGAAAAGGTGGTGGCCAGCTAAAGACAAACTAGGTTCAAATTTTGTCATCCCATGAGGAAGCATCATCATTTGCAATAGGGCCTTTTCTAAAATGCTTACCTTTTACTTTCCTTGGAGCTGAGTTTATTATGCTTCTTGTTTTACATACAAATTTTGTTGTATAAAATTCTTCTAAATGAAAACCTAGAAAATGCTGAAAAAGAGAGATAATTGTATTATCCCACTCGGCAAAGAAAGTTGTTTTATATTCGACTTTCTACCTAAAATAGGTTATTGCAACACTTTCTAAGCTTGAATATGCATTATATTATCAATTTTCATGTACAATATGCTCAAGATAGCACTTGAAAGAAGGCATATTCGTATCATAAAATACTTATGCAGAAAATATTCTCAAGAAGCAAAAATGTGATCATATAGTCACTCCAATTGATTAAGTGGAGTTGAAGAAGAGCACATGTTATGGGAAGGTGAATCATATATATTTTAAAAGACTAGTTGAAAGTCTTTGATATTTGATATATATAAGGAAAGATATTTTATTATGGAACTGGCTTAGTAAGTAGATATATAATACCCCTTGCGAGTCGCACTTGAAAGACACAAAATAATCCATTGGCATATAAAATCTATGTTTTATCATAGTTTATTTTATTCATTTATAAATTATTTTTCTCTTGTAAACGATATGGATACTAATTGAGCATGAGACTTGGATGAAAGAAAGGGGCACTCTAGTTTTTTAATATTTTTATTTACATAAATTCAAACAGAAAATCTGTTGTCTCTTTATCTATTTGTGAAGTGGAATTTAAAGGATGTTTGTTATATTATATGGGCAATAAATTTGATCAAGTTTATGCATTTAAAAAAAAAAACTATCAAAGTATATATTATAAAAGTTGGCTAACTTTCACCTAAGTTTATGGGTTTTCATTATAAAAGGAAAAATATTGATATCAAGTTTCTTTCTATGAAAAGCAAATTGAAAACAAAGAAGAAACCTCTAGAGGTTGCGACCAAAATTAGAACAGAAGAGTTTAATCTAAATTGAGTTTAAAGGGATAATGGAAATTAAGCATAATTTGAAATGCATGGTTGCCTTTTAAATTAGATGGGATATATGAGGTATTTTTTAAAACTTATGGGTAAAGAAAGGTTTAAGGGAAGACAAATTTATATGTGGCCTTAAGGAAGAAAAAGGATGAAAGAATGAAAAACAAAAAAGAGAAAAAAAAGAGGGGTGTGGGGGGAATGATTGTTTCTAATAGCACGGCTTCATCTCAAGTATGAATGATGTGATTTTAATACATTAAAGGTAATTTTGAAAAGTTATAGAATAAAACCTCATCAAGTTTGCATTCATGCAGTGATTCTTGAATAGATTTTACAAACCTTTGTGACATGTAATTTCTCTTTATTTCTTTTCTTTCTATCAAGATATATGTTACTTTAAATCCAAAATAGGTATTTTTCATATTTAAAGAAGAAAAATGGTGAAAGAGTGAAAAGTAAAAAAGAAAAGAAAGTGGGAAAAACAGGAATGGTTGTTTCTAATAGCAAGGTTTCATCTCAAGCATGAATTATGTGATTTTAATATATTAAAGGTGATTGTGGAAAGTTATAGATACAACTTCATCAAGTTTGCATTCTTGCATTGATTCTTGAATAGATTTTGCAAACCTTTGTGACATGTAATTTCTCTTTATTTCTTTGCTTTGTATGAAGCTATGTTACCTCAGATCCAAAATAGGTATTTTTCATATTTATGCACTAAGATAAGTTAATATAGTGAAGATCTATTCTAAATTTACCATGGTGGAGGTTATTCTCCCTTTTCTATTACCAAACGGAAACCAAGAATGCAAATCAATCAAAGAATAACTATTTAGAATGACAGAAGAACTGTTTGTACTTATGCAAGAACACAAATAAGGACTACAAAATATCTAATTACTCGTTTAATAAAAAACTTCCACACCTTCAGTAGCAAGCATCTTTGAAGAATTTGAAATCAAACGAGCATATTGCCAAATGAACTATAAAGATCTCCATAACTCACCTCTCCCTTTCCACCACAGAAACATCTCTGTTAGCTATTGCTATTGGAGACCAACTCTCATTGATCTACGAAGGTTATCCAAGGATATACATTGCAGAAAATCCTCCAGGAGGAAACCGCTTAGTTAAGAACAATAATGAATTCAAATATTGAACATCTAATACTAATTTCCCACCATTGCTCTAGCTAATACAATAAATTGATTTAATCTTCTTGTTAATTTTTACCACCACCATTTGATTGCACAACTCATGAGCCTATAAAACTGGAAACCCACTGATCAAGCAGCCCAATGCAAAATAACCACATGAATATAGTACGATGTGACACTAGTGCCCATGAAAATTAAAACTGTCGACTTTACAAAGTTTCAGATGTTCATGCAATGGCAATTTCTTAGAATACATTCATTATATGTTCTTCCAAGTGAGTGCATCTAAATTCACGCCAATGTTATGGTTGCATAAATGCTTGCTTTGATGAGGAAGGGAGCGTATCCATTGAGGCCATGACAAAACAGATTTAGTATAACTGTATGACTAGTTTTGAAGCCATCTCTACTGACAAGGTTGATACTCTGGAAGAGTTGATATGCTGGGTTAGGACTGGCATTCCACCAGGTGTATGGAAGCTTGACATGGAAGAGCAAAGTCACTTACAAATTGCCTCCAAGTGAATCCATGGTGGCTGTTGGGTGACAATTAGTGTAAAGTGCTCGGCCTCGAATGGTGAGGGTGAGGGGCGGAGCCAAGGGGAGGCCGGCACGGGCCCTGGCCCCACCTCTATTTTTTTTTAAAATTTACATGTAAATTTTAAAAAATTTTACTTATCTTATATAAAAAATTTGAAAAATGATATTTCTTCCCGCTGAAGAAAAATTTCTAGTCAAGGGGAGCCAAGGGTGAGAGATCCTTTTGCCGTAGATCAACCTCTCCATATCCAGAATCAAAGATGTTGGGTTTTCACATTACAGCATTTTCAGTTTGGGGGCAGTAACACGATTGTCATAGGCTCCAATAACAAATTTTAGAGGAAGTGGCTTGAAATGCGGCTGGAGGGCAGGGGGGCTTGTCGTCTTCTTTGTACCTTGTAGGAACACCCAGGGTTGGAGCAGCCAGAAATTTTTTATGAGGGGGGCCAATTAAAGTTTTTAAATTTTGACATGGGCCGATAGATCATTTTTCAAAAATTTTATATAGGACAAGTGAAATTGTTTAAAATTTACATGTAAATTTTTTAACTCACATATAATATATTTATTATATATACTTAGCTTAATTTGTCCTTTCTTTTTACTTTTTACTGTACATAAAAAAAAAAGAGACGGAGAAAAGAATAGAAAATATTTTGAACATGCATAAGAAAAAATGCAGTTGGGGTGCATGTTGGAACCACACTCGTATCAGCACCAGCATCGTGTTGACACGGGTGGCAGCCCTTCTTTTGAAGAGTCCGTGTGACATAGATTGTTTCCTTGGCTAATCAATGTTCAATCATGTTAAGACATATTTAATAGAAAAGTGTGCGCAGTTGTTGAAATTTGTATTTCTCAATAATTGATGCACATAGCCAACCAAAATTGCACATAAATATAGTAACGAATTTCAAACAATGTAGATGTGAAAAATTTGGGGTAGTTAGACCTGACTTTTAAAACATTGTGCCATCTATGTGTTCTACTCTCCCCTTCACCTATCATTGCTTGGCAAACTTGTTCTTCTCATGCTTCTGCTAAAGGTCGATCACCTCCTTGCACAACTATGTTCTAGGTTCAAGACTATATCTATGACTGAAGCGCATAGGTTCATCCAACAAAATTGACTGCATCTACTTGATGGCAAACATTTTACCGTCTAGGCTGCTGAACTACATAGGAATTGGTCGTGCATCATGGTGTCTAAATTCACCTCCAATTCTTACAGAAAAAAGGATATTCAATCTAAAATAGTTGCAAATTATAGTTAGTTACTAGCGGTTTGCAGTAAAGAGCAGAAGTTATTGTGACTTAATACAAACCATGCAGTGCGTATTAAGGGTTGCCTTCAAAGTAAGAATGTCAGTGGATTGTATTAGAGTTGGACATACCCTCAACCATAATTGCTTTCTATTCAAATATTTGGTTCCAATTCGGGTTCCAATACAAACAAAGAAAAGTCAAGTTTGAATCTGAAATCTTACTTTTACATTCGTATCTGAATCCGAATTCGAATTTTGCACCGAATTTGACCAATTTTCAAAATGTAAGAAAATATGTAGTTGAATCCGATTGGATATTTATGTATTTCGAATCCGCATCTAAATCCAATTGGATATCACTTCGTAAATTCAAATGCAACTTGATTCCTTAATTTCCAAAATGGTTCGGTCGGATGCATGATTCAAATTGGATATATGGACATCCCCACTTCAAAAAGTTAAGTTGTAGAGGGTGATTAAATTATTGGTGACCTTAATAATCACAAAATTATGATATTTAGTTTACTTGGAGAATAAGGAATTACCAATATTAAATAATGATATAGGAGCATAGGATAGTTTAAATAAAATTAATTACATCATTGGTGATCTTAACAGTAAAATAAATCTAACCCGTTCTTAAAGAATAAGTTACAAAATCAAATAAAGAAAAAGCTAACAACATGAAACGATAATAAAAAATATAAAATAGTACTCATTCGTATAAACAAATTCAAATTATTGATGATCTTAATAATAACAAAATTGTTGCAAGTCATGTTAGAATAGTATAAGTTTATATTTCCCAATCTATCATAATATGCACAATATCTATTTATTTGCAGCATCCATTGAGATGCACTTCGTTGAAGTCTTCTTAAGAACTTAAGCACCCTAAATAGCTGCATCGCCTACGTTGATTTTCGAAACACCAGTGCTAATAGCATATCTACGTTATATGTTTGCATCACAAGTTCTTGCCTGCAATCCACCATTGCTCAGTGTTGTTAGACACAACTAAGTGAAAAGTCATGTATTATCGTGCACTATAAGGAACTGGTGCAATCCGTGATGCTAGAAAAGCATCAGAAATGGGACTTAGCCTCAGTGGGACTCTCAATAAAAGTATCATGGGTGATTATAAACACTCGCCAGAAATGAACTTCATTTGTGTTGATGAGGCCATTGCCATCGAATTGGACTTAGTTTACACCAAAATTAACTACACATTAGTCAAAACACCTAACTAATAATTTACGCCAAAATTTGCGCAGACACATCACCAAGAAATTTCAATATATACAGACTTAAACTACAATGTATATTATAGAACCACCTGCATATTGCCAATGTTTGATCGACCATCGATCGCATTCAATCTCTTATATACAAGGAATCGGCAATTGTCAAGAAACATGTTACCAAGAAGGTGGTAGGAACTGTGACTTGAATCGCGTGTATCATAACGCATGGAGATAACATTCATGGGGTTGGAAGTTCTGCAAATGATATCCGCAGTCGTCGATCCCCACTCATGGGAGGCACCATTCTCACTTTCGAACAGTTGGGTCGGGTCCATCCTGAAGCTGATCAGCAAAACGAACCACCCTCTTTCCGCCGCGACCGCGACCGCTGCCGCCGCCGGGTGGGGGGAGCGGAGGCATGCCCCTTCCCCATCCGGGTTTCACGCGACTTGTCTGGTGGCTGCTTCCGCTTAATCGGACACCAGCCGGAGTATCTTGCACCGTAGTAGCTGCATCACTCTTCGACTGCGAAGGGGCGGCTGCCAAGGGTTCTTGGCGGAGATTATCACTCTTTTTCACCGGTCGGTCGTCTTCCCGGATTTTGATGCTGGTTTCTGGCGACGGCCCTTGAGTGAGACGTTTCTTGAAAGGGAGAGAAGAGAGTGGTAGCGTCTTCGACCTCGGGGCGGTGCCACTGCCGCTGCTACTGCTACTGCTACTGCTACTCCTATAACATTTCGAAGGGAAAGATTGGTTGGCGGATGCCGGGCCTCTGTCTGTTACAGCGCTCCTTTTTCCGGTCATGCGATGATCACCACCTCCATCATGTCCTGACGGTTGGCCCTTGGGCAGTCTGACGGGATAGCGTGGGGGCAGAGGAGGCTTTGTGGTGGTAGAAACCTTAGGCTGCAGCTGCGTCGTTGGTGGAGGCAGAGGAGGTTTAGTGGTGGAAGAAACCTTGGGCTGCTGCATCCTTGGCAGAGAAACCTTAGGCTGCCTCTGCGTCGTTGGTGGAGGCAGAAGACGTTTAATGGTGGTGGAAACCTTGGGCTCCTGGGTCCTTGGCAGCGCCGCCGCCGCCGTCGTCGTCCTCGTCGTCGTCGCCACCGGTTGGGGCTTAGGCAATATGGTTCTTCTTGCACCAAGATCATGACGATCATGAACTGCTGATGATGGCTGCTTGTTGCGCACCAGAGGACGTTGGCCTTCCGCCGTCGAGCTCTTCTTCTTTCCGGGAAGCAACTTCGACTCCCTGCCCTCCATCATTCACAGTTCACACGTACCCGGAGGGAGGGAGGGAGAAGTGATTTCACTGTTCGATTTTTAAATGGCTGGTAGTCCTCCCCGTTCCGTGACTGTCTGGTCTTGATCTGATTTATGGCGATGACCAGATCTTAGCTAGTCACGTTCTATGTTCGGGTCTGATTATCCAAGGCTGGGTCCGCTTTTGGCAAGAAAATTGGATCCTAATATCCGCATGATTCGTATCTCAGTCCGAAAAATATTGAATTTAGACTAAGACTTGGTTTTCGAATCAAAATTTAAAGCACAACCAACGTCTAGTTAGTATTTTTATTCAGGTTCAATATTTTTCGAACTGATATACGAATCATGTGGACAGAATCCAACTTCAGATCTTGCCAGAAGAGGACCCAGCCTTGGATAATCGGACCCGAACCTGAAACGTCATTAGCCAAGATCCGGTCATAGCTGTAAATCAGATCAACACCAGGAGGACTATCCCCATTTAAAAATCTGACAATGAAATCTCCCCTCCCTGCCTCCCTCCTGGTACGTGTGAACTGTGAATGATGAAGGCAGGGCGTCGCTGTTGCTTCCCGAAAAGAAGGAGAGCTCGTCCGCGGAAGGCCAACGTCCTCTGGTGCGCAACAAGCAGCCGTCATCAGCAGTTCATGATCATCATGATCTTGGTGCAAGAAGAACCATAATACCTAAGCCCCAACCGGTGGCGACGACGACGAGGACGACGGCGGCGGCGGCGGCGCTGCCAAGGACCCAGGAGCCCAAGGTTTCCACCACCATTAAACCTCCTCTGCCTCCACCAACGACGCAGAGGCAGCCTAAGGTTTCTCTGCCAAGGATGCAGCAGCCCAAGGTTTCTACCTCCTCTGCCTCCACCAACGACGCAGCTGCAGCCTAAGGTTTCTACCACCACAAAGCCTCCTCTGCCCCCACGCTATCCCGTCAGACTGCCCAAGGGCCAACCGTCAGGACATGATGGAGGTGGTGATCATCGCATGACCGGAAAAAGGAGGGCTGTAACAGACAGAGGCCCGGTATCCGCCAACCAATCTTTCCCTTCGAAATGTTATAGGAGTAGCAGTAGCAGTAGCAGCGGCGGTGGCGCCGCCTCGAGGTCGAAGACGCTACCACCCTCTTCTCTCCCTTTCAAGAAACGTCTCACTCAAGCGCCGTCGCCGTTTCTCAAATATTCTTGTGAAATCTGCCGGCCGCTGTGCTAAAACCTTATAAGCCATTGCGGAGTGTTCTTACCAATATTTTCTTTTAAATATTTGTCGCCCGACAGCCGGCTGATTTCAATTTCTCTTATATTTTAAGCTATTAAATAAAAA
This sequence comes from Nymphaea colorata, assembly GCF_008831285.2. NCBI lineage: Eukaryota > Viridiplantae > Streptophyta > Magnoliopsida > Nymphaeales > Nymphaeaceae > Nymphaea > Nymphaea colorata. The sequence goes on along the minus strand of NC_045142.1, from coordinate 7,963,816 downwards.
TAGTCTTTTATGTTCGTATTTTAACTAAAGGTGATCCTCAAGTACCAAACTTACGAAATAAACAACAACAAACAGAAAACAACAGGAATTTCAAGATTGAAACGTATCTCAACACAACACCTTTTACATTTCACGTTTCGCTGCTCACCACCTGTATTAGCATTTGAGAATCACTAAATCGGCGTCAGATAGAACTTGAAACTTCCTTAAGAATGGTAACGACAGCAGTACGATATGCCAGGAATTGTTATACGGAGATGTTTGAGACGCTCTAATGGAGTGTCAGCTTATTCCACTTTTCCCTTCTTCAAAGGTGAGATATAAACACCTGAAAATACCGGAAATTGTTGATTAGTTCAGCCCCAAGAAGTATAGCACAACTGAAGCGAGTTAGTGGTACATAAGTTAAGATGTTTTTTTAGAGAAACAGTTTAACTTCTGGATTCGAGTAAGGTCAAACTGAATTCGAATCCAAACAATGGTCATCCCCCTCCCTTCACCCCTGCACATAATCAAACACATCTCCCATTCAAGCTCCAGGCTATGCTTCTTGGATTACAAATTGTGGCAGAAGCAAACGCATCTCCCATTCAAACCCCGAGCTATGTTTCTTTAATCACAAATGGTGGCACACGTAGTGAAATGGAGGCACACACACGCAGTGGTAGAGCCAGAAAAATTAATTTAAACAAAATTTGAGCACTTTTATATATATATATATATATATATATATATATATATATATAAATATTTAAGATTTTTATTTAAAAATAAAAAAACTTTTAAAAGACTAGCATAGGTAACTGCCATGCACGCACGTGACGCTGGACCTAAAAAATGATCAAATTGTAGAATTACTCAGGTTCCAGATCCCAAAACATCCTTAGACCCTGTGGGTCAGGTTGCACCTCAAGGGATGATTAAATTTATTATTAAAATTTCAAAATTTATTATTAAAAAAACCATTATATTTGTGCAATTTACAATGCATCAATGGTTTATGATGGTCTTAGCAACAACTTATTGTTTTTTTAGTGACATTTTTAAATATTTTGTTTTTTTAGTGACATTTTTAAATATTATCCAGCATTCGGCAGTATCGACTTCGCCATGCGAAAAAGTATTTTCCCCCAGTAATCTGGAAGGTCAGTAACAAAGAAATTTCCGAACTTTTTCGTTTACAACAAGAAAGTGCCGAAGTTCTGATATAACAAAACTATTAATCATTGAATACCTTTCATTTAGCCTGTTTCTGCAACCACATTAAAAGTTGAGCTTTCTTTTCTTTTCTTTTCTTTTCTGGGTGGGGGGATTAAAATTCTAATATATACCAAGTTCAGGGTTCACAAATCTAAATCAAATTAGCACGTATAGAACAGAAAAAAAAAAAAGGCCTCATGCATAGTATAGCTAGTCAGGGCAGCAAATGTTCATAGCATGTTTTTGCTTCGATTCTAGTCCAGTAGGTGCTACTTTCTTGAGCCCTTAAATGTGAATGCACTACTCCAAGCAACCCGCTACTCACCCCAAAACGAACAATCTAACAAAAACTAAAAAGAAAACTGGAGATTTAAGGTCATCTCTAGAAATTACATATATTAACCACAAGGCGTATCGTCAAAGCAAGCAGACCTGAGGGTAGGCAATCAAACAGTTGCGTGCAAGCAGATGTCGCAGCCTTAGTTATTAGGATTACCGTAGAGCTGGTTGAAGCCTGAATGCATTCACAAAAGCAAAGCAGGTGGTGTTAATGAAAGGTCCAGGGTTAGAGAACTAGTACAGCCACAGAGAACAAAGAAGGCAGGCAAAAGTGTGGATGCAAGCATACGCAGCATACCCTGAATTACCAGCTTCAGCAGCAAGCTCTTCATCAGAAAACAGTCATATGTCAACTTCATCAAGCATCCCTTCATCAGAACACAAATAAATCTCAGCTTTCAGATGTTCATTCCAGTATCCAGCAGGACCAGCACCATCTCATCAATCATGAAACGCCAAAAAACACATCTACCATATTACACTTTGCCACCCAAGAAAGGATGAAGATCCTTGAATCTTCCATGACCCTCCATCCAAATAAACGGACTAAGCATACTACCTGCGAACCGCACTGCTTCCGGGCCGTTAGATCATTCTACGGATTCAGTAGCACACACTTCACCTTAATAGATTGATTTCCACCTTCCTCGTGGTATATCTACTAGGCCAAACATTTTTCTCTGCAACGTAAGAGACCACTGAAAAAAAGTGCACTGGATACCAAGTCATGCGTGGTAATCTTGAAGATCGATTATTGAAACTTGTCAATACATTCAGCAACTTCAACGCGACTCCACCTTTATTTCAAAATAATTTCATCTAAAATGCTTAGGCAGCACAACCACCAACAACTGACCACAACAAGCTGCTACAGGGATTTCTAAGCTTGAACAAGGACCAGGTTGCCGGTTCTCACATACTACATACACGTGATAGCATACACTTGCCCCTGGCAGTCTCGTGACTTTACCGATCATGGTGCAGCAACCAGGGCACAATCCTGGACCAGATCCGTAATCTCAGTGGGCGCAGGAGCACACTCAGGTGCGGATCATTGCTAGAAACTCTTAGACGCAGGGGCAAGATTACACATACAATTGAAAAAACATGTCATGATACCATTTAAAATTAAATGGTGCCAATAGGGGGGAAAACAAAAAAGGAAACAGTATTACCAAACTGACAGAATACTAAAAAGCCTTTAAGGTTTTGGAGAAAAATGACCTGTTTCAAAACTTGGCAAGAACTGGTATAGGATATGTTGACCGTACCCACGACTTTGGCCATATCCATGACATAGGCATTCCAAGCTCAGCTTCGAACTGCAAGGAAATCAAGTACCTCCTTGCATTATTGATCAATGATAGATAACCACCAGCTTCAGGAGGACATCCCAAATCACTCCCTGGTGATCTTGACCAAAACAAAAACCTAACTAAAAAAGGCAAAACCAGGCAACATTTAGCTTCAGCAGCCCACCCATTGCATATCATGGCAAACACGCAGTCACAGAAACAATTGAATGAGACAACTCATCTATATGCTAAAACTAACACTGTTTTCTAGCCATTTGGGTAAAAGAGTCTTTAATTACTCAGGTATTTGTAGCTGAAAAAAAATACGGAATCTCAACAACAGAAATTGCAATCAAATGAAGTTATCAAAGATGAACATAAAACAAGAAGCAGAATTAAGTACTAGCGCTTGCTTCAGGATGAAGGCAATTGGTCCAAAGCATCGTGCTTAGCAAAAGATATGTTAGCAGCAAGGCACTTGGATTTATTACTAAAAAAGCTGAAAATGCTGTAAAATGGCCACAAGAACATAGTACAACATAGGTCCCCTGCAGGTGAAAATTTGGACCATGAACGTGACAAAGCTGTCAGATATTCATCCAACTGCAATTTCAAGGTACATTCTGTATACATTGCTCCGACTGAGTACATGTAAATACATGCCAATGGCATGATGATGATACCTAATCCAACAAAAGGTACAGGATGGGGAGAAAACCGTCAGCTAACTACAGCGTCTGAAACATCCTAACTGTCCAAGGAGCTCCCTTCGTTAAATACACCTTCGTCCTTACCATCGTTGAACATGACATACTGATGATGATATGAGTCTCCAGTTCATTAATTTTGCACTTTGCCTGCAATACACACTATCAGAACATCAGAATACTAAAAAACTATGTTAAACAAATACATCAATACATATTGCTGAAGTAGAAGCGTGAGCAGAGAATAGGTATAACAAATACCTGCAGTCCTTATCTCATCTTATCCAGGAAACGGAGACTTTATATTTCCATCTGCAGATGCGGCTTCTTTTATGCCCCGCATTGCAGATCTTGGAGAATCTTTGGATGTTGAAGAAAGATACCTAAGCCTGTAACTGACAAGTGACGGTCCAAAAATGCTGAATTTACCAGCACTGCTGAAAGCAACTTCTGCATCTGGACGTTTCTTGAAGACCACCCTGGCACGGCTGGTCTTCCTAAGAACTTCAGTTTCTGACTCTTCAAGGGGGCCATATCGGCTAAATATTCTACTTAAATCAGCTTCTGAGGGAAGGGTATCCCCTTCAGTAAATGTCAATATTAGTGCTGTAGGAGAGCATTCTTCACCAGATTTCTCATCCAAATTGCCTGTCCTGTTTTCCTCTTGCAAGTCTTTACTCAATTCCGAGTCGGTTACACCCACTGCTGGTTCCCTCTCAGAGTCACGCTTTAACCCTACCGAAGGAGATGTTGATTGTTGAGAAGTAAACTTTTGTTTCTTTACCGGACTTTCTTTAGAGGATTTAGCTTTCCTTTTCTGCCCAGTTTTTGACGATCCTTCTTCTGGGCTGCTATAATCAACAGTAGTTTTAGAGCCAGCAGATTTGCCTTTCCTGGGTTTGGCATCCGATGACTTCTTCCCTTCAGATTGTGAATCGGAAGATGTTTTCCCACCTGATTTCTGGTCTTGATCCCGTTTTTCTACTGACTTCTTATACCTCTTATTGGATGAACCTTTTTCATAAAGTGAACTCCTGAAGTCTGTGAAAAAATCAATTACTTCAGATGATGAATCTATTCCTTTTAGAGGATTCTCCGCAGCTGTACCAAGTAAAGCTAACATTTCATCAGAAGAAGAATCTATCCTTGGGACCCCTTTTTTTTTATCAGAACTGGCTCTAGGTGTCAGTGGGGTAGCACTGCCTCTCCTATTATCCTTCACGATCTTGACATCAGTAAGATCCTTTTGAGAAGCATCACTATTGCACTTAATGATCGGAGGACCTGTGAGTTGGCTAGCAACCTTAGTGATGCGGTCTCCTATCTTGAAGGACTTCTGCAAGGGGGGAGTTTCAGCATCAATATTACCTGACAAATTGGAGATCCTTTTCTTTTGGGTAGAATCTCCAGGCGTAGCTATAGTATCATCCTTTTCCTGTCTTTTACCACTAGGTGGCGAAACCAACCTAGATTTAGGCTTCTTGCTAGCTTTTGATACACCACCACTTACATCATCAGGAGCCTCCTCCCCAGCAGTTTCAACATTCTCACAAGAGTCAAATCTTCTTCTCTTCTTTTTAGAAGTCTCTCTAGCATTAGAGCCAGTCTTTGACTTCTTTCCTTTGCCACTACTTGCAGCATCAAGTGCTTCCTCTCCAGTAGTTTCCGCATCTCCAGAAATAGACCTTCTTCGCCCTCTTCTATGAGAGAATTCCGCTGAATCTGAGTCTTTCTTCTTCTTTCCACTAGATGGTGAAATGGACTTAGATTTCTGGTTTTTCTTTCCACTAGAAAGTTTAGACTCAGATTTCGGCTTCTTCTTCCCACTAGACAAGGAAGACTCAAATTTCTGGCTTTTTTTTCCACTTGACAGCAAAACCGACTCAGAGTCCTTTTTCTTCTCACTAGATGGTGAGACAGACTTGGATTTCTGGCTTTTCCTTTGTCGGCCTTTCATATCCATCAGCTCAGCTAGGCTCCTCTGTTTTCTACTACGATGTGGACTCTCTTCTAGAAGTCGTTTCCGTTTCCGAGATGAACTAGCATGGCTTTTCCCTTCTCCACCTTCTGCAAGTGATGCAGGAGTTGTTGGCTCCTCCCTTCTTGGACTCGGGGTAGCAATGCCAACAGAACCTCCAGAACGAGATTCTTTCAAGGGTGAAAGGCCAGTCTCATCACCAGATAATCCTCCATAAATATGAAATGCTGGAAGATTTAAATACCCTTTGGCAGAGTAAAATGCAGATAACTGAGCTTGAACAAATGTAAGTTCCAACCTGTTAGTGCGCTTCTTGGGGGAAAACAAAGCCAACTCTTTGACATATTCAAGAAATTTCTCTGGCTTAAATGATGCAACCGACAAAGACCTCCCAACATCGTCTGGTACAGTTATTCCTTCACGTATGCCTGCATTCTCAACCTCAGGGCTCTTAAGCTTCTTATAGGCTTCTTCTGGGAAACAGCTGCATGTCACCCCCAGCTCTGTCCGCCTAGCAACTTCTTCCAACGCACAATCCATGGCATTAAGAAACGCATTAGAACTACTCTGTTTTTCCATCCTTGCAAAGTTTGTCCAAAATGATTTCAACTGAGACTCATCACACCATGCAAAAGTGCGGTCCCCAAAGTAAGCTATCAAAAAAGTATCCCTTTTCGAATATTTTAATGCCTTTTCAGATGAATCTGAGGCATCGAATATCTGGCCAGGCCACCACGGATGACTCCTTATTTTTCCCCATATTATGTCGCCAACAGAAAAAGTATCCTCTTGAGACAGGACGTCCTCAGGGAGGACCTCCTCAAAATACGACATTTCGTGCACTTCGTCATCTTCAAAGCCTTCGTCAGTTTCCATGTCTTTGCTTTCATGCACCTTTTCATCACTAACATCATCAGCTTGGTCCATGCCAGCTACATGATCATCAGATTTTTCTTCAGAGATGGATTCAACCAGTTCAATCTTTTCATCGCTCTTAGCTTCCTCACTCTCATCCCCATCCGCTGTAACGTCATGCTTCCCAAGGGCGGAATCTTCCTTTTTGACATTTTGATGTCCCACATCTGCATTTCCGTTTGTCTCGATACCACCATTGTTCTGAGTCTCGCCAGCCAATGAGTCGTTCACCTTAGAATCATCAGCTCGAGCATTATGCAAGCCATCTGACACAGAGCTTGTAAGCTTGCCATCATCCAAGGTATTGTTATCCGTTGGATTGCCACCTGTACCGCTATGCTGACCATCCATGCTCGAAGCCTCAGCCAGAGAAGAAGTTACAGCGACATTCTTGGAATGGTCAACGTTACTCTCCAAGTTCAAAGTTTGTTCTTTAGCATTTTCATCTTCATGTTCATGCAATGCATTTGCTCCTCCACCTTCGCCACCAGAACCCTCGTCCTGACAGGCAATACCCTCGGTTCCAGTGGTTTGTACCAACCTATCATCGTTCCTATCAGGCAAGGGGACTTCCGCGTGCTCTTCTGCAGGACTAACACTAGTCCCGTTACTCTGTTCTGCCGCTGAACCGTCATCTTCTTTCCGCGATTCCTCAGCTTTTTCACTGCCATCAGGAGAGACATGATCTACATTCGTAACTCCAGATGACACGCTAGCCTTTGCCACAACTAAATCAGAACCATCACCGACGGCAATAAGCTCTGACTCAACAACCTCAATCTTTTCCAAACGAGTCACCTCCACAACCGCAGCCGCAGCTTGAGCCTTGCCCAAATCTGCAGAACCGCCACCCGCAAAATCAGCCCCCTTAGTCTTATCTTCAGCTGTTTGATCAAGCTTCACTACCTCAAAGCTTGAACTCCCTTCTCCGCCAACCGCAAAATCAGGCCCCTTAGCCTTATCTTCAGCCGTTTGATCAAGCTTGACTCCATCATTCTCAACGTCTGAACTCCCTACTCCTGTTGCAAGACCAAACCCCGCCTGTGCACTTGCATTGACATCTGCAATTTTCTGCTTCTTCGGATCATCATCAACGGAAAGATCTTTTGGTTCATCTGCAGAATTATTATCCTCGATATTCGAATTCCCAAGGTTGTTCCCGTCAATATCCCCACAAATGGTTTCCACTTCAACACGCTTTTCCACCACCACTACGACCTCCTCGATCACACCTTCACGGACCACTTCCGCAACTTTCTCCGTCACAGGGTCAGAGACATCGCCCCGTCCATCTGGTACAGCCACACTCGCTGCCCCGTCGGGAATGGGTGCGTTTGCCACTTCATCCCCACCACCGTCCTTTACATCGGCTCTCTCTTCCAATGGTACAGCTCCCTCAGCCAGACCTTCACTAACTACCTGGACAACTTCAACAGGCGCCTTCACCACCACCTCGTTACCGGCACCGCCCTCTCCATCAGGAACGAGCGCAGACGACTCCGCGACACACACGAACTCATCCTTCGCTTCGCTCCCACCACCCTGAGGGGCGTGCTCCATCTTTTCATCCGGATCACCTTCCCCGCCGGAACCTTCACAAGCCGCACGCTCGGCCGGTACGTGCTTCTCAACGGTTTCCTCCCTGCGCCCAACACTTAACTTATAATTTTCATCCTTCTCGCCCACCACGACCTCCTTGTTCAAATCCGGACCGTCGACGAGACCATTCATGGCGCCAGCAGCATAGACTGGGAAGAAGAAACCCTAACCCTAACTCCCCCGACCACCAAACTCCCGAAGAAGGAGCCAGCCACAACAAGCAGAAGACAAAGACGAGGACGAAGACGGAGAAGACAAAACCCCTAGAAAATAGAAACATAATTAACCACAACAGCAAACCAAGAAAAAAAAAAAGAAACACGAACGAAAACCCTAAATTCGGAAGAAAAGAAACAAAAGAACACGATGACGACGACGATTAGCGATGACGGTAATGATGATAGTACCTCTCTATGTGTCTCAGGAGAAGGCCTTCAAACCTCAAGCTTGCTCAATCATGGCGGTCCTCGATTTCCAGAGAGAGAGAGAGAGAGAGAGAGAGAGAGAGCTAGAGAGAGCCCTAGGGAAAATTAGTTGGGGAAAAAGTAGTTCGTCACTATATAAAAACCGAGAAAACCTATCCGCTCGATGAGCTGCCGCTATACCCGAAGGCCGACCGAACGGAGGGCGTTTCCGTCATTTCACTGCGATCCTTTCCCCGCTTTTGAAATTTCGGAGGAAAATTTTTACCGCCGAGCGGAGAAAACTTTGCCGCCTCGAAAGGGATTCCGTACGGAGGTCTTTTCGGGGACAACCCGAAAGCGTTGGGGCCCTTTGGCGGGCAACGTTGCAGAGGCTGGGAAAATCTAAAAAACTAGACGAAAATGCCCCTAAAATTCGGATTCTCTGACCGGAAAAATGTGGTGCATCGCATATCACTATCTGGCGGCGCAAGACTTGCTTTCAACGTTTAGAAATAGTGAAGTTTTTAAATTTTAACTAACATGGAAATACTATTTTTTAAAAAAATTATATAAAGTAAGTAAATTTTTTAAAATTTATATGTGATTTCAAACAATAATAATAATAAAGAAATCCAAGACCTAAATATAGCTTCGCTCCTTTTTTTAAGACATAATAACTAGGAAACAGTATACTTATCAATTAAAATGTTGTCAATTAAAATGTTGAGAACCCAATTTTCATTAACTTGTCGGATCAGTGATGTTACTTGTTTAGGAGTAACTACTAACTAACTAGAAAGGGCATTATTGCCTAAGCAGGCACCAAGGCTACTTTGGTCTTTTTTCTTTGTTGTACGAGAAAATAGAAAAATTTTGAGGCAGCGCCGAACTTTTGGCGGTATGACAAAAGCATGCTTAATTTTAAACTCTTTTCTAGGACTTCTTTTCTGACGTACAAGTCAGGTAGCTCTAAGAAAGAAATTCAAATTTGGGTATCACATTGTTATTCTTCAAAAATTGGGCGTCACTTCGTAAATTATGAAAACCGAAACTTTTTGACATTTTTGTGTCGCCCACTGTAGTCACGATCCGTGTTATCAAAGTCGGCCTAAATTAATCTGTTGGATTGGATCTGAACTATGACCCATTAACAGTGCCATAAGTTATTTTCTTTGTTATTTTCATTTTTTTATTTTTTTTAGAAAAAAAATATTTACATTTGAATAATTAAAAAAATTATTGTTCAATTTCAAATTTTTTAGATTAACCTACTTATTATATTTCATCGCAAGTGAAATGTCTCAATGCACATTGCCTTCTAACTTAACAATGCTTAGAGAGCCACCTATTAAAGGAAAAACATTATTTTTAGACATAAATGATAAGAACTGCTCTCTCTTGGGGGTATTTTTCTGCTTGTTTCTTTTTTTAGGTGGCGGTTTCTTGAGAGTTTCTTTCGATAGTTAGAAATCATGAAAGGGGAAATAACGAATTTCTGCCTCTTTACTTGCTCTTTCATAATTTTTTTCAATTTTGAATGAAATTTTTATCTATTATTTTGAATCAAATTTCAATAATTCACGGTTGGATCTCTGAATTGGCTGTTTTACCAAGTGAGCGGCTAAGCTGGTTTGATCAACAAACCAATTTTTACGTTAACAATGAGATCACACCAAGCATCAATGCAGTCCAAGATCTTTGGGGTAAAGCTTTATGTTCTTTTTTGAATATCGCAGCCAAATTTTTTAGCTTTTTGGCGGCCAAAGTTAAAAGAAAACTAAAGATCAAGACTAAATTGGTGCATATGAAAGCTCAAAAATAGTTAAGTATTGAAATAATGAGGAGTTCTTTATGCTTAATGCTATGCTCTAGATCAACTTTGGAAACTCGAGATTGATGGCAAGACTGACGAAAATGCATCAAGCATTTTGGCTTCAAGGATGTTTACGTGTTCCCGGCAATTGTTTTCTGCTTGGGAGTCGGGATGTCAACGGACCATATTCAAATCAGATGTACTCTTATTTGTTTTTGTTCAGATAGTCACATTCAGATTCGAATCTGGATTCGGATTTGAATGATGAAAAGTTATATCAGAATCAAAATCTGAAATCCAATTTTACAATGTGATTATGATTCGAATCCAATTTGTATATTCACATCTGAATCTGAACTCGAATTTCGAATCAAATCTGACCAATTTTCAAAATGCAAGGGATTAGAGATATTTATTTAAAACTAAATCTGATCTGAAACTTATGTATATCTGAATCTGATCCAAATCCAATCAGATGTCATTTATTAAATCTGAATCTGAACCGATTTCTCAATAGAATGTTATAGTTCTGTTCATATCTGATCTTTTATGGTTTCAATGGATGTTCAATTCAAATCCGATATATTGACACCCCTAAGGTGGAAAAATTTTCACAGAAAATAGTGGGATTCTCTTGAGTCAACCTTTTTTCTTTTGCAATTAAAGGGAGCAGTGTAACTTTGGTGATATTTTTCTGTCCATGTCTGATTTCTAGGTGCATCATTCATCGGCTTACCACACCCAAAAGTTTAAATTAAGCCTTCAAGTCTGCCCATAATAACAACACGGAAGAACATTTTTGTCTTAAAACAAATTATTTATCCACCAATCAAACGTGGTATAGAAGATCGTACTATATGGAAGACAATTTTTTATATAAAAAGATCTTAACGTCAAATTTTCACCAATTTTGAGCTACCCATTTGTCGTTACATGTTGACATTTCAGGGGTGCCAATTTCCAAAAAAAAAAAAAAAAAAAAACAACAACAATAAAGATGATTTAGCTGTTTCAATCAGTTAACATGTTTTCCATTTAGATGAATTTTGTACATCTAGAGTTCTATTAAAATTAGAAAAATTCCTGACGTGAGCAACCATTTTCTAGCCTTATATTAACTCACTTGGTCTATTATCTCGAAAGGGTTGGTATAAATACAATTGTTTCTTGTGAGAGTTAAGTCTCTATTTTGACTGTCTGACATCAATTTCAATTATTATAAAAAATGATTACTGATGTACAAGTTGAAGCACAGTAAAAGTAGCACAAAAAACAAACTCTATATGACTGAAGGACAAAGGGTTTACTTCGGAGTCGTGGGTCCCCCACTGACCTCGATACTAGTAAACGACATTCATTGTGTCACAATTCATCCTAAACAAATCAAATGTTTGTTGTCCCATTAAGTGAAATTCTAGATTATTCACGTCCCAAAAAAGCTTTTATAGTTAACAAAAGTTATTCAGTTGACAAGTACCATTTATTAAGTAAAGTACCTTCAATTTAAGAAACTTTGGGGGCCACAATTAGATCCTAAAAAACTATTTTTCCATTAAAAATTATTGAATATCTCATTTCCTGCAGGCAGCTTTTCTTCTGTACAAAAAGGGTCGACTCTTTCTCACTTTCTCCTAACAAATGTTTATTTATTCTAAGAAAAGTTGTGTCCAAAATTGGTGAAGAGGATCATTATAAGCCCCCTTTTAGGCTGTTTATAGGGATGTTAACTGATCATGTTTGATTTAAATTCGAATTCGAGTTCGAATATAAACAGAGAAAAAATCATATCCGAATCCAAATCCAATTTGAACCGAATCTGGCCAATTTTAAAAATGTGAAAATATTGTGTATAAGATATTTATTTAAAACTAAACCTGATCTGGTTCCGAATTTGAATATGATGAGTGTCATTTCTTAAATCCGAATCTGATCCAATTTTTTAATCAGATGTTAAATTTTTTACATGTCTGATTTTCTCGAAATAGTTTTGTCTGATATCTGATCCAAATCATCCTTTTCTGCTTGGCAGCAATAATACTATGTAATTATTCAATGAACATGTTCCAAAAAATTAGGCACATTCTTAGGATATTGTAACAAGTGTTTTATGAATCTGCTCCATCTTTTTGAGGGTAAATTAATGAAACAATACTAATATGTTGTTGTCAAACAACTTTTTTATTAAACTCCATTTATCTCATACATTTGTCTCTCCAAAAACTGTCTTACATCCTCCTTGGTGGAAAAGAAACAGGCCGTCCCCCTCGGGGGCCTTTCCATTTTCAAATAATTCAAAAGGGAAAATGAAAAAATTTCCAAGCCCACGTAGCTGCAACGAAATATCATTTTGTTACGCATGCCGATCAAAAGATACAGATATTCACAAACACTGGCTTCATGTTGACAGCCAAATTAGGGAAACTGGCTTGGCTTACTCTTTGGGAAACTTTAGTGTCAATAAGAGGGTTTACATTACACAATATATATTTTTTTTTTGGCATTAACACTATTATCTGTGTGGGTCAGCCCCGCCAGGCCCAATAAGGAATCAGGCTCCGGCTCCGGCTGGGCTGCACTTATAACTGTGGCCTGGGTTCGGCCTAACAACCTGAAACCCAAGTCTGCGCATTAAGAAAAATACATTATTAATATAAATATAGTTAATCATAATAAAATATATATAACTATATATATATGTATATATATATATAATATTTAAATGTAAATTATCAAGCTGAATCAGGCCTACAGGGCTGGCCCGAGCCCAGCAGGATGCCCAATTCTCGGCTCGAGCCAGGTACTCGGCCCGATGGCCAGGCTTAGTCAAAGTAGTAAGATTTAAAGAAAAAACCTTTACGTTTTCAAGAATGGATGAGGAATGAGGATACACAAGGAGTGGGCATCTCTTGCACCTGGCTCACAAGTCACAACGGACTACGCTTGAATATTGGTTTCATTCCATAGGCCTAAAGCAGTAGCGAAGCCAGCGTGGGCGCCTGCCCATGCCAGCCGATGATAGCTCCATGTGGAATGGAGCTTCACGCCCCTATTGACGCCGGGTTGCCCATGCCAGAAATGGATCGGGTCCCAGTAGCGATGAGCGGTCCAGCTCCACCAAGAAACTTAAAACAGTCTGCCCACCCATTACGCCCAACACCGAAACTCAGAAAGGGGAAGGCTGAAGTGGTGAAGCACCGAAGCCGTGAAACGGCAAAGGGTCCAAATTCACCGAAACTCAGAAAGGGGAAGACTGAAACGGTGAAGGGCAAGGCTGCAAGGGCCACCGGCCAAGGCCCAAGGGCGGCTGCTAGTGCCCCACAGCCAAAAATTTCTGGCTCCGCCACTAACCTAAAGTAATCCGGCAACCCTGCTAGATAAGTTATTGGGCCCAGCATGTCTAATTTGTATATTGGATATTTGCATATTGTGTTAAAATTGATTTATTATGCTGAGAAACTAAAAAATTTGGCTAAAAAAATTATAAAAATAATAAAAACATATGGCTGGACAGGGTGGGCACTGGATGGAAGACTCAGCCCGATATGCATCTAATCCAGCCGGACTACTAGCGGGCCCAAGTTGTTACCACTGCAAAACAGCCTCTTAAATGGGCGTGACTGACTGACTTCACCAGACAAGGTGTGATCACAACCACGGTAAAGAAGAATTAAGCTACCAAGTTGCCAAAGGCTTGGGTTTTAGCCTTGTTATGTTACCCACTACAAGCCAAACCGGAGTATGCGGCAAAAAAAGTTCGAAACAATACCGACCGGTAAATACAGGATACAAGTAAACAACAGTAATGACCAACAGTTCAGATCCTCCATCTCACCTGATATAGATATTCAGCATTCGAAGCCAAATTGCCAGCATAATCTGGATTTTATCTTATTTTCAAGTTTAAGAGAAAGTTCTGTTTATTGACCATGTCCAAATTTGCAGGAAGAAACAAACTTGAAAATATTCGAATTTTATTCCGTTAAGAGAATTCCAATATTCAAAAAATCACCCTGACAAAAATCAAGGTCACTATAAATCATCATTACAGAAGGACCTTGCAGTTTTTTGCATGTATTTACCGTAACTACCTATGCCCCAATATCTTGGGCAAAGATCCACCGGCGATTAACAGAACTACAATTTTAACCAATTACTATCTCACCAAGATTGCTTTAGCATTTGGGAATAGTCCACAAGGATGTACACGTTGTAAATCGGCGTGCTTTTGAGAAGGCAGCAGAAGTCTGTCGAACTATAAACCATGGCTTCCTCCCGAGAAAATTTGAGCTCCCTCAGTCACCTGCTGGTGTAAAAGTGGGCGCTAAACTACGTGCGGGGTTCGGTTTTCCACAACTTCTTTTACAAGGATATACCACTTCAGGCATGGCACAAGAACCGGATTAGTCCTCACTTCGTATTAGGTACAACTCAGTCATCTTCAACTAATGAAGCAAATGAGAATGGTCTGAACTTGTAGCCATCTCCATGATAGAACTTGCTCTGAAATTCAACCCAGTGGAGCCTCAAAGCGTGAAGAAATGCGCTAAGTGTCTCCATCATTAGTAATATAAAGGCAGTCGCAAAGGCAAAAACAGCCAGACCAATCAATTTTATCAGGATGTTGTCAAACCTGAAAAAGTAAAGGATAGAATTGAGTTCCTGTTTTCAACTAAATAGAATGTTGAAGTTCCGCGCTAGCAAAGAGTAAACCCCACAATCCATGGATGAAGTAACTGGTATATCTAATTAGTTACATAGGAAACGACCCAACAACAAAATATTAATTGTGTATATTAATTGTTTTATTGTTATAAGTTCCAGCGATAGGTTTGTCATGGAGAAATGTTTCAGTTTTGTTCTTAATTTTAAAAGCATTTTATTGGTTAACCCCTTTTCCCCCTTTCTGAGACCATTAATGCTCCTAGTCCCAGTCTCCCCTAGCCTCAAGAACGTGCCTAGAACTTTTGACAACAGTCAGATGAAAAAAGCATGGAAAAAGAAATCGGTACTTTGCAGTTCTCCAGCAGATGCCACTAAAACACCATTTATCAATTAAAATGCAAGCAAGATATAGTTGTAAGAATTCTTACTCACCTCCATGCAAGCAGAAGTACCTTCTCATAAAATACAGTAGAAAGTTCTGAATGAGCCAAGCTGCAGAAACATGAAAAACATTGGTAAAAATAACATCATACAAGAAACAAAATATAAGTGGGTGAATCATAACTTGCCTTAAAGCCCAAAGACGAAGATATGATGCAGTATTTGAGACTGAACCAAGCACAAACTCAATCGAGTGGATCATCTGATGTACAAACACTTCACTGAAATTAAAGTCCTCATGCCGATGCCTAGCTGAATCTGGTTCCACATCCGAGTCCACTTCAGAACTTGTAAGCATACCATAGGTGCGACCTTGAAATCTCTATGAGGTGCACATGTAGATCAGTATAATATTATGCAAGAGAGCACATAACTTCAAAATTTTGATTTAAATTCCTCCCCAATGCATCCACACCACATAATGATCTTTTAGATGCCAAAGATGCATGTTTCTCAGTGCTTCTTTTAAATTCCTTTCAAATGCATCATCACCGTTCCCAGTAAATTTGGGTTTCATCATTCGTTCCATAGTGTAAGCATGTAATGGTCAAGTTACAAAACATTCAGAGTGGAGTGGACAATCACAAGCTTAACTTTTGAAGTAAAGTTACACCCAAAGTAACAATTCTGATGGTTATGAAAAACCTAATCAAATATCAGAAGCGACCTCTACAGAAGGTGTGTTTTCCGGTACCAAACATTTCAACGCCTGCCAGCAGTAGTTAGAATAATGAATGCAGTAACCATTCCAATCAGCTAAACATACTGTACCTAGTGAATCCAAGTTGCAAGGAAAATCCACAGGAAACATGCAATTTTTTAGCATATGGCACTTTTATTGCACTGGAATTTTTTCTCGCACAACACTTTTCCTTCCAAAAAAGGAAAGTTTGAAAAAAATAAAAACTATAAGGTCATCAAGAATAGATTCTATTGGCTTATCAGCAACAAATATGAGATTGCTTATAGTCTACACAAGCAGGCAAGAATCTCTTTCAACGATATAAAATATGTTTAAGAACCACTACTGGTGAAAAGTGGAACAGTTCCCAGTTAAACAGTTACACAACCAGAACAGCTTTTCAATCTTAATTTGACTGAAGATGAGCTAAAAAGGACCCATTATCAAAGTAGTGACTAGTGAAGCATCATAATCCATCAAGAATCTGCTGCCATTTTATGGTTGCATCATGCATAGGGAACAAGGTATCCTTAGATTATATGTAGCACCTTGCATACGAACTTCAATCAAATGAACATAAATTTCTTTCAGCTTTTCAATTTTTTCTCTCTTTTCTTGTTAATTATTTGTAAGCAGTTATCTCATCAATTTTGCTGGGTCAGAACTTGAACCTACCTCTGTGTGCTGTCTTCTCAGAATTAGAGGTTTTGGGAAGAGCATCCATGGAACTGCAATGACAGCAAGAAGCAACAGCAAGATCTGCAGAAAGACCACCTCAGTAATCCAGAAGAAAGTGCTACTTAATAGAAACATAGACACTATATCAGTACCTGAAGTGGTTTCTGCCCCCAGAATAACTGATTTTCACCAAGATCATCGGTGGGGCTGAGGAACATATAAATCATCACATGGTACAGGTCAGCTTGAGATCCTGTGCACCACTTAACAATTATGAGGAGGGCGAGATATCCAAACAGACAGTTTAAGAATAGCATGTGAGGCACAAACTGATACCTGCAAAATCAGATTTTCATTTATTTTGCGTTAGCCAAGAACTAATTCACAAGAAGTAAACAGTTAAAAAAAAAATAACAAGACCAACCGTATGTCAAGTGAGCTGCCAAAAAACTTAGCATTGAAGTAACTTAGTATAATGCCAAGATTCATCTGCACCATACCAAACAAAATTGACATCTTCATTTTGAGAGAGTTCAAAAAAGGTAACTCGGACCGACTCCCACGCCAGCTAGGGTCTACACCAAATGCATATGGATCACGATATTTGACCAATCCAATGGTAGACGCATCACTGAAAAGAGAAGTTATGGTGATTAAATTCAGAGGCATGAAATCAATTAGAAATATAATCCTCTAACAGAGGAATATTATCAAGTAACAAAAAGAGTCGCTCTTTTTTAGAAAATTGAGGATAAGCCCCAACACCTAAGCCTTATGAGGACAACACCAAGGGAAAGCTTAGGCAACAGAATGGCAGGGTTAGGGCCTGCTTTAGTGCAATTATCAAGCATAAAGCCTTGAACAAAGTGGCTACTGCCCCAGAGTGGTGGTGCAAAGTGTCACCCAAGGACTGAAAACACAAGCCTTAGTCATATTAGTGCACCAAATAAAATGTTTTGAGGAAAGCTGGCTAGCATCATTGCTTATAGTGCTCAGTCCTTGGAGGTTAATCTAGACCCTACAATTAGACATTTCATCCCACTAACTAAGTATTCTTTACTCCTTGTCTGGTGCATGCTGAACTGTTGGATGATTATTTGTTATACTCAACGTACTAAAGACCTTAGAGCAACACCACTTGACAATAGAGCTTATAATGCTCGGGCCTTGGAGATTAATCTACAATAAGATATTTTTTGGAGATTAATCCACAAAGAGACATTTCTCTGAAATTTATTTTAATTATCATGGTGCAAGAACAAGTGCAAATGAAACAATTTCACAATAGATGCACCAGATGGAGCTAAACTTAAAATGACACTGATAGCTTCTTGGAAATAGGGAGGTGATACCCACAACTTTGCATTGTGGAAAGCAGTATCACTAACATTACAAAGAACCTTGAGTTCCACAAGTTCATAAAGCCTATTGCGATTCATTTGTCATAACACCATATAAAGACCATATTGTAGGACTAGAGAGAAAATTTGCTCAGAAAACAGTCAACTAATCAACTTCAAGTTCTGACTCCAAAACTCGCCATGCTTCATGTATCACCACATCAGATACGAGAGGAGTGAAAAAAAAAAAAGAAATTATATTTGACTGAACTTGGTTAGCTATGCATAACCTAATTTTTATTCTTATTACTTCTGTGCATTTGTTGTGTATATTCTACTAGTACTTTTGTCCTTTTTTATTGTGTATTGTTCACTACTTTTTATGCTCATTGCTCAGCAAAACCTTGAGTCTTTGAGATTATCAAATCACTCTTCCATTTTTTCCAAACATGTCGAGACTTTGAGAGCATGGTCAGAAGAATCAGAACAAGTTGGGAAGATTATAGGACAGGACACCAGATTTTTCGATAATGAAATATTATTTCCCTTTCAATGACATCAAGAACTTTCTTCCAGGGCAAAATGAATTAATATTGTTCCTTCGAGTAACAGATTGCACTTAGTCTTCTAATCAGAGAAAGTTTTTCACATGTTCATATGCAATAAATATTAAGCAGTCATTATAGTAACTAAACGCTTTTTTACTCTGCTATTACACATTTACGAAAAAACCTTTTGGCATCATTCCTTACATGTGTATGTACAGGGATAGTCGCCTTTGAAAGAATTTAAGGATTACCTCTAATGTAAATATGCATATATGTTTTATATGTACTACCATATATTTTAAACTCCTAGTAGTTTGATTTTGATGTATGATTTGTATATATAAATATATGTATGTATGCATAGGCCTTTTTTGTATTTATTTTTCATTTATTTTTTGTATATTTTTCTGTATATTTTTTATTTCTTTTTATTAGCAAAGAGAACTAGCTGTTGGTTGCCCCCAATGGCTAGAAATCTAGCCGTTGGAGCTGCCCAACAGTTAGCTCCTTTTTCTCCTTCTTCCTTCCTTTCTTCTTTAAATAAGGGACTTGGGTCCCTTGCTTAGCATGGGCTTTAAAGTCTGATTTTGTGTATTATTTGAGATTGAATACAAGTTTTTCACCTCTAGTTTGAGGTTTCTCCTAGTGTGATTTCTTGGAGTGGCTGCTATCTTCAAGAGTGTGACTCTTTATATGTTTCCATCATCAACTTTATGCCTGATTTACAGCCTTTAGGTTCTGTGATTCTACATTCCTGAAAAGTCCTGGCATCATTTCATTTATGTGTTATGTCACAAGGCTACCAGCTCATTTGTATTCATCATAAGAGGAAGAGACCAATAATTTTTACCTGCATGTAGCATCACGACATTTATATGCAGATTCTCCAAATATATGGAAAGGCACTGAAAAAAATTCATTGTAGATTAATCCACAATATATTGAGAACACCGCCATTAAAAGCAACACATATCGCCCTCCAAATGCCATCTCCATGAAGTCACCAAGTTTCTGAAAGGCAAGACAAGTTATGTCGACAGGAACATTTTGCAACTCATTCATACTATATATAGCAATTCAAGCATAAGGATGGAAACAAAAGTAATGCAGCTTTAAAGGCAAATACAATCAGACAAAGATGGCAAAATGTTGCTTGTAGAAAATGTAGTATAAATATTTAAAGTATAACAATTTTTTTATATGATTACCAGCCGACTGTTTGCCATGAAATACAAGCTAGAACTGATTACAAGTCAACTGCACCAGTAATCCTAACAACGTGATATCCTCCACTTTTAGACAAAAAATGATAAAAATAATTTTTCTACAAGGTTGTACACATTGATCCCAAAATTTGAGAATTTTTGGGAAAACTGGTGTTATGACTAGAAAGTCAAACCAAAGTTAGTTGAACCACCACACACACAATCTCAAGGCAATTCTAAGAACTACCACAAACATTCTTCAGTGTGATCCACAAAGTAAAGCTGCTTCACTTGAGGAAGGCAGCATACAGAAAACAACACCTTATTTTGAACTTTTAGTTTAAAACTTTACATTTTCTAAATTGTGGGTCAAATTTTTTCATTTTTATATGTCTAATTGTATGGATTCACTCCTAGATTCTTGCAAGATAATAAGATCCAAGGACAGGGTGTCTGGAGATTGAGCTTCTCAGTTTGACAATTGAGATGCTTTAGTAGGTAAATAGATAAGATTCTTCAAATGTTTTATCAACAGGAACTGGCAAGGAAATGTAGAATCACATTCCACATGTTGCATTCAAGGGTGCCCATTGAGATTCAGTATACCCAATCTTCATACAGAATAATGCTTGAAAGAATACACCATACTAAAGAAAGTGTTAGAGCTCCCTTGAACCGTTATAGTACCTGACCCACAGAAAAATCATTGTTCTCAATCTGTTCCCCACAAAACATGGACAGAAGTGCTCTTAAGCAAATGCTTCTTTAATGTATTAGAGGGAAAATTTTTCAAAAACTCTTCCATTGAAAATAGGAGGTGTCGACCACTATGGAAACTCACCTAAATATTGGTTAGGTAGTTGATCCCTATGCGCACAGACCATTGTTTGTTATTCATTTTTTTATTGCACTTTTTCAGCCAACTATTATATCTTGGTACAGTGAAAAGCAGATTGTTAGAAGTTTAGCCTAAAGGATCAATGGCAAGTACAAGCAGCCATTGTGATCAAGATCACTTCCACAGCCACACAGTCATGGCATGTTGTATATACTGTCCAGACACAGACAGAATGCGATAACAATTTCCATAATATGGTAATGTCACAAAGAGACCTTATACATAAGAAAAAAAGAATGTCAATGACATCAGCATGCCATCCATGCTGCAAGAAAAATGAGGAAACGCAGGATCTTAAAGTTGACAAAGACAAATACTCTCTGTTACAGTACCATCAAAAGTGCAATGGCCTAAAGATATCATCCAGTAGATGTCAATTTCTGTTTAGTACATTGCTCACATCGATGCACAAGTTGTAATGTGCTTCATTTTCAAAAGGTGCAAAATAAGAATGTTCAATGAGTATACCTGAGAGCTAAGCTTATTCTCTCTTAGTATCAGCACCAGCGACCCCAGAAGCAAGCAAATTCCATGACCCCAATCACCAAACATGACAGCAAACAGAAATGGAAACGTCATAACTGTATAAACTGCAGGGTTTGCTTCCTGGTATCTAGCAACACTGCAAAGAGGGGGAAAAGTAGAACTATTATTCAAAAAGCCAGTAAATTTAGTCAAACAATAAGACCGTTGTCCTTAACTAAGCCGAACACCACGAAACAATCAAACTATTCTCTACTATCAAAGAAAAATGTCACGAAGCTGACATAAGATCAAATAATTTATAATCCCATCATTTATGAGCCTGTGCCTTTTTTTTCTGTACTCAACTTGGAAGTCTGGTGCAAGACAAAATTTCACGTTTGGATGTGCAGTGTCAATGTCCCTCTTTCATCTATAGGTATAAAACGTTGTCATAGAATATCATTCTCTGGCTTTTGTTAACAAGGCATCGAGGTTCTTCTCAAGTATTAATTGCAAAGTTTATTTTTCTTGGAAATTTTTGGGAATTTTCAAAAAATTTAAAAAATATAAAAAACAGTAGAAAAGAATATGAAAGTTTGAGTTGTTTACTAATTTTCTTGCAAAAACATTGATGAAATTCCAAATAGTTATTAATACATTAAAAGAAACATCACAAAATCTGTAATACATTAAAAACCTTCCTAAAACAAGGAAAAAACAGGATAAAAATATGATATGATATTTTGTCATTTTTTCCAAAGTATTGTGGTATTTTCTCATTTCTTAGTTTTTCTTTACTTTTCCAGTCCTTTGCATTTTTTGATGAAAATGGAAATATTCGTAAAAATGGTATAAATAATGTGCCTCCTCTGGCCGAATTTGTCCTTCGCGACTAGACTGTCCAAAGGCAGGTCTCCATGTTTGACAAGGTTTATAAGTTGATATATATAGGACCAACCCTTACTTTAGGGTCGTCTGGCCAGTCCTTGAATGAAAACCATATTTTTTGAGTATTTTTTTTCCCAACATAAATCATAGGGATGCCATCTCTATATCCAAGAACGCAAGACTCGGCATAGAATCATACTTCTTCTTTCTATAACAAGATTGAATAAAGGCTTATAGGCGTTATCATACAGTTACAGAACATTACTATTACGACATTTGGTCAGATCAACCTAAAGTTGAGGATGTTCCTACTCATTTCTCATATATGTGTATACTGATTGCACAATGCTTTATGTTTGGAATAATCAACTACAGGTTGTCCTCCTAGGAAATAAAGAAATCCGAACCTTCTGTTATCCATTTGAATGACACTCAAAAATACGTCTCCACAGTGAGAGTGTTATTTGTGCAGTCCAAAAGTGCTAGTTGACACCTAATGCAGGCCTAAGAGGCCTGTAAGCACGTGGGCAGGCTACTAAGCTTTACATGGGACCTTTTCAAAAAATTAACTACTACTAGATTGACATAAAATTAGAAAAATTGTCACATGGTTAAAAAATAATAGAAAGTCTTTACATGCTTTTTTGTTTTTTTGTAAGACTAAGCAAGCAAACAAAGAGGAGGCCTTCAAGTCAGCCATTTAGCCACTCACAAAGCTCAACAATCTAGATGTGATGGTTGCTGCTAATCGCTGCTTCAAATACGTTGCTAGTAAAGGTTATGTAATATATATCAAGCAAAAAAACAACCCATATAAATTAAAATATGAAAATAATGGTATAATAAATGGACCTAAGCGGCCCTGTCAGCACCTGGGCAGGATACTAAGCCTTACATGGGTCCTTCTGAAAAATTAACGACTACTGGATTAACATGAAAAATTAGAAAGGTTGTCACATGGTTAAAAATAATAGAAAGTCTTTACATGTTTTTTTGGGCAAGAGTCAGCAAGCAAACAAAGAGGAAGCCTTCATGTCACCCATTTAACCACTTACAAAGCTCAGAATCTAGATGCCATGGTTGCTGCTAATCGTTGCTTCAAATACATTGCTAGTAAAGGTTTTGTAATAGATATCAAACAAAAAAAAAGAACCCATACAAAGTAAAGTATGAAAACAATGCTGTAATAAAGAGAAAAAGGTTCTACAATTCTTCTTAGAAAGATGTGACCAAGGAAACAAAATTGTCAAACTACATAAAGAAAAAATGGTATCTGAATGATTAAACTTGTGTGCAAATTTAGTCTATTTAGATTTTCTCCAAAATTCCAAATTAGCTGCATATTATAAACACAACACATTCTTAATGAATATAAACAACCAAGTTGTGCATTTGTTCATCTACAAAAGAACATAATAAGCTACCAAAACTAAATATATTTTGTGAGCCAAGACAAACCCGTATGCATCCACTATTTCTTGAAATGCATGTGTAAATCGGTTGGTTCTGAAATATGTTGGTGGTGATTCTATTGCATCCAGGACATGAAAAATTGTCCCCACTTGTGAATTGCTGTCAATAGTAGCACGTTGTAATGCTTCTTGAATCTGTTGGCAGAAACACACCACACATATTGAACTTAGGATTATGCAGAAGTTGTGTAAGCAGCCGAATGACATATTAATAGCAAATTTGCAACAAATTCTGCATGATCAGACGACACATGTAAACAGAGAACCACCTGAGCTTTTGCAAATATGGGACACCAACCCTCAGCAACAAGACATTTCTTGGTCACATCAAAGTTGAGCATATTCAGTGTATCATATACAGCTTTCTCTTTTTTCACCTGGAAAAGAGACAATCCTATACACCATAAGCATGTGGATTACACCAGTAGATGGCATTATAGAAACACGACTATCCAGTATCCCATTATGTAAAGCAGAAGCCAACTGATATTGATGTTCTTTAGAAAGAAACTTCAACTTAAATGGAACATACTAGTCAACATATGCACCTATAAATTCATTAATATGAAAACAGACTTGCTTACCAGAACAGACCATGTTTTTAGACTGTATCCGATAGAAGTAAGAGCCTTGTCCCGATGACGAGTGCCAGCATCCAATGTAGCATTGAGTTCAGAAAGCCTGGCTAAGACCTGTAACAAAAATTCATCCCAGAATCACAACATTAGAATCCTAAGGTTATTGTACAAGGAATAAATACAGTTTCTAATGGTGAATTCATATTGAAGAAACTTTTTCTAAATGAGGAGAAGCACAAATGACAGGATGGTACAATTACATTATAGGATTTCAGAATAGCATACACATACAAGTTGAAAAACCATCTTTTTAACGGTATGACCGACTGAAAGATTTAAACAGTTCCGACACAGTGCACTTTGTTTTGTGCCTATCATTCCTCATTCTTCATGTCCATATGGACATGTATCACCCATCTTCAGATTATTCCTTCCTGATACAGGGAGCATATTGTTTTCCCTCTCTCAAATCTTCAAATCCAAAATTCAACATTGCTACCATTATACCATATTAAAAGAGTCAAAGATGCAATTGTATCTTTCATACTAATCACATTTTAAGGTCTAAAATTTCAGAAAACAAGAATTATATATAAAAACAGGAAAAAAAAATACATGATAGAAAATTACATTTAGCTAAAATGTCAAATGCAACTAAAAGCATAAGGATAAAAAAAAACTAAAAATAAGAGCCATTGAGAAGTAACAACTAACAAAACAAACCATCAAAAGACTAAAGAATTTTAACACGAAAAAATAAAATAAAAGCAAGTAATTGACCAAGGACAGATAATTACACTATTACAAGGCCATAGCATAGTTTCTTAGATAAACTAGATTTTCAAATCTTTCCACGTAAGTACCTTTTTTATTAAAATATTAACCATTGCCTCTACTAAGCTTGATTTTTCTTCTTGTCAAGCTGGCAATGGTAACAGATAGCAGTCTTCATCAATATTCCACTTTTACACACTAAGATGACTTCCAGCCGCAAATATCAACTTCAATTCTTTGCCTGAGCTAGCAAGAACCCCACTAATGTGGAATTCCAGAGTTCCATGGTTTCAAATAGTTAACTTTGTTGACACCATGACATTTTAATCTATATAGTTTGCAACCCAAAAAAAATGCTGTTTCATTGGTCTTATTTAATATTATCTGGTTCATGAAATTATAGTTCTGCACCACTTCTGTACCTTTTACCATTCTATCTATTCAAAAATATGAGCATTTATACGCATCGGAAAAAGGGTAAAAGTTCCACTTACATTTGGAAAGAGAGAAGCCAGAAAAAGATGGTTACTTTGGCAGAAGAATAAGAAGAGGAAATTGTGCTCTTACCTTTATAGTTTGCGCTTTTTGATGCCCTATTATTTTAAAAATGAAGCTTTTGTCTCCTATTTGATAGCCAATTTTTCTGTAGCTTAATATGCGAAGGACTACTTATCGCAGTATTGTGAAAAAAGCTTAATAATTTTTGTGGAAAAGAAGCCCCATAAGTGTGATGAAAACAATAAAAAAAAAAATGCAATTTAAGTGCTTTTGGTGAAAATGGAATCTCCTCAATTGTGTGGGCACGTGACAATATGGATGAGAACAGCTTGGAACTTGAACTGGAAGTAACGATTGCCACATACAATCAATTTGATATTGCAAACTAAATGCAGATTGAAATGAAAAAAATTTGAATTTGTATGTTCATCAGGATCATATGCGTACCAGATTATAATGCAAATCTTAAACTCAAATTACATTTTATGCTAAAAACATTCAGTTTTTTCAATCAAAGTGGACTAACTAGAGGCAGGCTTGTGTGTTTGTGTGGGTAACAAAAAATCCAGCTCATTAACGTCCATGTAACAAGGCAATAAATTCTTCTGCAACATCAGTTTACAACCTCTTTTGAATTGCACGTCCTTCCCCCATAACCAAGAGAACACACTCTTGGAAGGATGAAGCCTAAGGTACAACTGATGTGCAACATAATCTCTGAAGCAAAGGACTAGCTAGTTATCATATCTACCTAAGATGAGGAGGTATCAGCTTCCCAACTTTTGTTTTTCCTTTAAAACTAACCTACCGTTAGTTCATGTGGCTTTACGCCTTTACCTGCATCATTACAGCTGGTAGGGGGCCAAAAGCTCACCCCCAGTGTATAAATTATTGAAAAATCAGGTCTCTACTCTTTAGCAAACTGAGTTTGCCAAAAACATGGTATATGGGCAAAAGATGGTTTTTTCAAGGACAGGTTTTGGCCCCTGGCATCCAACGAGGTCTTGCATATTGTTTTTTTGTGTGGGTGTGTGTTTGGGAAAAGAAGAGGCGGGGGAAGGGGGTGTGATGGGGGAAGGGAAGAGAGGAGAGAGTCTATCTAACATGAGAACAGTGAATTATAAATTTCTCTAATTTTTCATTAATTATAAATTTTTCTAATTTTTCATTTAAGTCATTTTTATTAGCTTTTAACTTTGTTTGAGAATAATATGTCATATTTGAGTTTTATTAAATTTATTTAGACTCACCTATATGTATATTTATTTTGTATATTTTAATTCAAAAATCACAAGAATTCCCAAGTTTATGCATTATATAGTCAAACTGTAATTCAGTTACATTTAGTATCTGTGTTCTAGTTTTGATTGTTCACAAGGATGAAATATACTTTAACAGCAACATATTCAAATTTACAAATACACCAGAGCTTACTTGGAGAGTTACTATAAGTTACACTTGTAAGAAGTGGCCGGGTAGGCCCATACCCGCACCCATTATTTAGCTCTTCTGAACAAAAGACCTTGGCTCTCTGTACCTATCATTGGTGACTCCTAGCCAACTATGAATCAAGAGCTCATTTATTTCTCCTTTAAAACAAATAAATAAAGACAAAAACATCTTACAAATGGACACAAGTATAAAACTATGAGTTGGTGGGTTGGTGCCACATTAGGATTGCTTAAAGGATATCTCGTTTTTCTGCACACGATGCCATATATTTGCCATCGACCAAAATTGGCAAAACCCCATTTGTGCTAAGACTTAAAGCCAATTCCATATTGACTAGGTTGTACACAATATCATAGTGCTCAATGCACACTTCACCCAGGTGGCACCTTATTGCCTAATAACTTCACAAGTTTCCTTATGTTTAACATATCAAAAAGAAAAAAGAAGAAAAGAGAAGCACCCCGAGAAGACAACACAGTACTCCAACTCTTGAACCATGCATGTGCAAGTGACAAACATTAATGAAAACCTCAGGCAAAATGTGCTAACCTCACGTGTTACTTGTGTTTGCTTGCTTATATCCTCAGGAACAGGATAACAATTTGCACCAAAAGCTTCACATATTTTTAATATTTTTGTTTTAGCCTGCTCTCCAGAAAAGAAGACCACGAAAACGGTCTTTTCAATCTGCACATGTAAAAGGCTAAAGTTCAGGCTAACTTATCAACGTCATGGAGTGAACAGTTTTCATTGAAAACCAGATATATGAACATGATGCTAGAAGAAGGAACTAGATCACCAAAATTAATATCTCCAACTTTTTTTGCATGCAAATGCTTTATTTATAGAAGTCTGAAATAGCATATACAACTACTACTAAACTCCAAATGCTCATTGATGACATTAATAGATCCACAGTTTCTTTCTTATACCGTTTTCTTGTCTTCAGTTTTCTTGGTGAATACTAAAGAAAGGAGAGAATTAATGCACCCAAAGGCAAAAAGCCAGAAAGTCCTATTTTCCCTAGAAAAAAGGAAGAGGATAGGAGCACACCATTTCAGAGGATATGGGATCCATGATTTTCTCCTCAGAAGGAGCTTGATTGAAAAGCATATTACCCCTTGTAGCACGGAAAAGGATCCTCTCGAATCTTGAAATTTTGGACTTACAAATAATTCCACAGATAAATCTCAAGCCAGCATTTTTTGAAGGTTGAGATTGCATTTCCTGTAACCACATGAAATGAAATATTAACACGTATCGCCCAGGGAGTAGCAAATGAAAGAAGTTTGGCGTCTGAGTAAGGCAGAAGAGGATTGACAAATTTACCTGCTCAAGTAAGGATGTGCTTTCACTATACTCTTCCTTGGAGAACACAGTTTCCTCTAGTTCTCTCTCATTTGCAGCCACACGGCTTTGGGCTGAAACAAGGAAGCCACCTGCCTGGAATCAAAAGATTGAGGAGGCACAGCAAGTGCTATTCAAAAGAGAGATCCGAAGTCATATCTAACAAAAATCAAGAAAAGGAAGTCCATTTTATAATGATTCAACTCCAAAATTTACCACCTGATAAGCCCAGACAAACTAATGCACAAGTTTCAAAGCAAGAAAAGTAAAAACAAACATCAAAAATCTGAAAATAGATATGAATTTTTTTTTTCGTTAAAGCAAAAAAAGCAGTAGTGCTTTTTCTAGTTCACCTTCTCTCCTAGGGCTCGGATCCTCTATTATATTATTATTCATACTTACCAAGTTTCCATTTTAATGGCCAACAAAAACATTTAGTAAATATCGCCACCTAGCCTTTTTCCCATAGGTGATTTTGACTCACATAATCTGAGGGACCCATTCACATACAGTTATCCTTGCATACATGTGAGTTGCTCCCATTTGAGTGTAAATGAGTCAAATGATTCATTTATATGAAGTCACATAGGTATGGATACGGTTCAGGTATGGAGATATGGGTACGAACACGGCAACTTTAGAAAATGTGGGTATGGGGGTACAGCAGGATATAAATAAATAAATAAATATATATATATATATATATAACACAAAAAAATCAAAATGAAGGCAACATTTAAATAAACAAGTGATTTTAAATAAAAACATTACATGTGAATGAACAATAACTCTAAAACAAAATGCAAATTGAGTTGGAAAAAATTGAATTATGTAAAATTAAGCAATTGGATCTGTTTTGGTCTAAAAAGTACTCAAGTGTGTCCAAGCACCCATTTTGGGTATGGGTACGGCAACGGGTATGTGAACCTTATTGAAGTACCCATGTGATTATATTTACATTTTTTATCATCATGTCCCAATGCACCACAGTTCTATGAGACCCCTTTTCACTTTCAACTTTTGAGTGCAAGAATAACCTGCCGTTAGACACAAAACGATATTACATGATCTCCAAAATGACTCGATGATTAAATAATAATCAATAGGTCTTAATCTTATAATAAGAAAAACATACAGAGGACAACAGAAAAGTCATCAACTTCATATGAAATAGAGCTATTTGCTTTTCAAGTTGTAACTTATTACTTCATTACTAGAAAAAATTTTTAAATATTTGTTGACATAACACATAAAGAACAGCCAAGGAGGTTTCAGAATTATAATGGTGCACGGAACCCTCCTACATGCTTTCTATGAAGTAGGCTAAGAAATATCTTTGTGACATGCATAACTCACCTTATTATTATTATTATTACGATGACAGGCAACCTCTCATATGCTCTCCATGAAGCAGGCTAAGAATTATATTATTATTTTATCTCTCTCTCTCTCTCTCTCCATATATATATATATATATGCATCCTCTCATAAGCTTCTACAAAGCAGGCCAAAAAACACCTGTGACATATACACCACCATTCTTGCACTGATATTAATTGGGAGTGTTAACAGATCAGGAAGAACATTTCAGCAATTCTATCAGTAGCTTTGGCTCCAATAAATGCATGTGTCCCATCTCCACACTTAGAAAGTCTAAGACTCTAAGTGCTTAACAGAGTCTTTAAGTGTGCACAGTGAAAACAAAATTAAGCACCAATAAATGATGAGTTCACATGCAGTTATACAATAAGGAGCGAAGATAAGTCCTCCTTTAGTGTTCAATGCAAAAAAGAAAAAAAATATAGAAAGTTTCTAATAAATACCAGGTTTTTCTTCTATCAATAAGCATTCCAATGAGTGGTGAAAGGGACATTGTTGGACAAGACAATCATCTCCAAAATCTCACCCTACTTGCAGAAATAACAACTTTACAATTTAGTCTCCTATTTTTATTCAGGTCTATACTTTCAAGCTTCACTCTCTGCTTTCCTAAAAAAGTGTGAACAAAAAAATTATTTCTTGCCTATAAAGAACTTAAGTTATCCACAAAATGCAACCTGTCATCCACCTTGTGTGTGGATAACGTCTTACAGACCTTGCAATTGATTTTACTAACTGCAAAGAGGGGTCGCTGGAGGTGGGACTAGCGGTTGGAGTGAAGTAATAACTCTGCAAACCTTATCCAATCTTAGAAAATCAGGTCATAAAAGCCTTTATATTTTACAGCAACTGCAAAGAATAGCTCAACCCTCAAAGAGAAGAGCTTATAGAAAGCTCAAACAAAACTTGCACAAGATAAATGTGCACTAAGGCACAAGAGAACTGTATTGAATAAAGCTCAAGGAAATAACCAAAAGAATAATTTACAAGGGAGGACGGAAGACAATGTATAGAAAAGGAAACAGCTGCCAAGCTCCAGTCTGGTAAAAGCTCATATCTGAGCACTGCAGCAGCATAAAAAAATAATTGAAATAAATACATAAAATGATAAAAATGTAAACACATAAAAATGAATAGATATATATATATATATATATATATATATATACATATATATATATATATATATATATATATATAGTTATAAAATTCGAATGGTAACTCTGGCTTTTTAGAGTCATCCAGCCATTTAACCAGAGCCTCTAATCTATCATGATAGATAGTTAAAAGAAAACAAGGAGAAAAGGGTAATGGCATTTTTGTCATTTAGTATTAGTTTTCATCTTTCAACCATCCATTTACATCAGATGAACGACCTTGGTTAGATGGTTGAGTGACTCTAAATAGCTAGAATCACCATTCACTATATATATATATATATATATATATATATATATATAAACACACGTGTGTGTGTGAGTGTGAATGTAATACATACATATACATCACTATACAATATACATATAAATATTCAAATTTGCCTATACTCACATGTATAATAATTATATACATATATGTATAATAATTATATACATATATGATAATATATATAAATATATGTACATGGTCTTCTGACAACGACAATGCACCTTTCCACGGAAAGCTGAAATGACAAGCAATTTTTCCCCAAAAAAAAATTCTAATGTGTTTCCAGGTTATAACTTGAAAGGAACTTCATAGTTTCTTAGCATTGTTCGTGCAAGCAATTTGTGGACAAGGTTGCATGTACAGTCAACCGCTCATCATTGTATTCAAGGATTTCTGGCCCACAATTATTAAGATGAAAGTCTCTATAGCAGATGTAAAACAGCACCATAACATGATTGACTAAATCACTTCAACAGCCACCTATCACTTTTGCCTTTCTAGAATGAATTGCTGGTGGTGCTTTTAAGCATAGTCACAAATAACATTTCGGAGTTTTAAACGGCAAAGTTTTCTCAAGTATAATATGGTGAGCTTAAAAAATTGAAAAATTAAAAAAAAAAACTAAAAATGAGGGAAAAATAAAATAAGTTACAACTAATAACACAAACATCAAAAAATAAATAGATTTGCAACGAATAAAAAATAGAAAATGAAAAAAAACTGTTTGGCATAAAAAAACATGAAAAAAATGAAAAAAAAAACACTAAAAAACACTTTCTAATGCATTTTTGCGTTTTTTTCATTTTTAACATTTTTTTAAAACGCATTTTTTTAAGTTTTAAATGGCAATTTTATTTATTGTGTTTTTTGTGACACTGCTTTCAAGTTCCAAAACCAAAAGAACTAAATCATTGGGATTCCACACAGTGCAAGTCTGAAGATCTCAGTGCTTCTTAGCTTTGAAAAGTCATTAAATAGTTTAATAAAAAAAGCCGTCTTGTGAAATCATAACCACAACCTCTTCACAGTATACACCAAGACATAAATCAACAGGATCCAATTACCTTCTGCAATACTATCTTGAACTCCAATAGCTCATTGTATGTTTGATGTAATTTTTCACTATTTGCATTTATTTCGAGGAGTTCTGTTTCATGCTCTGCCAATTGTACCTGCAATAAGCCATCAGAAATCTGTGTGCTTCCTGAACATATTTTTTTTAAGGAAAAGAGAATCTGTAAAATTACAGCCAGAAGATCTGTACCTCTAGTTCTTCCAAATCAACTGCAGATGGCATGACAGGATTAGCAGCAAAAGATAGACCCGCTTTATGTATTTGATCCTTGAAGAAATGCAACTTCCTTGCCATCTCTCCACATCGTTTCACCTAATAAAATACATGCAAACATGTCATGAACGCCTTCCTATTTGACAATAACCAACTGAGTTCAACAAGAAGTTCAGGGAGACAGTAAGAAGCAATAGGAGATGCTGCTACAGCCACTTGGAAGCAAATAGGCACACTAAGCAGATTATTGTAAATCTATCATGCTAACCACCACCACCATGATGAATTTCAGCATATAACCTGACCATAGTGTAACAGCTTTCACTTGCTGCAGATTGCATTAAGACTCTTATCTAGATACTCAAATGCAAATATACCAAACAAGGCAGCTTATCTAAGTGACCTCCTGATGAGCAAAAGAATTTCATTATCACTCTGCCAGAAAAGAATCAGCAATATAATCACCAGTGCTAGGGAAGAATCGTAGAGGTGATATACAGCCAATGAAGAAAGGGAAAGAAGAAACTAGAAGAATATGAACTGTTTGCAGAATTGAAAACTAAGGATTATAATGGGATGTCTGTTATGGATCTCCAGTATGCATCTGTCGCAAAGTAAATATAGTGTGCACCTATCTCATAGTAGAATACTAAGGTTTACCATGTGAATTCATTCCTGCTACCTTATCAAAGTTATTGACCTAGCAAGCCCCAGCCATTGTGATATCTATCAACTTGCTTATTTCTTCTTTGGGGGTGGTTCACTTTTAACTCGTAAGGACACATATATATTTACCAAGTCTAATACTTGACCTAGACTCTGAAGCAATTTAATGATGGACTTTCAAACCTAGATAAGGATATTGTGGAAATCATAACTACACAATAACCTCAAAAATATCTTAGCCAGACAGTAACTACATGCAGTACATATCCATCATAATGAAGAAAAGAGATGCAAACTAATAAATACCTGATTAACAAAAGTTCTTTGGAAAGGACTTTTATCAGCATTCAACTGCCACAAGAAAAATACAAGACTGTCAACTCAATATCAAAGTTTCAGACATAGATTGCTGTCAGTATATAACATTTTCCTCCAAATAGAAAAATATAAGGTGGTGCGAAGAGCAAGGCTACAAGTATCAACCACCTTTCATCTACAGAGTTATATACATTGCAGAAGTATGCAGACAAAGAGATCTTGTTGTTTGATTTGTCATATCTGGTATTATGAGTATAACGCCCTTACAAATCAGGCAAAATAATGCATCCCTCAGAAAGGAATTTCGAGATTATCTAATTGTTAAGACGTACAAGCTAACCTCAATGATCCAATTATTAAATTTAATGGTAAATCAAATGATACATAAAGTGGTAATGCAAAATATATCAGCAACTCAAGTCAACTGAAACAAGTCTGTTCCTGATGTCAATTTATAATTCTCGAACTGCACAAGGAAATTGGTATGAATCGACAAACCAAATTAAAGAAACAAGTAACTTAAGCCATTTAAGTTCCGCTCCAACAAAGAAGCAGAATTCCCAGCGATGGAACAAATAAACCAAAGAAGTCTTATAAGTTTCATTTCCTTCCCCTTGATTACGGCACCTCACGCACACCCTGTTATAGTGAATCACCAACAGGCTTCCCAGCAACTAGATCCATGACCGGATCTGCCCCAACTACAAAATCTCAATATGCACGAGGTTTTCCGAAATTGAAAACCTCCAATTTCACGAAGCGCCCAAAATGCAAATTAAACTACCACGCTGGGACCCAAACATCAACAGTAGCAACCGCTTCCTTTAGTTTTTGAAAAAAGATTAATCATTCTCCAACCCAGTCCATAATTATGTATATTTTGAACACACAAGATCACGAACTGAAAGTGCAGCTATTGAGAAAATGATAAATTGAAGACGGAAGGAAGAATAAATCTCAAACTAGAATTTCAAATTATCAAAAAAATGACACGAATAAGTTGCCAAAATCAGAATCGAGAAACAATGGCTCGAAGTATCATCAGAACACTCAAACATGGCCGTTAAACTCCAACACATAAACCCCGAGTTATGAAGAAAAACTCAACGCACCAAAAGCAATTGGCCACGACAGAAGTGCAAACAAACATTAAATTGATAGCGAATTGGAGGAAAGAGACCGAGGGAAGATGAACTCACATCTCGGAACTGAAGGAGGCCGAGTTCCCCTAAGTATGTTATGGCGCCATGGGCGGACTCGACGGGTATGATCAGCTGCACCATACACATCTGCTCCGACCTCAGCAGATCCATGGTCGGCAGATCTCTCAACGCATTCATCTCTCTCTCTCGGGCTCTCCCCGACAGGAGAAATGGAGTTCCTCGGTTCCCCTCTTCCCGCAGATCTCGTTTCTCTCTCCCACTCTCTCGTTGAGAGGGAAGGCCCTGACGCTTTAACCTTAAGCAACTGCCATGCGGGAGTGCGGACTCCGGTTCCCTCCCGCGGAAGCGCGTTTCCGCTAGGAACCGAACTCTGCCGCGGCATTCCCCAATTTCGGGTCGGGTTCATGCAGATTTCAAAGTCGGATTCGATCTATTTTGAAAATTAAAACTTTGCCTCTTAAAATGCATTGAAATTCCATTTCAGCCCTAGTAGAAACTCCGAAAAATACATTTGGCCCCGGTAAAAAAGTTTCAAAAAAAATATTTAATCATGTAGGTCCGTTGAACACTCTAAAACCAAACTCATATCATGTGACCTTTTATACATAAAATGTTTCTTGTTGTAATCATATGAAAATATTGCAGTTGCATTTTTTTTCTTTTAAAAAGGTGTAGAAGTCTCGAAGGGTATAAATTAGTTGGTTGGCGAGAAGATCTCTATCTCTATGTCATCGATTTGATTTGATTGTTGTGTTTATCCATCAATACGCGTTATATCGGCCGGAAACCTAACGATGACAATACAAAAGTTTCGAAATGCATTTCCCTAGTTTGTTAAATATTTTAAACAAACGTTACTTAATGTTTTAAAGAAATTAGTGTGGATTCATGTTTTAATAATATTCAAATTAATTATGTTTAGATGCAGGGAACTTACCAATCGCATGGATAATTTGTTTAACGAGTTTTTTTTTTTTGGTTGTTGATTGGTCGTTTATCAAATAAATGTGACCCATTGACATGCCAAATATTTACATGCATCTAATAGCAGCGGAGCCACATGCAAGCCCATTTAAACCTTGGCCTAGCCTAGCCCGGAAATAAGTGGTTTAGCGGAGGCCCAATTATGTCTGTCGGGCCAAAGGGCCGGCTAGTGCCCACCCTTACTTACTTTGGTATGGTGTGTGAAATAGAACATGTAATAAATGACTAAGTGGGCTCTGTCACTTTTTTGTTATTTAATCCAATTCAGGCCCAGCTAGTAATAATTTAGATGTTTCATATATTTAATTCCTTTTTTATAGACAATAAAGTTACCTAAATAGTTACCAATTTATGTGAAAAAAATGTGCATTGAATTATTGACCTCCTTTAATGTTTATGATTCTAAAACCCACTTTAGTTACTTGTCTTCTTTGAGGTCGACATCTTAATTATGCACTTGATATTTGGAAATTGAACTCTTAAACCTAAATCAAATACATAGTTTATTCTAATAAAACATGTCAACCACTAGCGGAGCTACAAATTTGTAATTAAAGGGCATTCTTAGTTTGAGTTTCAACCTTTAAGGGATACTAATATGCAACAACAGTGCAAAAAAATGAAGCATCAATACATAAATAAAACAAATTAGTGCGGGCAAATGTCCACACCAGTCACAATGTAGCTCCGCTACTGACGCGGTCAAGTCACCTCAAATCCAAATATTAGACACGATGAAAGAAGTATCAATACATAAATAAAACAAATTAGTGTGGGCAAATGCCCACACCAGTCACAATGTAGCGATGCGGTCATGTCACCTCAAATCCAAATATTAGCGGCGATGGAATTCATCAATTCGATGTTATCAAAGCTTGCCTTTTTCATTGCATCCATGTGGAAGTACGGCTGCGATTGATAATGGGCAGAAGAAAAGGCAACTTTTATTAGTGTCTTGGGCAGTAGAAGTGCTCTCTGAATCAATTGTCACTACCTTTATTGCAAATCTAAGTTTTTTTTTAAAAAAGCAAAGCACTCACTGATTATGAATAACATTCTTATTGTCGAAGTTAGTGATGTTAATAAAGTTATCATCTTCACCACATCTACCTTCATTATTATGATAATGGAATAAAGGTTGCATCCACACTCTTTTCTATGTTATGAGCCACTTACATGTTCATTCCCAGCTTATAAATTTCAGTTTAGCTTTCAGTTCGATTTTTATGGACGTAACTCTTATGAACTGAAAACAGTAGATGCATTGTACTTTAGTTGATGAGTGTCCCACTTTCTACCCAAGTCCCGAAACAGCCTTGGATCTTGAGGATAGAAAAAAAAAAGGGGGCAGTTTCGACCTGTCACCAAATTGCTAGCTTCGCTTCCAAACAACTTTACATGCGGTGGCGATTGATCATGCGGATCTTAAGTTAATTTATAGATTTGAGAAGTGTGAGGTAAAATCCTCAACATCGCTCAAATCCGTGCATCTCAAGTTTGAGGAAATTGAGCTGCTTGGATTGAGGTTTATCGACTTTTAAGATGTAATAGTGGCAAATTAATGATGTAATTCATGCATCTTTCAAAAATAAGATTCAAACCATTGTTAGACATCAATTTTTTTTTTTTTGTATGCAAAAATGAATTCATAAATATTTAATGACAATGTACACATCCCACTTAGTGATTATTTTAATGAAAGGCAACCATTTAGGGGTCGTTTGGCAAGTTGAACACTTTGTGAGTGTTCGATGAATCTGCTCCAAATATTAAATTAGATTCATGGACTCTTAGTGCTAGTGTTCTATGAATTTGTCATAAACTTAGGATAGATTCATGAAACATTCATAGAATGTTCCTACTGCCGAACGACCCCTTAAAGACCAGACCAGTTAATGGGTCCACTTCAGAAACTAAAAAGTTTTCAAGCTGAAGCTTATATTTTAACATGCATTTGTTTGTCTGCACTATTTTAAAGCTCTAGACAACAAATGGCTGTATATTTTTTATCTTCCCATTCAGCATGCTGAGTTTAATACCAGATTATGCCAAAGTCATGCACTCTCTATACTGAACTTTGGGTTTGTGACTTGAAGATGATCTTAAGTTTTTGTGGATCAGGCCAAAATAGTGTCAAAAGTTCGAAATCTATGATAGGATTCTCTTGTTGAGTGCATTCTTTGGGCAGTGGTGGAACCAGGATTTTTTGGCTGAGTGATGCTCATGTCACTAGCACAGGTTTGATGTCGGCACTTCATGTAATTTTTAAGTCATCAAAATGTAATGCTCTTCATTGATGCAGTGAAAGTGAGTTTTAGTTAAAATAGTTCGCAAATTATGAATTGAACCAACATTTAGGCCAGAGGAAACACAGATATACTTGGATAAATTAAGAATGAAGGTCTCATGTATTGAATTTGAATGGTAAATGAAGTGCATGTTATGATGACCCTGGAGGCAGGAAAGAGCAACATTGAAGTCTCTTATTAGAAAAAACATAAGAGCATTGATGTAGATGATATGGGTTCAAGGAGCAAAAGAACTTGATCTAAAGTATGTGGCTTCATCAGAACAAAATCAACTGATTATAATTGTTGATTTTTAATAAATTAATAATAAACATAAATTTCTTAGTTTTTTTTTTAAAACAACAAATTTTCTAAATTATGCCAAACCACACAGCATACAACAAAAAAAAACTACCTTTTGATAATATGTTGTATATTCATGTTAACAGGTTTGGCATAGATAATCGAACTAATACTAATGCATGGAAGTACTAATTCATCATTATGTCAATATATATTATTTGAATCAGATATTTGACTGAACTAATCCAAAAAAATCAGATATAAAAAAAATATCTGATTAAGAAATGGGATCCGATTCGAATTTAATAAATAGCATATGATCGGATTCGGATATACATAAATATCCGATTTGGACTCAGATTGGATTCATTTTTCGACAAAATATCATGTATTTAATGCTGTTACGTTCTAAAAATTGGCAAAATCTGGTGCAAAATTCAGATTCATATTCAGATATGAATATCAAAATTGATTCAGATTGTAAAATCGGATTTCAGATTCGGATTTGGATATGACTTTTCTTTATTCGTATTCTAATCCAAATACATGAATATCCAAAAAAGTGGATATGATTAAGGATTTATCAGATCCGAATCTGACCCGTTGACATCCCTACTAATGCATGGGAGTCCCTTTTTTTGTTTCATTTATTTGGTCATCAACCTCTTACATAAGTTGTCACACTTAGAGACGCTAGATAATGTGGATCAAAGTTTATTTCAACAACGCGAGGTTCATCCTAAAGAGATGGAAGGGCTGAATAAATTCAACTAAAGGAATATTTTATCTTATTCTCTAAAGAAAAAGTCGAATTTCTCACTCAACCCTCCTTGTCCCCCTAAAGCACATGGTCTCTGATTTTGGTGTTTCGGAGTGTCACCCACTATACTTTAACTTGCATGTCGATAGCCTTCCTTTTGTATCACAAAGAGGTTGACTCATATATTTGGAACAGGAATTGGCCGCCTACCAACCCTTGCTCGTGGGAATAAATTCTTATTCAGTAAGCTCCACCAGGGGGAGGTCTATTTCACGCCCCCACATAACACACAAGTGGCCTTCCCATTCTCACCAAAATTTCTGATTCCACCACTAAAAACAAATAATATATCACAATCTTTTTGCAGCCTCAGTTTCCGCCAGTAAAAGTCCACATAGATCTCGTCTATATATTAATATGCATCAAGAAATGTGAAAGGGATTCAATTGGTTCAGACTCGTGCCTCAAATATTGAAAGCATGTGAATATGGTCCCAACGAGGAAATTGTCCTCATTGTCTCAATTATTCTTTACGACCCATGGTTGGGTTACGAGGAGGAATGCAAATGGGTCGGATCTGGACCTCTGGGATGTCGTTTTCCGGATGTGCCATATCCAATTCCAACCCTTTCTCCAATATATTTAATTCCTCCCGCAATCCAATTATTTGTATAATTGCTTCCAACTGCACCTTAAAAGGAAAAAAATAGCAAGAAGGTGGGTTGGCAGAAATAGCGGATGGGATAAAAGGGAAGCTATATAAAGCAATAGTAAATGCAATGAGTTTTTTTCTTTTCCTTTTCCATATTAATGGTTTTTTTCTTGATGCATGTGCCCACATAAATCCAACCTATGTGTTTACATGTCTGTCAACCTGACCAATTATGTTATGCTATGCCTAATGGTGAACGCCGGCTGGGCCGTCGGTGAGTACCAAGTACCCAGCCCGGTACGGGCCCGGGCTCGGGCCTGATTGGCTTGACCGAATCGGCCCAACGGGAGCCCAATCTGACCCGATAACCTTTAAAAAATGTTTATTTATTAATAATATATATTATATATTTAAAAATTATTTTATATTTTTAAATAACATTTCTTTATTATAACCAAGCCTTGCCTGGGCTAGGGCCTGAGTTTTGGACATCGGTTCACAAATCAGTTCTTATTGTGTACTGCCAGGACATGCTAATTTTATTTTTAAAATATTAAGATAATTATCTTTCAACATTTTGCAGTGGTTACCCAACTATAAGCATAAATGGTAACACAAAAAAAAACAGGTTCAAAGCAAATATTATTTTGTAATATAGCTCATACCTCACCCACTCTTAGGCTTGGATTCCTGCTCTGACAGATCCCAACCCGTCTTTAACAGTTTCTGCTTCAGCTAAAAAATAAATAAATTAGAAACCAGAATAACAATCTCCTTTGTAAGCTCTTAAATATTTCTCACAATTTTCAATAAAGTGCTAAATTTTTTAGGTATTACACCCATAACTTGAGAAACTTTTTGTGAAACTTTAGTTGATAGCATGCACACCCCTTTAACTAATTAAACCGGCAATCATATTCTTAATTAGGGTATTGAATGCATGACTCTTTTGAAACTACCGCTGCTATTTATACAGTCATAATGAAGCAGAAACCATGATATTTATAAATGTCTCTCTGTTAAGGCACAATCAATTAATTAAAGTTCAAATGCAATAAATTATCAAACCAAACGCTTGCTAGAATTCTACTTCAATCGATTGAGTCGTTAGCATATTATGAGAATTCATTTGTTTGACACTCGGGCGTGTGAAGGACAATTAATTAAGAAGACAATTGTTGACACGTACTATACCGTGATAGGGGTGGGCGTGAGGACAGGCCGGCTCCATTCGAATTTGGGTCCGGGTCGGTTCGGGTCTCATTTTGGTGGTTCGAGTCAGGCCCGGTTAAATTTATATTAAAAATATAAATTATATATCTTATATATATAATTATTTGCAATTAATTACAAAATTTATCAAGCTTGGCCTAGTTCAATGCAAGCCGAGGCCTGAGCCGGCCGGATTTTAACTCGGGCCCAGGCCAAAAAGCGCAATGAACCTCTGGCCCGATGCCCACTCTTATACCTTGAGTAGTAGTTGCATCCAAAATTACCATGATTTAGTCGGTGTATCATGAACTACATAGTCACAAAAAAGTTTTTTTTTTTTTTTTTGGTTTGAAAAACACGCATTTAAATTTCAAAAATAAGTCAGCTGGA
Organism: Nymphaea colorata; assembly: GCF_008831285.2. Taxonomy (NCBI): domain Eukaryota; kingdom Viridiplantae; phylum Streptophyta; class Magnoliopsida; order Nymphaeales; family Nymphaeaceae; genus Nymphaea; species Nymphaea colorata. The sequence goes on along the minus strand of NC_045142.1, from coordinate 7,922,806 downwards.
AAAAAGGGAAAAAATCATTCTTAATGCCAAAAAAATGCAAAAAAACATGTTTTTTTTACGTTGTTTCCATATTTTTCCTTTTTTTTTTATTTAAAGTATATTTTATGTTTTCAATTATGCTTGTTTCATTTTCTAATTTTTATTTGTTATTTAATCTACTTATTTTTTGATGTTGGCTTATCGTTCATTTTATTTTTCCCTAAATTTTAAGGTTGTTTAAATTTTTTAAGAATTTACCATATTCCCTTTTTGTCAAGATAGACGTATTATAGAAAAAAGAAACATCATTAAAAACGCCAAGATGATATGGTGACTATGGTATGGATTTAGTGCTCGACCGTGGTGAATCGTTTTGAGGTTATGATCCAGATCTAGATCCATTTCCAGGTCCAGAATTCTAACATGGTCCTACCCTAGTGTTTGGGTTTGGTTTCAGATCTAAATCCAGTTCACAAACCCTTTCCAAACCCAAGGATTGAGACATGGTCATTTTCTAAAGCACATTAGGTTCCAGTTCAAAATTCCCAACATATTCTTGTTTTTTTCCAATATATCCTTGAATTTCCCGAAATGCCATTAATTGTTCTCGAAATATCTTTTTATTTAAAAAAATGCTCTCACTTTTATCAAAATTCCTCAAAATACCATTTTGTTTATCTCCACGAGGCCCACAGCTGACGTGGCAGACTGAGCTGGCCTAGAATGCCCTAGCCAAGCTAGGTCATGCTTTGCCGAAGATAGAAATTTTTTAGAGGCGAATCAAACGGTTCGCAGGTCGGGCCAAGATGAGCGACGAGTAGGGCCAACAGAAACGATGGGTCGAGTCAAACTAAAAAAAATTGATTTTTTTAATATAAAAATTAAAATTTTTTGCACTCACCCGAGCCATGGCCTTGGTGGGCCCCCCCTCCCTCCACCCCTGCCTGGCGAACAGGTCAGGCAGGTATGTCCGCCACTTGGCCAAGCCAAGGTTGGTCGGACATGAGGTAGTAGGCTGAAATAGTCAAACCTTTGGTCAACTTCATTTTTTGACATCTTTGACGTTATTGAACATTGATACGATTATCCTATTTTTAAGGTAACAATGACTAAAAAACATATAATTACACATAGGAAAATAATGAGGCTAATTCAATTATGTCTTGTTCATATATAAATACCATCACTATTTCCCTCTTTTTTTTTTCTCTTTATTATTCTTTTCACTTTCCAAGCTCACTCACTTCAGCTTCAACTTCAAGCCTCCATCTCTACCAAGTGGAAACCCTGGAGGAGCTCGTAGAGAATTTCAAGAGTTCATTTTTTTCTAGTCATCTCTAGTTTTTCCTTGTCTTTTTCATTCATAGCAAGTCGATGAAATTCCTAAAGTTTCAAAAATCTTCCTTGGAGTTCTAAGAGCATGACCGGCGCCAGCATGGCTTTCTAATATTTTTCTCTATCTTTTTAAGACGGCTTTATCTATCTCTTTTTTAAGCTTTTTCTCTCTCCTCTTCATCGCTATTTTTCTTTTCGTTTTCTTTCTCATTTTTTTTTTAATCTTTTCTTTCTTTCGTTCTCTTTTCTCCTTTTCAAAACCTCTTTGGACATTCATCTCTTCTTTTCTTTTTTTTAACTAAGGTCCCCCTTTTCCTCCTTTTACTAAACGTCTTCTCTCTCTTTTTTAAATCTCTCACCCTTTTTACAAAAAAACTCTGTCCTCTTTTTACCTCTCTTAATTTGCTTTCTATCTTCTTCCTTCATCTCTCTTTCATCACTTTTTTTTCTTTTTCTCTCTCTTTCTCTCTCTCTTTCTCTCTCTCTCTCTCTATATATATATATATATATATATATATATATATTGCATCTGGCTCGATAATTTTTCAATAATATTTATATTTTATTATTAATATAATTAAAATATATTTTTAATTAATTTATATTTAAACAAATATTTTTCATTGTAATCAAATCAAGCCTGAGCTCGGGTTTCAAACATCAAGCCTACCTGGACCCAGCTCTTATCTGGCTGAACCTAAGTCTAATCTCTCTCCGTTTTCATCTCTCTTTCTTTAGTGTGCTTGTGTATATATATATATATATATATATAACGCTCAAAATGTTTACTATTTTATTGAAGATTGTGAGAAATCTTTAATAACCTATAAATGAGGTCATTAATGAGATGATTGTTCTGATTCTTATCTTTCTAAACCCAATAGTGGATCGGATTATTATTATATATATATATTTGTCTCTTCATTTTTCTTGGCTTAGCAGCATGTGATGGCGTTGGATGTTCTTCTATTTTCCATTTGAATGAATGCATGAGATTGTTTTGTCCGTTTGAGAGAAAGGAGGGATGAAACTTTTTTTTTTTGTATTTTTGAAGTTGCGACAGGTCAAATTGAGAAAAACCCTTTTAACTTTTACATGAACACATCATTTTTTTATTTTCGAAGTTCAAACCATCCTCCAACCATTTTTTTTGGCTCATCAATTCATTTTTTACCTCCTCATAGCCCGCCGCTTCCCCATTAGGATTGGCCATTGAGCCGGCCCGGTTAAAATAAAAAATTATTTTTAAAATATAAAATAAACAATGGATAGCTTGTGACAGCCTTCTCAAGCCCAAAAACAAAGAAGTCAGCCTACCGTTAGCTTAGCTATCCTTTTGCGTTTCATAAATATATTTCCATGATTTTTCATTTCAACACATAGTATATTTTTTCGTAATTCACAGAATTCGTTTTTAATTTGTAGTCATATAGTATAAGAAAACTGATCGATTTAAGAAGAATATAAAGGTCAGAAAGGTCAATAAGCATAATGTGAATTAAGTTATATATAAACCTTACCATCTTCATTAATTTGACATCTAAGTAAACTTTCATTTGACAGTGACATTCAGTATTCTTTCATATACATATGATGTAAACATAAAATAAAGATGAGATAGATGCATAATATTCTTATGCTAAAATATAGGTCTATCTAAAGGGCATTAAAAAATCAGATCTATTGAGTGTTTGGGTGCCACTAAAACAGGATTTGAGGAAAACCCAATTTGAACAAAACCTGGTTTTACAAAGGGAATAAAAATCGTGAGCCAACGAGTTTCATAAGCGAGCTATATTCCTTATAGCGAGCATAAGAGAAAGCATCAAGCCATTCATAAACAATCAGGTTAAGGTGAGTAGCAAAACAAATACACCAAGTTTTTATTCATAAAACCAAGTTTATACAAAACTAGGTTAGATAAGGTAATGCCCCACAAATTTTTTTTTATAATGAAAAAATGGACTCTATATTCATAATTTTCTTGGGGACCAACAGTGAGCTAGAAATTTTTGGCTATGGAACACTAATGCACTTCAAACTAAAATATATATTATTTTAAAAATAAATCCAATAATCATAGTTATGAACAAACTTACAGTGAGTCCCAACAAACTTACAATGGTTATAAATCAAATAATCATAGTTATGAACAAACTTACAGTGAGTCCCAACAAACTTACAATGGTTATAAATCAAATAATCATAGTTATGTAGTCGGGGGTGCCCGGCCCAAAGTAGGCTGAACCCAAGCCTACCTCAAAGTTTCTCGGGCCAGGTCCGATTGGGTACTAGCAGCCTGATTCTGCTCAATAATATACATAATTTTATTTTGTTATAGTTATGCATACTTTTTAATATAATCGTTATATTTATATATTATGTTTATACATTTTATTATAATTGGGTTAGGCCCAAGCTTTGGACCTTGATGGTTGGGCCTGAAGTCCAGCCCCAAGTCAAAGGGTCTCTTACACATATGTATAGGGCAATATACGTGTCGAGTCGAGCCCGAGTTTGTTCAGCTCAAAGTCGAGTCAAACTCCTTTAACAAATTAGAGCTTGACTTGACTACACAAAATCAAACTTTAACTCCACTCGTTGATGTTGAAATGTTCAACTCGTGTAAGCGTTTAACTCATGTAAGTGTTGACTTATGTAACTTGTGAAAATTTGTTTTTGCCTTACTAGTTTTGGCAATATTATATAGAATCGAGTATAAACGAGTCGAGTTCATAAAACTCGAGCTTGATTCGTTTATCGTTTCGAGTATCTTTGTAAGTTCGAAGTTGACACAAGATGAGCTTTTTCGAGCGAGTTCGATTCGAACCCGAGTTACTCGATTTGTTGTAGAGTCAATATATATGTATATTGATTCATTTATCGTTTCAAGTATCTTTGTAAGTTCGAAGTCAACACAAGCTGAGCTTTTTAGAGCGAGTTCAATTCAAACCTGAGTTACTCGACTTGTTGTGCAGTCAAAATATATATATATATATATATATATATATATATATATATATATACATTGTCATTTAAATGCCTATCTAATTTAGATTTGAAGCAAACAAATGGAGCCTTTTTCTATCTGAATTCCATCGGGTCAAAGTTCAACCTGCTCAAACAATTCCATCGTCAAGACCCGACCCGATACTTTTCACTCAAAAATTTCAGGCCAAGATCTTTCTTGTCAAGGAAAAGTTTGGATCCGAGCATGACCCGAACCGGTTGTCCATATTACTGACCAGAAGTGGGGGCCGCTGCATGCTGATGCTTTCTGTAAAAAGGCGTGGAATTGAATCCTGGGAGCAGAAAAAGGTAAACGGGCCCCATGGAGTGTCATCTGGTTTGGCGACTTAGGCCTCTCTGCCTTTTCGCTTCTTCTCAGAGAGAGAGAGAGAGAGAGAGGAAGAGTGTCTGTCTGTGACGGGAGAGATGGGGAATGGAGATTGATGTGAAGGTTCCCCTTTGTGGGTGCTTTCCCGACATGCTTTAAATAGTCCCAAATCTCATTTGCTATGAGTTTCTTTGGCTGTTGGATTGAATTCTTGTCGGAGTCCTTCCAGTGAATTAGCTGTGAAGGTGGTGGGGCGTTTTTCTGTTTTTTGTTGTTTCTCTTTGGTTTGTGGAGAGAGCGATGGAAGGTCGATCGATTACGATGGAGTTCGAGATCCGCCGGAGAGAAATCGGGTTCTCGCGGCCAAGGCTCTTCGCTCAGCGGGTCGGCGGTTTGGAGGTCGGTGTTCCTCGATTGTTGTGTCTCTCTAATGGCTTTTTTTTTTTCTTTCTGGACTTCTTGGAATTTTGTTGCATCGAGTTCTTTTATTTTCTAGTTATTGTTCCAGTAAATTAACTTTTGTTTCTTCGTTTTGTGACAGTGTTGTTTGCTCTCTTTTTTTTTTTGCTTTTTTTTTTCTGCGTCGGTTTTTTGAATTTTCACATTTATGGAGTAATGGGTTCTGCAGTTTTTTTTTTTAGTTTACTTTTTATGGTTTCTTCTCTCACTTTTGTAACTTTTTTAGTAAAGGTTGTTGGTTGTGCATGGATAATTTTCTTCTCCGTATTTATAGTTTCTTGTGGTATGGGTCTGTTAACTCTACATGTTTTTTCTATTTGTTTCTTTTCCTTTTTTTTCCTCTGTAGTTTTATGGAGCTGTTGGTTCCGGATTCTTCTAACTTTGGTGTATGCATAAATTAACCTAAGAAAAAGGTTCGGTTGCACATGGAGCTTCGTTTGTGCATTTGCATTTTTGTATATTGCGTAATGCTGTGGGCTTCCATGTTCCAGCTGATCGAATTGGTAAGTCGTGATTCTATAGTTTCCTTGTCAACTTCCCACTTCTGTCTGTAGGGCATGTAACTTGCATTCTCATATCTAAGAACTGCTTTTTTCATCAGCATTAAGAGAACGTTTAAAATTCTGAACCAGACATGTGCCTGTGATGAGCATGGCATTACAAGGACGAAAAGATTTTACGGTTGAGCTTTCTCCAAATGTAAACCATGACCTGGCTCTTTTTGTGGTATACCTATTTCCTTTCTTCATTTCTCTTATTGGATGGAGGTGCATAGCAGATGTCGCTGCTAATTATGTTGCAGTAGACGCCATGGTGTTTTTAGAGATGATTAACATGGTCTAGTGTTGCTGATTCATATCTAGTACTAATGTATTTTAGATCTAAAATACAGAAACAATTCTCCCAGCTATTCTTTGTAGTGCAAAAGTCAACTTTTTCGGATGTGGAAACTCTAGGCATGTTCAGTTATGGTAAAGATGAAGTTGAACAGAATAAAGGGACGAGTAGAAGTATGAAGAAGGGTTTGACAGATCTATTTCTTCCCAAAAGTGGTGTTTAAGGGCATGTAAGGTATGGCTGTCAATAACTAGAATCAACTGTTGTGACCTGTCTTTAGTTAACGTAGGAGATTCCCAATTTGTCTCAAGCCAGAAAGGGTAAGCCATGTCGTCCAAAAGGATGCTCATCTATGGGCATGTGGTGATCTTGGATGGCCGTACAGAGGAGTGAGGTGCGGAACTTGGTGGTAGTACACAAATGTCCACACACAAATGTCCACATGTATGTAAAATATAATTATAAGGACTTATTTTGAGTACTTGATGTGGATACCCACATCATACATGCCGTTGGAGGAGGAGGAGAGAATAGAGGCAAATTAATAAAGAAGTGGAAGAAGGAAAAGAGGAATCAAGAAGAAAGGAAAGCATAAAAAGATCTGTACAACATCAGCAGCAACAACTTTTGATGGGAGGACAGAAGTAGTGGCACTGGAAATGTTAGCTGGTGACTGCGCGCGCACACACACACACACACACACACACACACACACACAGAGAGAGAGAGAGATAACATTACTAATCTCTTGCCCAACAAGATGTGCGGCAAGGCAAACAGTACAAAGCAGGAACTAATAAAATTACTCTGGATAGAAGGACCTAAGTGGAGAGAGAGAGAGAGAGAGAGAGACAGAGCCACACCCCTAGGCGACTAGGCAGATCCACCTTGGTGGACCTTGTTAAACAACATTGCACCCATTGCCCAGGTGGGTTCCTAGGTGCATTTTGACTAAAGTTTGTATCTGGCCTCAGTGTTAAAAAGGCAACAAAGTGCTTCTTTCATCAACAGTTCATCTCAACATATATGCATTAGCGACTTAAACCTTGGCTTAAATATTTTATTGTGACATGTTCTTTTAAGCAAGTAGCATAATACTACAATACATTTTCAATATTAGATATTAACTTAACAAATCACCAAGCGCAATCATCAAATATCAGAAACCATCATAGCAAACACCACACACAATCATGGTCTAGGGGGGAATAAGCATTAAAGCACTACCTTCTCACACAGTAAATCAATTCATCCACACTACTATTACCATCAGAACAAAACTTGAAGCAAATCAATGCAATCAACAATTTGAAATTATATATGTGACTATTATGTAAAACCCAATGTGTGCAATTTAATTCATTTAAGTTTCACTAGGCTTCTCCAGGTTTTACATGAATGTATCAATAAGATGACATTTACTTTCACCCTGACATCTGCTAGACGATTCACAGCATTACAAGGGTTAGAGACTTCCCAAGGCATCTTTTTCCAAAATGATATATTTCACCCTGGTTTTGAGTCTTTGACAGTCTTTCTTGGTACTAACAGACATGAGCAGTTGCAAAATAACTGATGAACGCTATTCAAATTCCAAATGGACTGGATCCATTTAATTATTTCCATTTAAGTAGTTGATATGGACCTTTAGTTATCAGCGTCTGGATATTATTTTTCTGTTATGGAACCAAGATCCATTTGATTTGGCAGCAGCCCTTATTTACGGGTGTGTTTATTCTTTGATGTATTATTGGAGTTGATTAAGAAAAACCCTGATTGCTTTTGTTAATTTCTTATTGTTCCCTACTTTCTATATTTGCTTTTGCTTAGTTTGCATTCTGTTTCCTTTTGATTATGCCATTGGCAGTTATGTCACATAGGTGTAGGGTGTGGATGCTGCATCTTCCAAAAAAAACATGGGTGTGGGTGTGGTGAGAATATAATATAGTTGTATCTATATATATTTATATAGAAACAAAATTGTGTGCAAACAACAAAACTAGCAATAAAATTGTTCACAAGTAATAAAAATAGCAATTAATGATTGTTAAACTTTGTTGCCGCACCCAAGCTGCACTCGCGAAGCACTCAAGCTGCACCCAACACAACTCTAGCGTGGCAACCTTTTTGAACTATCTCTGTTAGTTCGGTAGGGATTAGAGCAAGGATGGCTAATCATTATGTCAATAAACTGACCACACTAGGTCATGCATGGTGTGGTTCGTCCCCTAACCAGTGTTGTACGTATCGTACGATACGTATCGTATCATTTACAAAATACGATACGATACACCCCTTGTATCATAAATGGGGGTGTATCGTACATGTATCGCACGAAACGTGCGATACGGGCCCTCGTATCGTACGATACAGTACGATACGGGCTGATTTCTAAAAAGGGGGCTTGAACCCCATTTTTTCGAGTTTTTTTTTTATAAAAACCCACCCCTTCTTCATTTCTAATCTATAGATTGTACCGCCTTAGAGGGAAATCATCGATTTCCATTGTGAAATCATCGATTTTCACCGTGAAATTATCTATTAAACCATGGATTTGTGCATGGGTGACTGATTCCCATTGGGAGGAAAAGGGTTTTTTTAAACCATGAAGATGAAGATGAAAAAGAATGATATTGTTATGAATTTTGATGTCTATGAAGTATGAATGATGAACCATCCGCGTGAATGCGTAAGTTTATAGCATTTAGCAAAATAATAAGTCTATCATTATCTAAAAGACTAAAACATGTTTTCTATGAAGAATTTATTAGTTTTTAATTTTTTCTGATTTTTTAATGAATTTTCTGATTTTTTTATTTTTTCTGATTTATTATTATTATTTTTTAAAAATTTACGATACGGTTACGATACGTTACGATACGGCGCATCTTAAAGCCCGACCGATACGGCTTACGATACGCGTTTTACAACATTGCCCCTAGCAACTATGGTAGATGACGTAGGAGTTGTCTCGTAGTGCAGGGAAAACCAGTATGGCCACAAATCTGTTATTATCACCTACACCCATCATGTAGGTCTCCCCTAGCGCAATGCAACTAATATTTTGGGTGATATCGTTGTAGGGCTCAATTAATAATTTACTTCAAATTGTCTCAATTCTCAATCACATGGGTATTTTAGCACACAAGGGTCTGTTTTCGCTTCAACTTCACTAGTTAACAATATAGGGATCGTGTTTTCTTGGAAGTCATTAAGTATTTCATCAATGGTTAAAATGGAATAGTATGCCTGAAGATACATAGCCATTCTTGTCATAACATCAATTCCATCCTTAATATGTAATGTCATATCAGATATCTGGCAGGGATCATACCCACTTTTGTTAGGTTACTTCACACAGATACATCTGTTTGGGCAAGGTACCCATGGCCATGTCTGCATTGGGCAACACAAGTGCAAATATGGGTACCTATATCACATGGGTGTGCACCTGCGTTGACATGTGTTCAGCTTCGACATGGCATCTGACACGGTCAACATGCGTCAGATGCAGTCAATCGCACCTGACCAAATTTGTTCTTGTGAAGTCTAGCTCAAGCAACCCAACCGTGTCATGTTAAAACTTAAAGTTAATTTTTAATATTTAATTTAGTCACTGTATTTGTCATGGGCTGACAACTTCAGTCCGTGCGGCACGGCAAAAACCTATTTGCCGTCAGCCTTCAAACCATCGAAAGGGGTGCAAAGATCATTTGGAAAGCAAAGTGCATAAAGAAAGCAAAGTGTGAATAAAGAAAACTCGCAATGTATTTATCATGGAAAGCTGTGTACATCACGAGAGAGGTAAGAAAGGAGAATAATCTCAACTACATAGGGTTGGCCAAAGGCTTGGGAAACCTTGGGCACCGCACGGGCCAAATTGGCTTGAAAAAGTCCTGTGGTAGTACTAGCCTTATTAATAAGATTTGTACGTTAATTTACTTGCGGTAATACCAAAAAGCAATGCTTTCTAGATCTCATGACTTCTTAGATTTAAATCAACATAGTTATGTTAGCGAATGTTTAGCAATTTTGTGTGTGTCTGCATGTGTATATATGTATACACACACATGCACACGCCTGCCGAACCGGCACCTAAGTTTTCTTGAAAGATTCTGTATCCTATGCCTGCACCCATGTGACATAGATGGGTACGCTCCTGGACATGGCCCAGGCATGGCTCTGACTGTGTTGGGTGCGGTCAATGCACCAGGACTGTGTCCATCCATTTTTGGACTATGTCAATTTTGACTTAGTCCAACTCTGTCCCAAATTTGGAACTTTGGGTCGATCGTGTCGACCCTTTGGCTTCCCAATCATTTTCCTAGACTCATCCCCACAAAGAATCAGGTTGCCGGTGAGAGTTTTCTGGTGAGTTTTGCAGTGATGCAGGTCAGTCTTATTTTTCGTTGTCAGTCTTGCTTTCTCTTATTTCATCAACTTCTTTCTTTTCCTTTCTCTCTCTCTTTATGCCTTTCTTTGCTTTGTGTCTGTGCTTGCATACTTCGCTCTCTTGTTTTTGTTTCTTTTCTTTGGAAATGGGCATCTGTGCAGTTATGTCTTGTTTCTTTGTTTTCTACTTGTCTGTTGTTGTGTCTGTTCTTGTTTATTTATTTTCTTTTTCTTGTTGCTTTTATCATACAAAGATGATCTGTTCTGGGATTTGGCAGTTAGAATCTTATTGTTAAGTCTGTTGACTGTTTATCTCTTGTTTTGTCAGATTTTGTAAATGAAATATGGATTAGGGTTTCAGCTTTTTAAGTCTGTTCATCTCTAGGCAAATGTATCAAATGTGTCTTTGTAGGATTGTCAAATGTTTTTTTGTTAGTGAACTTAGTTGGCTTTTTGGAATTTATAAATTATCAATCATGAATGCCGAGGTTACCCCCTCTTACTGCTCTCTCTTCAGCAGCATGTTAACCAAGAGGAAGGTAGGAAAACTGGGGGAAAAAAATATTTAACTCAACAACTTTGTAAAATGATAACAGTGTAAACAAAAAAACAAAAGTTCAAGGATTATATGAACAAGATGAAAAGAAAGAAAAAAAGACGATGATGAAGGAGAAGGTTTACCTTGGCTGCCACAACAAGCACAGGCCCTCTGGTGGACAGGGATAGGAGAGAGACTGAGAGAGAGAGAGTTTGGTGTCGTTGAGAGAAAGAGAGTGAGAGAGTAGAGGATGAGAGGGGCGAGAGCAGGAGAGGGATTTGGCAAAATAAAAAAAAGGATTTTTCGAAAACCTCTTTGTTCATAAACTTTTTTAAAAAATCATTATTCTTCCCTGGACCATTCTGGAACATTGGCAATATTATTTAAAATTTTAATATAACGTTCTTTCCTTTTTACTTCTTTTGAGCTTCTAAGATATATATGTAGATACAGAAAAAGAGAGAGAGATAGCATAGAATGATTTATCTTACATTTTGTGACCTTGCAAATTTCTTCGAACTTACAGCCGTAAAATGTATGCCTTTTTTTGCATCATATTCCTGGTCACTGATTACTATTGATGCTGTTTTTCTGGCCTTCCATTTTCAGGATCTTATTAAGCGGATGGATCTCTATGTAAAGTTATCTGCTCATGATGGTTGTGTAAATACTGTGCATTTCAATCCTACTGGAGATCTTCTTGTTTCAGGTTCTGATGACAAGCAGATTATATTTTGGAACTGGGCACAGAAGATGAAAAAGTTTTCATATTATTCTGGGCATGAAGATAATGTCTTTCAAGCTCGTGTCATGCCTTTCACCAATAATTGTAGCGTAATAACATCTGCTGCTGATGGGCAGGTCATTATTTTATTTATTCTGGTGTTGTTCCTTACCTGAAGGAAATATAATCTTTTGTGTACATACTACATATCTCTGATTTTGTTTGGTTGGAAGCTTGTTAATGGAAAAGATTATGTGCTCACAAAACCACATGCTATATATATATATATATTATATATAAGAAAATGCTGTAACACATTAAATAAAAAGCATGTTAAACAGGGAAGAAAACCATGCACACAAGGCAGAAACAGGCAACATCTATATATATATACACACACACACACACACACTGACTTGACCAACTTGGGAGCTGTATCGGCTCCATGAAAGGGAAACTGTCTGGTCTCCACTAGTTCTTTTAGGGGCTTGACCGATTTGTGTTTGGATTCTTCTTCTGGCTACATAGAAAGGATACTCATACATAATATCATAATATATACCCAAAATCTGACCTTGATCAACAATGGTTTGCTGATATTGTGATAAGGAAGAGTGACATAAGAAACTATGTAAGAAATAATCTGAAGAGTAAAGTTTGTAGTGGATTATCACAAAGTTTATGATTATGTTAAGCATGTAAGGTATGTAAATGGTAGTGTAGGAGTTGGAGATTGAATCTCCCCTTGCGGCTATATTGTATCCCAGAGTTCCTTCTCTTAGTTCTGCCTTTTTAGCTGCCTGAATTGTTCTCCATTTGTAAATTGTAGTTCATCCGATGTCAAGTTATATTGTTGCCCTAAGTATCTTTTGTTATGACATTGGCCTATGAATGCACTTTTAACTGGCCTGCTGTCCTTGTTTTTACTAATATTTGATGCCTATTTGTTTCAAGCAGATGAAACAAGTTCCCTTTGAAAATTGTACATCTAAGGCAATTTTTCATTCTGTTTTCAGGTTAGATTTGGGCAGATTATGGAGAATGGGAGAGTTGAGACAAAACAATTAGGCGAGCATGATGGTCGTGTGCACAAGCTTGCGATAGAACCAGGAAGTCCGTACATATTTTACAGCTGCGGGGAAGATGGTGTAGTACAACGTGTATGTTGGAAGCCATTATTTGTTTGATTTCCAATTCTTGATAGTCAGTTCCCGTGCTGATTTTTTTTCTTTTGGAAACAAATTTTTGCAGTTTGATCTTCGATGCCCTCCTGCCACCAAGCTTTTTACTTGCTCTTTGTTAACAGAGAATGGACATTCCAACAGGAACATACAGTTAAATGCAATTGTTATTGACCCTCACAATCCAAACCATTTCACAGTAGCTGGCTTTGATGAATATGCCCGTGTCTATGACGTAAGGAACTATCAATGTGATGCATCAAGCAATAGAGATCGACCATTAGACACATTTTCACCAAATCACCTGATTGGTAATGATAATGTTCACATCACAGGGCTAGCATATTCTAACATGAGTGAGTTACTTGTCTCCTATAATGATGAGCTCGTCTACCTGTTCCAAAAGGATATGGGAATGGGGCCAAACCCAAAGTCAATCCCGGCTGAGAAGTTGCAGGAACTGGACCATCCACAGGCTTACATAGGTCACCGAAATTCGCAAACTGTTAAAGGTGTGAGTTTCTTCGGCCCTAATGATGAGTATGTCATTAGTGGTTCAGACTGCGGTCATATATTCATGTGGAGGAAGAAAGGAGGTGAACTACTTCGCATAATGCTTGGTGACATGCATATTGTGAATTGCCTTGAGCCTCACCCTTGCATGACTGTTCTTGCAACCAGTGGAATAGAGAAGAATGTCAAGCTCTGGTCACCAATTGCTAGGGATATCATTCCATTGCCTGACAATGTGAAAGAGGTAGTCTAGAAAATTACTTCATACATTCTAATCCATATATCTCCTTTCTGCACAATACTGACATAGGCTTACTTTCTGCAGATTATGGAATCAAACAGACAAGGCAGAGAAGATCGTTCACGCATAACACTAACTCCTGATGTAATTATGCGTGTGCTAAGGCTGCAGAGAAGACAGACATTTGCATACATTGAAAGGAGATATTCAAGAGCAGATTTTGATTTTGATGAGGATGATGACGGGGAGGCTTATGTCTTAGGAATTTCTGATAGTGATGCAGCATCTGATGAAGATCCTTCTTCAAATCCTAGAGAGTGCAACATTACCTAGACGTGGGAACAAACAGGTCTTTTGCTAGTTCACTTCTAGCTCTTATTAAAGTGATAGAACATAATATGATAGTCCACTTTGTTGTACTTGGATATATATCTTTGTTTTTAAAAGACAAGGTAAGAACTCTTAACATTAAAGCTTTTTACCCAGCCATGGATAAAGGGACTGGGTCTATTGTAGACATGGGGTTGTAGAAAGACAAAGTAGCCAACTTGCTTGCAGTTACATCGGCCAGGCATATTGATATATGTAGTTATCATTACACAGCATCGTCCAGTTGGTTTAGCCTGAAACCCAGATTGACCTCAATAACTTTAGTTTTTATTTTGAAGAAGCTATCTCCTATCCCGAAATCAGTTTCGTGGGCTTTCTTCACCATGTTGCTATGAACAATGACTGTGGGTTGTTAGCTCTTTTTGACCCTTTTCTGGTGGAAAAGGAGCACTAATATTTTTTTCCAGTTAACCATAGATCAATCCGTTTTATCTGGTCTGTGATTGTAGGAATTTATGTGCTTTTTTATTTTTTCCAGCTTCAACCATTTCAACCATCCATTGGCCAGAATGTGGACTGAAATTTAGCATTGACCCCAGCCAGTTGCTTTCTTGACTGATAGATGGCAGGGAAATGGCTAACTGGTGTTTGCTTCTTTTTCCTTTCTCTCTTTTATTTTTGATGGCCGGTTGGTGAGTGACAGGATAACCTTAAATCATAATATTATAGTTCTCTTTTCTTAATTTTCCTATTTTTATATTTTGTAATTTATCTTTGTGTTCTGTTCAGCAGAATGTTTTCTGCTGTATTTCTAGCCGCAGAACTCTCCAACGGCTAGAGTTCCAGCCGTTGGAGACCCAAGCAGCTCCTCATTGTGTCTTATATATTGCTGTTTAAGACTTCCTTTCTGTATGGCTCTTTGAGTGCTGTTTTGCTGAGTTGAATGAAGCTATTTCTAGTGTGTGTTTTAGACCAAAACCTATGAAATACAGGTGCATGACATTCAAACCCAGTGAGATACAGGTCAGCAGACCTGGTTTGGGGATATAACCTAACAAAACTAGATGTAAGAATCCTCACAAAGTAGCTCAAAATGAAAGAAATGATGTCACTCAAGGCCAATTACAATACAATTTCACAATGTGCACTAAACCACAAGATAAAAGGGGTGTGTGTGTTTGTGTGTATAAATATTTGTCACATAATGCTTAGAAATGCATCGGTACTCTATATTTAGAGCCAGCAAGGGAAGGGGACGGTTAAAAACTGAAAGAACTTCTAGCACAATACTGTCATATATGTGTGTGTGTGTGTGATGATCTTACATGGTCACAAATATAAGTTGAAAATAAAATAATGAAAATCAGAATGTTGGCTTTTTTTAAAGGCTTTCGATTCAGCAGTCTTAGCTTTGTTCTATGCATTCATGTTTTTGCTCCAGCATTTTGGGCACTTGAGTATAATTTATATTGTGCAGTTGGATTTATCAAAGAGAGTTCTAGAATACATAAGGGAGAATGTGGACATTGTTTTTGGGAATGACATAGAAGAGAGAGACTAGAGAAGGTTGTATGTTCAATGTCTAACTTCAAGTATGTTCACTGTGCAGGGTTCTTAAGTTGCAGCACCTTCATCTGTACAGTATGTGTGTGAGAAGCATTATACCACGAGAAGGTTCAGATAGATCCTGTCTTACTCCAGTTGATGAGTTAAATTTTACCCATTGGCTACTTAAGAAACAAGAGTTTTGCTATTGAAGTCATTAAAAAAGTTGACTTTCCTCTCAACATCCAGATGCTTCCGGTATATTTGGTAGTCTTAAGTCCAGGGTTGAGACATACTTTATTCAATCCTTTCTCGTTAGTCCTGCCATTCAATTCTCATCGAGTTCAATCTATCTGTAGACCTTAATTTTCATTTCGTAAGGTCTGTAAATTCATTACAAGTTTATGTAGGAGAGGTACAGGGGTCTTTCTCTCAAGATTTAGTCTCTAATCGCGTAGATGTACTTGTCTCCCTGTTTATGAAGCAAAATTGTAAACTGTTTTGTAAATAAACCGTTCAGTGTATATTTTTTTATGGATTTGAAGGGGTTGGATTCCCTTGTGCTTGCCCTACTTTTCTTTGGGAGCTTCTTAGCCATAACTGTCCCTTGTCAGGGTGGCTCTATCTGCTAAATACAGGAACTTGCAGTTTCCACTTTTCCTGGTGTGCCAACGACCTCTCATTCCATTCTCCTAATGAGAGCTAATGGCTGAAGAAAATATCTAAGAATTGGATTTGAGCTAGGAATTTCGATTGTTCAGAAACTATCGAATGTCTTACGTGAATTTGAACCCAGTTATATGGATTCGAAAAGGAATTCTGATTATGGATTTTTTCCAATTCAAGTGTAAGGTTTCCTCATATAAGGACAATCTGATTTTGGCAGAAATCTGAAATCAAAAAAATGTATGAGCCTTGATTCATGTTTGTATTTTGTGCAATTGAATTGGACTCCCAACTTTGATTAAACAGATGTGGTGGCAGCTGCATCTAATCTGCTTACATCGCCAGTGGTACAATTGCAGCATTCGATTTTGGCTTCTCGTCTTTCTTTTCGGTAAGGTAATGTATAAAACCTGGGGTGGGGATTTTTTACTGCTTCCAGAGGGGTCCAAGCCCGGGTTCTTTTCCAAACAAGAATTAAAAGATGAAAGCTAACAAGCCGAAACAATTTCAACTCTACTAATTTGAAAGCATTGGAAGTCAAGACTCCAGGGAACTTCTTACAGCCTTAAAACCCGATATTCCTAAGGCATAACCTACCACTTAGCATGAAGAGGAAAAAATGGAGATTTGCAATCTTAGATATCTAAAACTAAATAAGATCGTTTGCAGATTTGGATCCCTTAAGACAAAAATGTGCATTCTGATGGGCGTCAGATTGCCAATTAGAAGTGTTCTTGAGTTTGGTTTAAGCTCCATTTCTGAGTCTAGTAAGCATATTCAAATGAAGATCCGCTCCAATGTGCATGTTTCCATTCTGTTTCTACCCAGTCCATCACTACCATATTCTCTTATCCTCATCAAATCTGATTCTCGTTCAGATTGAGATTCTAGTGACTATCAGTTCATTTCTGGCAATACTAGCACTTGGCCTGCAGCCTGGAACAAAGTGATATGAATTTCGATCATTGGCTGCTGTCACAATCAAGTTCAATGGTGTAAGGCATATAAGTTGCAAAAGATTATCACACTGAGAGCTAAATACACACATACGTGCATATGTATATGTCTAGATATATATTTATCCCAAGGTGCACCAAGATCCACTTAGAAGTTTGTTTTTCATAAATGGTAGATTTTTTTGTTGTCCAAACATGATGACGTATGAGCATTTTTATAGAAAAGCAACTTGCAAGATCATGTGATTGCGACATAAACAAGTATTTTAAGAACTCGAAAAACCAAAACTTGTAATGTATTAATTATTAAGACGTGAAAATTCTCCCTCTCTGCTTTTGTGTGTGTGTGTGTGTGTGTGAAGAACATGACCTGAGATGTCGATCCCATCAAATAGTTGATGCTGAATTTATATATAAGCTTTGAGTGCAATAATATAACCAAGGCGTCTATATTGTGGGTGTAACACACACACACACACATGCATATACATGTATATAGACTAGTGATTTGTGTCTTAGCACATATTATTATTGTTGTAATTTTTTTTTATATTGGTTTTATATATGCTTTCTGGTATTGGTTTAGTAAATTTGCTATTATTACTTTCATATAGAATATGATCTTGTTGTGGTTGTGATGAATTTTTTTCCTTAGCACCGCTGCATATGAATACTATGTCCACTAACTTCACTCGTTTGATCATTTTAATAAAACGATTATCGACCGTCAACTCAAAAGAAAATCATCAATTAAGAAAGATAACTTTCACGTAACTTAGTTTGAAAACCTAATTTGCATGTGATCCATCTGTGAACTGTATGATTTGATTTTAAAAAAAATAAATCTAACAATATAACGTGTATATATATGTAACGATACGTACTGGAAAGGAAAACAAATTTTTTTAAACATCGTAGTAATTCTGGGGACGTACCACTTTTGTTATCAGCATTAAAAATCATAATTTTAGTTCTAAAGGTTGAATGCCGTGGCCGTTTGTGACTGGACGATGCAAATTCCGTAAGTACGAAATACGTAGAGGTTCGTATAGTTGCAAAAAACCAAATTGTGCCTTCCCCCTCTCTCTCTCTCTCTCTCTCTCTATATATATATATATATATATATAAAACGACCGGATCTTTTAGATCAGATGGCCCTAGCCCTGAGCCTTTTTTTTGCAATCCTTTTTTGTTTTGATAATTTTATGAGATGTAGTTTATCTATTTTTCTTCCCGAGTTTAACCGAGTAGAACCGACTTAACTCGAGCTCGACTCATTTAGGTTGTCGAGTTCATTTATTAACTGGAACTCGACTAGTTTAATAAACGAACAGAGTTCGAGTCAAGTTTATCAAGCGAGTTCGAGTCAAACTCGAGTTAGTTCACTATTTGAACAGCCATACGGAGAAGGGGGGCGCCCGTTTCCTCACCGGTGCAGAGTAGAGGAAAAAGTGAGCCATATGCATGTCATAGAAGGTGGCAACATTATGATAAATTGCCAATCAAGATATCTTGCAAGGGAATAATTTAAAAAATAAAAGAAAAAGAAAAAGGTTAATGCCTTGTTATTTTATGCATCTAAAATTCATCTACACATATTCAAAAGGCATCCAACACATTGTAGCAATATCATGCATTAAACAAAGGCCTCCAACGTTCTTGGCCGTCACTCCAACCTTGTCTAGCAATCATTTTTCCTTTGTGCTTTATTCATGAGAATGATCATAACCCTTCTTCCTTCTTTACAAAGTGATATGGCTATACCTTTTTATATATATATATATTTTATGTTTTTTAAGGCAAATTTGTTAGTTGAATTTATTTATCTAATTATGAATATGAAAGTTTAGCTACTAAAAGTTTGCTTTGATTGCAAAACAAGCCAAGAACATGTTGTTTCAAAGCAAACTCTGTTTAAATGCCGTTGCAACATGTGTCCTACAGCGGCAGGTCCAATGCAGCTAAATGATCACATGTTCCATTTCTCAATTCAAAAAAAAAAAAAAAGAAACAAAGAAAAAAACTTGCCTGTTCATCTTTTTTTATTCTTAATACGAACATGTACAATTTATTAAACAAATTGTCTCAAGAAGCTGCATGTTCATTAATCAAAAAATAAGTTTAAATAAAAAGAATTTGACCATTTGGGTGCATTAAGTACAAAAGGGAAAAAGAAAAGAAACTGCAATATATCTTCCAATAACATAAGTAAATAGAAACTCAAAATCTCTTGGAGTTTTCACAAAAAGGAAACATGATTGAACTCTTTGTCCTCCCATGTATGTGCAAGAACTTGACGTTTAGTTATTTAACATTCTAAGAAATTAATAGGCACATAACCTCTCAAGTGCGAGATTTGAATACCATTGCTTGAAATATGCTTCTTTCTCCTCTCTCTCTCTCTCTCTCTCTCTCTCTATATATATATATATATATATATATATATATATATATATATATATATATATATATATATATATATAACTTGAAGCTCAATCATTGAACACCAGGATTAAAAGAAAAAAGTTTTAGGAAAAAGGGAACAATGTGGAAAATGGACTGAAGTTTGAGTGAAATGGTCTCAGTGGTGCCGCCACCTAACCAGACAAAGAGCAAGCATAGCCAAGTGCTTCCTCAGCCTTTCCTAATGCCCACTCTGCTGAAACTTGGATCTGGGATTTATTGCCTGACAAGCATTTCCAATAAATGCATGACTTAATTCAACTGAATGTAACAAATTTCCACTTGAAAATACTACCACAAGTTGTGAAGGAATGATGAAGATGGGAGAGCTGTGGATGCTGTCAAGTTGAAGACTCCGAATCAAGTTCTAGTGCCGCCATTTTGCGGCCTGAGCTTTTCCATGGTGTTGTTCTGGTACGACTTAGATATTGGTGGGAGCTGTGAATGCTGTCAAGTTGAAGACTCTGAATCAAGTTCTAGTGCCGCCATTTTGCAGCCTAAGCTTTTCCATGGTGTTGTTCTAGTAAGACTTAATATTAGTGGGAGCTGTGAATCAAGCACTAGCGGAGACAAAAATTTTGGCTGGTGGAGGCACTAGTTCAATAACCTTAATGTTTTAAGGGACACTTATATATATATATATATAAACAATCAAATATATGAAATTATTAACATAAAAATAAGTAAAGTTTGTGAGGCTGGTGTGGGCAACTGTCCACACTAGCCACCATGTGGCTCCGCCACTGCCATCAAGTTGAAGAGTAGAATCAAGTTCTAATGCCGCCATTCTGTGGCCTGAGCTTTTCCATGGTGTTGTTCTGGTAAGACTTAGATATTTGGTGCGCACTTAGGGATTGTTTGGCAATAGGGACACCTAGGGCGTGCTCCCTGAACAGAGATTGTGGTAGATTCATGCAATACTAGTTCTAACTTACAATGAATTTGTCTCAATCTTTATGGTAGATTCATGCGATAATCACTGAGCATATATACTGCCAAACAATATCTTGGGGCTTTCTCCGTTGAAACGCTCCTTGTTTGTCATTTCAAAGAAGAAGAAGAAGAAAACAGACTTGAAAGTAAAAAAAACAGGTTTTCAAGCATCTCTTTGTTTCAGGCGTGCATTAATTTTTTCTTACAAAGGATCTCAGATCCGTGGACTTGACGCCCTCCATGGATCTCGTATGGGTGCTGTTAGAAATCCACTGTTTATTCAAAAAGTGGGTCCCTTTTAGATCGGGTTTGGATTTGAGATCCGAGGCTACCAATCATATCCTTCCTTTCCCAGCTATGTCCTTCCAAAGCATGCAACAGGAGCTAATCCAAAGTTGGCCTTTTATGATTGGACCCATCAAGTGGTCCAGTTCCATGGTTTCCTGGGAAAGGAAAAAGTTCCTTCTCTTACATATATTTTTTCTCATCCAACTCTGGATCCAAATCCAATTGGATCCACTCATGCATAAAACCAGTCCTTTTGCCTCACCAAGATCTCATTTACAATTCAAAAGCAGAGCACTGTTCAAGATCCTTAAAGGAAAAGGACTTACAGAAAAGAATAAAGAAGTAGGCCAACTCTAAAAAGCAAATAAAGAAACAAAGAGGCATTGAAAAGAAAAACAAAAGAAAGAGGGAAAAGAAGGTTACTTTTCAAAAGGCCTCCCCCTAAAAACCGCCTGTTTGTCTCCCCAAACGCCCACCAAGAACTCCCAAGAAAACATAAAGAAGTTTAATGGTGAACTGTTGAAAGCGTTTTCTGCAGCTCCCAAAGAATCTTTGACATTTGATAAAGAGAAGAAACGGCCCGTGCTTTCTCCCAATACCCTTGAGGCTATAAACAAAACCTAAAAAATGCAAGCTTTCTGGTTGCTTCCAGACTCTTTTGTTCTTCTTTTCTCTTCTTCAAGGCGGAAGATGGAAGACAACTTTCCAATGGTTGATTTCTTATTGAAAATTTTAAAAAAGACAACTTTTAAAATGGTAGCAAAAGCAATATCATATTTAACACCCTGAGAGAGTTGGCACAATAGATGGAGCGGGAGGTAGTAAGTTACCTGTCTTCATTTTGAGGTCCAATGGAGTCAACTCCTTATACTTATACTTTCGGGTGAGTCAGAAGTTCATCCCGCCGCCTGAAGCAAGGATCAAATGCCCCCCATTCCCCCTGCCTTTGGGGTCCTGAGCTGCGTCGGGCAGGGGCGGAGGGAAGGGGGGGCCGCCTAGGCCATGGCCCCACCCCAGCCAATGAATTTTTTGTTTTTTAGATTAAAAAATATATATTTTTAATTACATAATGTATTTTTTGTATTAAAATTCAGTTTGGTCCTATCCGGATCCAGAGGTCGGACTGCCGGCCCGCCCCTGAAGAAAATCCTGGCTTCACTCCTGGCGTCAGGGTCAACGATAGTGAACTGCTTATACTTGAGAGAAAACACATGAATCATCGAAAACAAGTTGAATACCGTGAGGGGTGGTAGAAAAGGTGAAGGCTTCGGCTTTCAACTGGATGGTAGAATGAAATATTTGTTCTGCTCACCGAAAATCATTTATTCAAACTTTGACATGTTTTTGGTTGTATTACCAAACATTAAGTCTATATATTTTTTATAGATCATTAAATGGAGCACCAAGCCAGGTCAAGTGGGAAGCCTCATGTGACTAGACCATGATATCAGCATGTGGGCATTTGCCTACACAAGCCCACGTGTGGCTCCTCCATTTCTTATGGGACAAGCATGCTTCTAGAACATGAAATACAGACTCAGATGGGTAATTAAGCAAAAAATATGGGCAGCTAATTGAAATAAATAAAGTCTATGAGGTTTTTTGCAATTACACTGATCAATTAGGGTGCTCAACTTGTAAAGTGGGTAGGACAGAGAGAGAGAGAGAGAGAGAGTAAGAAATAAAGATTACATTCCCAATTCCCAACTGTGTCTGGATTGTTCTTTTTTTTTACCGACTTGTTTGGTGGTGCCAAGGACATGGTTGTCCTTGTTCACTATAACTGTCTGTGAATATGATAAGGCTCGATGAATAAGCAATGCCAGTCCAAAGTCTAAACAGTGTGTTGGCCGTAGGCAATGACAAGGTTCAATTTTTGTAGTTCATCACAATCCTGGTTCTTGTTCTTGTCCTCCACATGAGGATATGGACTCCTCCCAAAATGGGTGTCCTTTTCTCACCTAGGACAACATCCTCTTTTGAACTTTTGTGAAGCCTTGCATTGGACATTCATTCCAAAAAGTTTTTGTCTTCAAGGTTAATGTCCAAGACATAATTGTGCCCTAGGACATCTCTCTCTCTTCTTCTTCTTGGGCATCCAATGGCGTCCTTGAATTGCTTTGGGCCAAGACACACCAATTGTAACAACTCGACTCACTCCTAGGTTCGGGCCCCTTGGTTCGATGGATCCCAACCTGCCTCCTAACAGTTTCGGCTTCAACTCCAAGAAGACTAAGAACTAGGACAAACCATCTCTTTAGTGACCACCTCTGATACCAATGTAACAATCTGACCAACTCCTAGGCTACTAAGAACCAGGACCACCTCTGATACCAATGTAACAACCCTACCAACTTCTAGGCTCAGGCCCCTTGGTTCGACCAATCTCTCATTAATGACCCCCCTTTATAAGTCCTTGAAGTTTCCTCACAATCTTCAATACGAGACTAAATTTCTGGGGTGTTACACCAATCATCCCATTCAAGTTCACCACTCATTTAACTCTAAGGTCATGTTTGTTTGCCTCAGAGCTGAGATCCGCAATGTAATGAGATCATCAAAGATATCATTGGATGCATTTAGGGTCATGTTTGTTTGCTCACACCGTCCAATACCTAGCTCTGCCATCGCATGAGGTCCCTTGATTTAGGGGCGGGGATAGGTGGGGGCCCTGTGGGGTGCACCCTACAGAGCCCATTCTCTGAAAGCTTAAATTAGTGGTTGAACTTCGGTGGATCTGGTCCAGTTATATAGCACGGTCTGAGGAAGCTTGGGTCAGTGTCTCATTATGACCAATTGAAAATTTGTTAACTATATGCTTGCGATCCCATGGAAAAAGATTTCTGGCTCTGCAATCCCTTTGACCTTCTGGGGAAGGATGCATGCTTCGAGTATCGAACGCGTGCTTAACGAAGCGGAATTTACGTAGGACAAGGTCTGAATGTCAAACTAAATTTTGTCCCTTCCTTAGGTATCAACATGCGCTCTTGGAGTGGGCCCATATGGATCCAAAGTTGGCTAGATTAGCATGAATTCATACTTCTATAATGGTTAACTAGAACAGATCCATGAGAATCACTGCCCATCTGATAGCCATGGATTGCCGCGCTATGAAAACTCTTGTTTTGATCCTAAGAAAGAAGTAAGGAATCAGAGATTTGAAAAACATGGATTTAAGATCTTCATTATGCCTCAAATTGATGTGGCTCAAGTAAGAAAACGAAAAGGCATGAACTGAGATCCACTGGGTTTCAAAATCACAAGGATTGCAAGATCCATGATGCAACGGATGCATCTTCCGAACAAAAGATCTGAGATACTTATTAAGAGAAACCAAGAATCTGAAATCTGGTGGGGCACCAAGAAATGTCTGGTCTTAAGATCTCAGATCCAGGATATCAAATGCCGGTTCAAATTATCGCGGGAAAAGAACAAATGGTGGGTCCCACTTTGGACGCCGAGCACGGGCTTTTGTTCGTTCCCCATAATACAACGGAAAGGAAGCGGGCTTTCGTCAAAGGCCGAGGCTAGAAAGTGGGTGGGACTAGTGGCAAAGCCAGACATATTTGACTCAGGGGACACTCGAGGGTAAACCTGGGCATCAGGCCGGCCCCGCCCAATAATGAGTCGGGCCTGAGTCCAGTTCGATTAAATTTAAAAATATATTTATAAATAAAAATTATATAAATATAATTAATTATAATAAAATATTATATATATATATATATAAATTAATAAAAATTTCTTAAAAACTCAATATCAGGCCCACCCGGGTTCCTTTTTTCTGGGTTTGGGCCCAAGCCCAAGTCGGGCCAGATAACGGCTACCCGGTGACAGCCTGGCCCAGTGCTAGGCTTACTCGTGGGGCACTTAATACGTGAATATACAAAAAATTGGTGTTAGTGGATATGTAAATAAAACATTTTTGTTAGGCTGTATGGGCAATTGCCTGCACATGCCCACATGTGGCTCCGCCCCTGGGTAGGACCCACTTCATGTTTAGTACGTGTAGTGGGGAACCTTTCACATGGTGTGTAAGGCATGGATCCACCAAACAAGCATTGGCAGCCCCTTTCAAACAAGAGATGCTCACAAGTGAGTTTCATGTGAAATGTAGATGAGCTCCAGACCAGAAAAAATAGCCAGGATTTTTTCATTTGTGGTTTCTCAAATGCACCTTATTGTTTAAAAACTGAGGAATCTTATTTGATAAATTTCCAAAAAAAAAAATCTCTAAAGAAATATCCTAAAAAATTCTGCGAGTATGCGGCCGAATCGGCCCATGTTGGCCGATACGGGCTCATATACGAAATGTCACGGATCGCCAATAAACCTTTTTTTTTTTTTCCAAGTTGTATATGGATGACATCCTCAAAAAACGGTTTTACAAAAGCCAGATTTTGTGAAAACCTAGCTTTTCAAAGCCTGGTTTGTAAGTTTGGACGATAAGACCAAAGGTCCAAAACGAAGTTTTGCATGAAAAGCCTAGAGAGAAACGGGCCATTAAGGAACTAAAAAGAGTGTTTAAAAAAAAAAAAACGTAATAAAATGAATAACTGTTTAAAACTAAAAAAAAAACGCATTTCTCTGAAAAAAATGTTAAAAATGAAAAAATGTGTTTTTTTTTGCGTTTTTTCACTTTTTTCATTCTTTCAGTTTTATTAATGCAAAACAGTTTTTTTATTTTTAATTTGTAGCAAATCTACTTATCTTTTGATACTTGTATTATTAGTTTCTTGCTTATTTTATTTTTTTTAATATTTATTTTTAAGATTTTTTAAAATTTTATCATATTTTTTTATTTTTTGTAAGTTTACCATATTATACTTGAAAAAAACCTCAGGGTTTAAAGCTTGAAACTAAGTATTTTAATGTGATGCACACTTCTTTTGGCTTATATCTGGCTTTCCGCCTTTCGTCCGCGATTTCGACGTGTTTGTCGTGAGAACCGTTACTTAAGTGCACCTTAAACATCTTTTGAACACAAAATGTAAAGGACGTCACCCAAATACACCCATAAAATTCTTTGTAGAAGTCTGAAACTGATATTTATAACATAGGGAGGGAGAGTTTTTTTTTTTTCTGTATGGATTTTATTCGTTAATTTGCATTCGGCCGACGCTGCTCATCTCAGTGGCCTTCTTTTCGAATGTTGGATTCAACGCCAAGTTGAAATATATGAGACAGCGAATCCACCAAACTTTATCAGAGTGGATTTTTGCTTGCGCCCAACTGTCTAGGTCGGCCTTTTATGGAGCACATACATTCATGTTACTCTGATTTTAGCACTCACTTTCCTTTCTCCTTACAAAGAATCCACTAAGACCTAATGATTATATATATATATATATATATATATATATATATATATGGCAGTCATCCACTCTCTTAGGGTCGAAGCGTCCGAATGACAGATACGGACACTCCGAACCTGTGAGAGTGGACATATATATATATATATATATATATAAAAGAGTCAAGATGGCGAGAGGATTTCATATCCTTGAAGTATGTTTGTTCATTTTATTATATGATTTTAAAGATGAATAAATAGCATTAAAAGGTGTATTTTGGGATATCCTCAGTTTAAACAAACTACTGATGATCTCAATAGTTTATGTTAAAAACTATAGATTTGAGGTCGGATTGAAAGAAATTGTCCGATATCTGTAACGAAACGGATCTCAATAGTTTTATGTTAAAAAACTATAGATTTGAGGTCGGATTAGGAGAAATTGTCTGATATCCGTAACGAAACAAACACGAACTTGGTGACAAAATAAACAAGTACCCTTCCCTTTCTTATTCAGCGTGTGACGTCACAAAAGTTCAATTCTAACAAATTCAAATGTGACCACACTTGTTATTTTTTTTACAATATTTTCATTCGGAAGTTGAATTAGTACGTGAAGAGTTTCAAATGCATTAAAGGACAAGACCTTAGACCACCGTGCTGTCGTATGTGAATGTGAACGTTAACGAAGTAAATTTCCAATAAAGCGCTTCAATTTTTTTTTAAAAAACGAAAAGTGCACTAAACCTTTTGATAATATTAAAAGTACACTTAAGTTTAGCACTGTTTTTACCAAAAAAAAAAAAGGGTGTCAGCCAGAGTGAATATGGCAAAAAGACTAAAATACCCTCAACAAGGACAAATTTTAAACTTGTTATTATGCGTTAACCTTATAAGTTAATTAGTTTTCATTAATATTTTTTAATTAACGCTAGTATTTTCTTTTAACTAGGCGTATTTTTCTCATATTCCTTAGGACAAAATAATGAGTTTTTAGCCAGTTAGCGATTAATTTTCACATAGAAAAATCTTATCAACAATTTTATTGACTATGAAAGAACTTGGTATATCTTTAACAAAATTAAAAAGAGTTAGTCTCATTTCCTTCCCCATCGTTGTTTAAATGTGTCTTTAAAGAAATTCTTATAGCTTATGTGTAAAATCTAACTTTTGGAACGCAAACATAGGTAAAGAAAAAAAAAAAATCAAAGCTAAAGCTAAAGCTTAAAAAATCTATTCAATTGCTTGTTGCATACAGTGCTAGTCTCCAACAAGTAGGCGTGAAAGTCCTTCTGTCTGACTTTTACACTTTGGCCTTTTATGCATTAATAATTCAAAATAAAAACGGTCCCGCCTACCAGTATCTCTCTCTATATATATATATAGACACGAATAAGGCCATCACGACATTGTCATCAGTTTCGATGTGTATCACAACGTCAAAATTTAATAAAAAACACAAGTGCAAAGTTGGTTATATATATATATATATATTTGTAATTAGGGATGTAAACATATCTGATTTCAATTGTATATCCCACAGAATTGTTCTGAAAAAATAAGATACAAAAAAAAATCATATTCAATTAAGAAATTAGATTAGATTCAGATTTAAGAAATGATAACTGATCGGATTTTTGGATTGGTTTCACGTTGGAATTAGTTTTAAACGAAACAGATTTTTTGGGACCTTCATAACATTCTTGAAATTGTGTTCTGGTGCAAAACCACCCCCTTAGGATATCAAATAACAATCTTTTAACTTTTCAATTTTCTAAAATTTTCATTTACATTCGGATTGCATAAGTCTAAGCGCTTGCCAAAAGTTTATTCAATTTTATCATTTAGTAGAAAAAGAAACTGTGAAAAATTTCCAGTAGGTGAGTGAGCAGGAGAAGCGCACCGCTCCAATCAGAGTAGCCCCTCTATTGTAAATCAGCCTTCTATTGGCTTGGCTAGTGATCCTAGTGCTAGGGCTGCACACACGCCAAATTGAGCCCGAGCTTGGTGAGGTCTAGTCCGACTCAACTAAAAACACTCAAGCTCGAGCTCAGCTTGATCTCGAGTCAAGCTCGTTATGGCAAGCTCGAGCTCGACTTGATTACACAAAATCGGCTAGAACTTGACTCACCCATATAACTCATTTAAACGTTAAGTCATGTAAGCATTAACTCGTTTACCTCGTATAAGCGTAAACTCATGTAACTCGTTTAACTCATGTAGCTTACTAAAATTTGTTTTACCCTAAAATTTTAAACCAATGGTTTGGTGAACTGGTTTTAGTAATATTATATAAAATACCAGTTTGAGTTGAATCGAGTATAAATGAGTTGAGTTTCTAAAACTAGAACTTTAACTCGTTTATTGTTTGAGTATCTTTGTAAGCTCAAACTCAACTCGTTTATAAATAAGTGAAGAACGAGCTGAGTTTTTTCGAACAAGTTCGAGTCGAGGTCGACTTGGTTCGGCTCGTTGTGACCAACCCTGATAAAGAATAAACAACTATTGAACTTGTATCTTTTTAAATAAAATATCCATGATAGCTTAGCTTATGCGTGTTGTATAGCTGATCAGCCTAGTGTCTGAACTCGAAGAATACATATCAAGTATGGACCCAAGATCCAAATGTAAGAGTCCGATCCATTTCGAATACATATCAAGTATGGACCCAGGATCCAAATATAAGAATCCGATCCATTTCGTAAGGGGGTTCTAGCCTTCTGCGGGAGCGGAGAGGGCAGTTTCGGGATTTTGGAAAGTCAAAGCTTATATTTGTCGTTCCGCAGAGACTACCCGTTTGGGGAAAGACATTGAGAGTCGCAAAGATCGTTCAGACTATTTTACCCTCCCTGATATCGTGGGCCGAAATTGTTTCGGCGTCCCGACAAGCCATGATTTTAAGGGTGATTTAGACATTACGCTAGGTACGGTCATTTCTAGAAACAGAACGCCCCTTCCCCCTACTTCCTTGCCTTCCACGGAGAGGCTTTCGAGCCTGTCCTTATTAAGCCTTCTTTTTTCGAATTTCAAAAACAGAGAGGACAGAAAATAAAAAATAAATAAATAAAACCGTGAACAAAAAGACATTTGTAGTTAGAACTGCCGTTTTTTCGTATTTATTAAAAAGAGCTTAAGAAGTTTTATTTTACTGAAAAGTGATTGACTTTTGAACTGTATTATATCGTCGTAGGTATAATACCATAACAAATAATTTATTGTATATTTTAAAATAATAAAATTTAAAAAATTAAAGAGATGATTATGCGTACATATTTACAAGTGAATGTTCGATCTCAATTACCAATTTTTGCTTGCACCTCTGAGTTAAAAATATCCACTTTGATTCTTTTTTCTCAATATTTTCCTCGAAGTTAGAAAGGTCTGTCAATGCTGCTTACTTATCTTAATCGACTTGTTTCTTAAGTTGAAGTTGCATCCTATATTAAAAATTTGATAAAAAAATGAATGGCTTTCTCCCAATTACGAGAAAAAGATAGGTTCCACAAGGAACTTTTCCGGACGAGTAAAATATTTGAAAAAGATAACGGCCGTGGTCCATTCGGGCCTCGTCTGGGCTTTTCGTGGTTGGTGGAGGGCTTGACGGTCAATTTACCGAATGCCGAAACTCCTGAAGTCAGCCGCCCCGTGCACGCACGCTCCAAGCTCGACACCGCAAACCGGGGAAGCGGTACGGGGAATGTAGGAATTGACAGGTATACCCCTGAAAGTTTAAGCATGTCACGATTAGAACCAGCAAACTACGCGCCTGCGCCGTCGGCTGGAAGAACGGACGCCGTGGCTCTTGGACCTTGGTAGCGTGGGGCCGGGGCAGGCTTGGGTATGGAGCTTGGGTACCGGGTATCCGGTATTTGGTCCGATCGTTTATTTGTTTTTTTAATATTATTTTTATTTAATATATATATATATATTAAAATATATTTTATACTTAAATTTTTATTTTATATTCAAAAATATTTTTTTATTTAATAATATTTTATTTTAATAATGATATATATTTTGTTATTAAAATTTTATTTTATATTTAAAAGTATTTTTTAATTTTAAGAGGTAAAGAGAGACAACGTGATGATGAAAATTTCAAACGGCCTTTAATACTCGTTAATAACAAATTCGCACCAGATTGTTTTACAAATTTTAAAAATGGTCGGACATCCTTTTAAAAAAGGTACTTCAACGTCTCGCCTTTTCTATGAATTTTAAAAATAATGTTACTCCTTTATACTTCTTTAGATCTAATTTTTTTTCTAAAAAATTTCAAGAATCTAATCTTCCCCACCTATCCGGTTCACGTCCATCAATCGCAAGAATAGGTTTAGCATTTTTTTTTTTTAAAAAAGGGAAACTCATTCCCATTCCTTCAATTTCAAGATAAAGTTTTCAGGATACCATTCCAGAAACTTAATCCCTGGAGGGAAAAGGGCTACCGAGTCAAACGTAGGAGAAATTTTACGGGTTTAGCGAGCCGAGCCTAGCCTAGTGGAGCCGAGCCGAGCCATTGAGGGGATCCTCCTCCTTTCGGTTCGCGCAAAAGTGTAAATTGGAAATGACAGGACGGTCCCTAATGAAGAGAGAAAATGCCAACAGGGCCCCGTGCCTACATCGCCCTTTCATATTTTGGTCTTCTTTTGTCCTTCACTTTTCAGAAGAGTTTGTAAGTCTCATTTAGATGAACGTGTAGAGAGAGAGAGAGAGAGAGAGAGGGAGAGGGAGAGGTGGCAGTGGAGGAAGAAGAAGGCGTCACCATTTTTGTATGATCAATCAAGGCTTATGTGCTCTTCCCCATCAGCCGCATGCTTGAGCAGAAGACGGAGAGAGAGAGAGAGGGAGAGAGAGCGCACAGAGAAAAGCTTAAACATTGCTCCTCGGGAATAGATAAAGCACTCTACTGAGCCCCTCCCGCCTTTTCTTTCTCTCTTTCTATTTCAACTTTTCGAGCAACAAAGAGGCGAACTCCAAATTGCAGAACGACAGGCAGCATACACTGCATAACTCGTTTCAAGCCTCTGTGGTATCTCTCTGTTCCTCTCTCTTTCTTTCATATGGCCATTTCGGTTTTGACTGGAGAATAGGAAGAGCGGGAGCTTGGTTGGAGTGTCGTTGGGGAAATGCAGGGAATGAGATCCGTTCGACTGGTTTACCACTTACCAGTCATGATGATCGTGTGTGTTGTGTCCCTTTTCATTTCTTGTCACTGCAGAGGACTTGAAAGAGATCGATTGTCAGTAATAGTTCTCTTTTCGCTTTCGAGGGGCTTCTTTTTTCCATATAATTCTGGTATTTTCTTCGTTTGCCTTTTTTGAGACCTCTTTCACGGCAAGAGGAAGGGAAAATTAAAAACCAAACAAGCTTCTCCGAGGAGAAGGAAGAAAAAAACCAAACAGACCATCGTAGTCCCTCGCCGTCTCTCTTTGGTCTTCCTTCTTACCTCCCACAGGTTGGTTGCTTGTTTGATATTGCTGTCCTCTTCTCCTTTAGTTGGTGTAACTGCGCCTTCAGCTTTCCGTATTGCACTACGTTTTCTCAAGGTTTCTCAGAGGGCTAAATGCCCTTGCTTTAGAAAGCGGTCAAGTAGCTGCTGCTGCTCCCTCTCCCTCTCTCAGACTTTTGACTATTTTGGAGAGGCGTTCATCCTGCAGAGCTTTTTTTCCCTTTCTCAGGTAATCATCTCTCAACAGATTGGGAAGGGAAAAGTGCGATCATTATGACAGAAGAAAGGCTACTGCAACAGAGGAGCTCTGTATGGATAACAGTCACCCTGCTTTTTAGTCCTTGCCTGAAAATTACCCCACTCTCTTTCTATCTCTTTTTTTTTTGGGAGGCCTCTTCCCGCTCTGTAGTCTTCCTCCCATTTCCCTTTTTCAGGCTTCGTCTTTCTCATTGTTGCGATTCTGCGAATGACCATCGTCCGCATTCGGTCCCCATGTCTCAAATCCTGTTCTTCTTTATTTTGGCGTTCTCTGTAGCATTGGTGGTAGCAGTTGCAGCGGCGAGAGTGGCGTATTGTAACTATGGTAGTTCGGTAAATTGGGGATGTTTGTTCGCCTGTTCATTCCCGTGCAGGCATTGATGAGCGGGTGGTGATAGTACCGAAACAGTAAAAACGGTTACTTTTTTACCGTGGTTGGGCTGGGAATCTGGGGATGAAATTGTTGATTTACGTGTCATTGGGGGGTCTTCTTTATTGCACACAGGAGCCTCATTTACTCCATTCATGTGCCACGAGCGCGCGCCCTCTCTCTCTATCTGTTTATCTCCTTCTATCTCTCTGCTTTGTATTCTCTCTCTGATATTTGACATTTTCTTGTGTCTGTCACTTGGGCAGTGTCTGAATCTTAGGCTTGGAGGGTTGTCTGAGCTAGTATCTCTTTAAAGCATAGTTCTCGCCGGGAAGCTCAGACGATACCGTGCAGTCAACGGCCGGAGATATGCAGGCTCCAAAAACAAGGTGAGAATGCTGGCTCTAGTAGCTCTCGGATTGTTGGTTGGCTCCTAGGGGAGATTATGGTAGCTGCATGTTATTGTTGTTTTTATCCCGGGCGTGCAATGAAAGTGGTTAAGCTGCATTTCGCATGTTGGGTATTACTGGGGGACAAAACGTGATGGGTGTTCCTGTTGTTTGCTAGGTGGGGAGATAGAGAGCCCTCTTCGTCCTTTTTGTTTGTGTTGTGAGGTTCAGTGGTGGCGCTTTGTGGTGGTTGTTTTCGACGCTTCTCTTTATCTTTTGTTGGTACCGATGATGTTCTAGGGCAGTGTAAAGGAAGAGGATGAGATGTTCAATGTTTTCTTACTCTGTATTGCATTTTTATTCTTGCGATCCTTTTCTCGTTTTCATTTTTCTCTTTGTCGATTATTTTGCTGTTTTCCTGGCATTTGTAAGGCATAATGTCGCAGAAGGTGGGATTTTTCTCTTTTCGTTGGCTTCCTTCCTGGTTTTCCACTTTTACTTTTCGTGGTTTTACTGTTCCTTTCGAGTACACGTGGGCCCCGAAAATAATTTTGTAATCTTTGTTCTTGTTCAAGTTGAATTACGTTAGAAGAATAACTTTTTTTATTGCCATAGGTTTACGTCCTATCACATCGTTGGTCTGGCTGTCTTCCATTTTTGACAATTTTTCAGTATTTTGGAATCGTAGGTTTAGATACTATTTGCTATTCTCTGTCCCAATCTTTTGCCAAGTTAGTTGATTGTACAAACGCTAACGGAGGCTAAGATGCTCAGAGTTTTCCTTTTCAGTTATCAAACACTGCCATTAACTGGCTTAAAATTCGGTTCATCCTGCACCGACGCAGCCGACCTGCCAACTGCAGCCACCAACCTTGTCGCTTCACTGAGTTTACTTAAGTTCATGGCGTTCTTATTCGAGTAATCAATTTTTTACCAACAATGTATGTACACTATTCTGATTATTTTCACCGCCTCCATCGTCCATGGATGATCGGATCTGGTGATTCAAGCTGCGTTCCTTTCAGAAGTTGGTCTAGGCATTTTCATCTCATATTCCGGCGACTACCCCATGAATGTCTGGGATTCAAAACTGTAATTCTTTGATGATATGACTGTCTGACAGAAGTCACTTGCTGTGGTAGTGGTGTAACCGTATCTTCAGACATTTAGACGGTCAGTGTTGCAGCTTGAGTAGGGCCACTGTTCAAAACATACGAGCAATTGCTAGTTTTTATTTTCTAAAGCCTGAAGGTTATAATAAGGTGGGCATCTCCTTTACACGGTGACATCCTTTCCCTTGTCGTGGAATTTCTAAGTGGTAACTTGCCATTTGGGAGCTTTCTGTGTTTGTGTACACATTTAAATCTACAGCTAAAATAGGGGTGCCACTCTCATGTTATGCGCCAGGAGTGTGGGGGCCATTTTTCTACTGCATATTTTATTAAAGCCACATGGTTGGTTGTCGTCCATCTTGTGCATATTTTTCTAATCTATATTTTACCAGCTGCACATGGTTGCTGCTGCTTCCAAATTTTAGTTTATTGCCATGGTGAAATCCACCCGTTTCTCTTGTAGTTTAGTGCAACACGGTAGGGGTTAAGTGGCCATTTACAGGGACCTGTTGCCACCCGAGCCCAAATCTGTGTCAGCTGTTTTAAACTTATCTACAGATTGCAGCGCATTGGATGCTTTCTGTCATAGCAGAGCCCGTAATTTATTAATGACATTTACACTTTGAACTACCCGCTGTGGTATATTTAAGGTACATAGTGTAGTACTGGTTATTGCTCATCTCTTTTGGATTTCAATATGTAAAAGGACCATGCGAATCAATTTCCTTTCAGGTTTATCGCATTGTTTAGGATGTGCTTACAATTAAGACCAACTGTCGCCATCTCTGTTCTGTTTTGGATTATTCATATCTTCTGTTAGGTATACCGTATATCCATTGTCTGTGAAAACGCGCATCCACAGGCCTTTTTGTCGTTAAGCTTCATGGCGTTTCATGTTCCTGCGTGTGTTCAGCAATTTGTACTACACATAACGTAGTAACTTAATATTCTTGGTTAATGTCAGGATGACCACCCTTTCGAATCTCAGTCTACCATGTGTGCTTGTGATTATAAATGGATCACTACTTTCATTTACCAAGTTGTTTAACGACTATAACCGCATGATCAAATGCTCATGAGAGAGAAGGACAAAAGGGAAAAGAACAATATGCTCTCACATTTTAAAAAGCGTGATTTGCTTGTATATTTCAAAAGAAACATATTTCTGTTTACTTGTTTCGTCATCTTTTACCTCTCCTTTGCACATTTTCTTTTATTCTCTTCCTTCCTCTGAGGTGCAGTCCATGCTCACTCTTACTATTCTTGAAACAGAAATAGTCCCTCAGAAATGGCTCAAAAGTCATCCATGACCACTCCCCGAGTTGCACGTCAACTTAAGATGGCTGGTGATGCAGATTCAACAACCTCTTCAAATTCAACAACGAGGACACCTACAGAAAGGAGCCCCAAAGTCAGCCCCAAAGTCACTGAGCGGAGGTCCCCCAGAAGCCCCATGACTGAGGTATTCAATGCATTTTCTTTAATATGGCTGATGTTTCTCCCTGTCTGTGAGAGTAGTCATTACTTTCCACAAACACAGAAGAATTTATAAGACATACGTTCAACCATAATGGCCCACTAAAACAAACATCAGCCTTCCTGAGTCTTTATTTAAACAGTTCTGTTAGTATATACAAGGATGCTCTTCCGCAGGGCTTACATCAGTATAGATTGTCCCACTTAATTTCCATAAGATGAACACAACCATGTGGTTTCTCCAACATGGGATTACTTGATGGTTATTATCTTGCATTTTCGTTTCTAGCTTCTGAATCTGATGCTTGATCAAAATGTAATTGTACTTTATACAAATCAATACAATGCATCACTAATTGTAGTCAGAAACTAAGAACAGTCAATAAACAGCAGTTTAAAATTATTGTGGAACATTTTAAGGCATATTTTGCAAAGATTGTACTGCTGTACTCAAGTTAACTCCTTGGGGACATGGATCTTTACTCTCGAGGTGTTAATACTCATCATTTTTCATTCTTTGTCTTTCTTCCTGCTTCACAGAAGAAGCGCCCTACCCGAGCTGCTGAGATGGAGTCCCAGATTGCCCAGCTGCAAGAGGATTTAAAGAAAGCAAAGGAACAGCTATCCAATTCAGAGTCCTCAAGGAAAAAAGTGCTGCTAGAAGCAGAAGAAACCAAAAAACAACTCGCTGCTGTGACTGCCAAGCTTGATGACTCCCAGCATCAGCTGATAGAGCTCTCTGCCACTGAGGAATCTCGTGTACTTGAACTCTGCAAAATTTCGCAAGAAAAGGACCGAGCTTGGCAGTCTGAACTCAAGGCTGTTCAAAATAAGCATTCAGTGGATTCGGCTGCCCTTGCTGCTGCAAATGTTGAAATTCAGCAGCTCAAGCACGAGATTGCTCTTGCTGCTGAGCAGAGTAGACTTGCTGAAGATGCACAAGCTGAGATTCATACGTTGAAGCAGGACTTATTTCAAGCCCACTCCCTAGTAGATGATTTGAATGATCAGCTGAAAGTTTGCCAGGATTCGGAAGCCCATGCCAATTCACTGGCTAATGAAACCTTGGTGAACTTGGAAAGTGCAAATTTGACTATTGAAAGTCTTAAATCTGAGGCGCATAAATACAAAGAGTCACATGAGTCTCTCAGTCTTCAGCTTCAGGAATCCCAAGCCAAGGTCATCTTGCTTGAAAAACATGTTCATAATCTCCAATGTGATCTGGTTGAAGTTGGTGACAAGCCTCTTTTCAACCTTGAGTGCCAGCTTAAACTGGAGCTAGATGCTGCTAAGCAAGAAGTGGAACAATTGAGATGTGCAGTTGAGGAAACGGAGGCTAAACTGCACGAAGCAGTGATTGAGAGTGTGATGAAGATTCAAAATGCCCATGAAGCTTTAGAGATCATGAAAGCTGAAAGTGACGTGTGTATGAACAAGGAGGCAGACATGTTGACGACACTGAGAACAGCGGAGACAAAATTGGAGAAATTTCAGTTGGAAGTATCTGATCTTAAAGCCAACTTGATGGACAAGGAAACAGAACTTCAGAGCATTGTGGAGGAAAATGAATGTCTGAAAGCAGATAAACAAAAGAGAGAGCAAGAACAACAAATAGCAGATTTTGCAAATGCTCTAGCTGATGTTGAAGCAGCAAAAGCCAGGGAACAGCAAGCACTGTTGAAGTTGGAAGCCGTGACAACTGAGGCGGAGAAGATTAACCGCAGGGCTACAAGGTTGGCAGAGCAGCTTGAAGTAGCACAGGCATCTAATTCAGCGATGGAAGCAGAATTAAAGAGGCTGAGGGTGCAGACGGAGCAATGGAAAAAGGCAGCTGATGCAGCGGCTGCGGTGCTTGCAACTGCACATAACGGGAAGACGGTGGAGAGAACTGGGTCCATGGACTCATCTGTCTATTCTAATATAAGGGTTGGATCACCATTTTACGAAGACATGGACGAGAATTCACCAAGGAAGAAGAACGCAATGCTGAAGAAATTTGGAGACCTATGGAAGAAGAAGAGCCAGCACAAGTGATGGTGTGTTATTACCTTGCTACTTCTGTTTTTTCATTTCTCTTTAAGAGCAGGATATTCAAATTCATTGCTGACTGGAAATTGGCTTTTTATGACCTACCAAAGATCATTCGTTTCCGAAAAGAACACATAAGGAATAGGATTCCATATTGAACTTTAGATTGAAATGTCAGAATATTTTTTTCTATTGATTAAAATGCAAAAATATCAGAACTGTGTTGGTAGGCCTATTTTTCTAAATTGTACTGCCGTAAGACATTTTCTTAATGCATTTGTTTTGCTGATATTTGCCCTTTAATAACAAGACGGTTTGAAATTTTCAACTTCCAAGAGCTTGCCCGCTGCTACTCACCCTCTTCTCTCGGGTCGTTTGTCAACTAAGACTAGTTTCTTGAAACCCAAGGGTAGCTACTAAGTCAGAGAATTCAGAATGCGCTGAGAGGTCATGTTTTTTCTCCTTTTCTAATAGCTTTTTAGCTGATAGGCTGCATTTTGGTGCAGGGATGGTACTTCATGCATTTGTTGAAGAGTGGGTGGTGTATTTATGGGCGGAGGTATGTGTTTCTCTCACGCAATACCCTTGTTTGACAGTGTTCTGCTTGGTGATAATTCTCAAAAATACATGTTTTGAGAAGATAGAGAAGACAATTGTACCTGTTGGTATATGTGGATGAGGAGGGCGTATTGGGCAGATCGGATGAATGCCATTTAAGCGTCCTCACTCTGTTTTTTTGCTTTGATTGTTCACTGACACTGCTTGTTCTGGTGCATGTCTATGTGCCCATTATGAGAACACGCTTCATTCTGTACATAAATTCTCCTCTCCATCAAACATTTTCTTACTCTGCTCTCTCTCTCTCTCTCTCTCAAAGATAAGAAGGTGCCCTTAGGGATTCTCCCATCGGCTTCCCAGCAGGGTTTGGCTGAACCATGCTTCTGTAACCAAGAGACGTGTTTCTCTTTTACGAATTACTATCTCCTCCATCGAATCAAAACTAAACGAGTACATGGGAGTCCCTGCTCTTCAAATCGTCACCATTTCCCTTCTTTTGCTCTTCAAATCGTCGAGGATCAACCACTTTAATGAACTTGTCTGTCTACAATAGTGCATCACAGAAAAGTCACTCGCATTATGCTCTTCCAAATCTGAGTCTACTCTGGATTTCAACTGCAAGGAGTACATTAAGTCGTCAACTGCATTCTGCGTCTGTGGATTTGCACTGGAGCATGTTCATTTGTTACCTCCTTTCTCATTTGCGTTCTGCTTGTGGTGGTAATGAGTGGAAGATCGTGACCCGATCAAAACAACCATTGTTAAATGATCTTGACTCGATGTCAATGCATTAAGCTCGAAAGTCCTCTCGGATCTGAAGTTTACAATCCTAAGGAACCGTTTGGTAATAGTTACACACATTGTTATTGTCTCGTTAATCTGCTCTAAAAAACCAAATAGGTCTATGAAACATTAGAGCAGATGTATGTACAAGGACAATATTGTATCGTTAATCTGCTCTAAAAAATCTGTTCTAAAAAACCAAATAAGTCTATGAAACATTAGAGAAGATGAATGGAACAAGGACAATAATAATGTGTTATTGATGCCATACAATGTCTCATAAATCTTTCCTCGAAGAAGATAAATTTGCCTCGTTCAAAAAACAGTAGTTCATTAAAGCAGGTTCAGAGAACAATTTCTATTGATTAGTTTGACACAAAATTGATTCGTATTGTTGTGCCAAACAGGCAAATATGTATCCAATATGTAGTCACATACAGATGTCCATGAAAATTGGCTAACAAATCTAACGGATTTGCTTAGAGAAACTCATGACTATCCACATTTGGTTGCTCATTGGGTATGAAATTTTTTATCCGGTCAGGCTTTAATTGTGAACTGAATCACATATTGCATTATCGGGGAAGAAACTTGTCTATTACATAAGGGATAGAAGTTTTCAATATATAGGGAAGAAATAACTTGGACTTATGCATCTTCTCTTCTTTTTAAAGTATTTAAGTTAGATACATAGAACAATATAACGTTACTATTTGGCAAGGTTCCATTTTGCAGTTATTGTCTCATCAATCTGATTTTAAAAATAGAATAGACTAATGAAACACTTGTTATGGTGTCCTATAAATTTGTTTTGTCATGGAAAATTTGTCTACTTTGAAGCAGATTTATACAACAACCAAACAACCCGTAAAGAGTCATTTGGCAGTTGGAATTCTCTATAAGTGTCCCATGAATCAATCCAGTTAAGTTCATAGAACACTAGTTCTAATGTTCCATAAGTGATCCATAAACCTACAGTAAAACCATCACCAATTTTGTTTCAACGCCTTGGCAGATTTATGAGATGGGTTGAACATTACATATAAACTGAGATTTTAATGCAGAACTTTCCCTTTTAATAAAACTAGACTCTGTTCAAGTTTGGCAAGTTTGGTAGGGCTTGGATCAAACTCAACCCTGTTAACCTAGATGGCTGGTTAGGTGACAACTTGTTCGGAGAGCCTTGCAACTGTAAAAGATCAGATCAATCCAGTAAAAAGCATGATCAAAATTTGGTTCAATTGAGTCGGAAACAAAGCTTGGACACAAGAAAATATATCACACTTCTAGCTTCAGAACAAAGCACAGAAGATGGTGACAAGAAAATATATCACACTTCAAGCTTCAGAACAAAGCACAGACGAGGCATGGCATCCACAGAAATCCAGCAAAGGCATAACACCCATAGAAATCAAACGCTTCTATAGTCCATAAAAGGTCTTAATAGAACTAAATCAGAGATACAAGCACGCAGAGATCTGAAAACTGGTGAATTAATTAACCAACAAGGACGTAGATAGCATATATTATGCCTGGTATGTATCCCAATAGCGTGAGCAGCAGATCGATCCAGAACTCTACCTGTGAAAACAAATAAAAACACATTAATCTCCATTAATATTAACAAATTACTAAGTATCCAAATGCTTCTTCTTCCTTAATAAAGAAGGCAGATTTTACGAGTACCTACGTACTTTTGACATAGATCTCTTCTTCATATGAAAATGCTGATTTCTGTAAGAATAGATGGACGACCTCATGATACATGGTGAAAGGTGCAGATTCAAGCTTTCACGAGGAAGAAGAGGTCGATTTTGTTACGAAAATATGTTCATCTCTTCTGTGATAACTAATTAGACTAGCATTTCTTAAAAATTTTAAAACTACTCTGGATGTTATCACCATCTTAAGGTCGCCAATAATATAGGCGAAACAAGTATTATCCTAAAAACATCAGTATAACTTAAAAACTAAGGTACCACCTTGATATTTATCTCCCTCAAACGCTAAAAAAATGTTCTTCTTTCACATTTTTAGGTTTTTTTGACTCTACAAATCTATCGTCTCATGTCTTTTACTTTTTGCAAGTTTCAATAGCCTCTGAGTATTTTCTCGATTGTTTAAGAAATTAAGGAAACCAGTCAAGCAATTTAAGCTCCTACCAAGTTAACATGTAAAAAAGAATCTTTGCAGAACTCGGTCGCTGAATGTTCTTTGGAAAAACATACAAAAAAGCAAACATGAAAAGGAAAAACTGAGTAACAGATGAAATCTGCAAGTGTTTACCCCACATCCATAGCGAAGGAAGACACCCACAGGTGGGAGAAGAATGGCCAACACAACCTCCAGAAACGTCTCCGACCCCATGACGATCTCCTCAACCAAATATATATTATTCACAAGATCAAAGTTGATCAAACGCTTTCAAAGAAGAAATGAACTGGTTCGAACCTCTGCAGATTTCTCGCTTCTTCCCGACTCCTCTCCTTCTTCACCTGGTGGTGATGATGCTACTCTTGAATCTTCCTTCTGCTGATATATATATACATCTTTATATTATTTACAGTCTTTTGGGAACTCGGCCTTCTTCTTCTTCTTCTCTTTCTTCTTCCCACCGTCTGCCATGCAGTCATGCAGCCAACACGTGGAGATCGTTCTTGCTTGCAACCCAACACATCGGTTTGTAGGCTTAATTTTTAATAGCGATTGCCAACTAGATTCAAAGGAACAAAGTTCTGAAAGATAACCGATATATTATTTCCTTTTTCTTTTTAGTTAATCATCTTTTTTTACTTGCAAGAAGAACATGACACGTCCATGAATTCTTCAAGAGACGTTTCGCTATAAAAATCTGACATCTTATCTGAGCTTTTGGCTTGTACAAATCCTCTCCCTCAACTTGCGGTGGTCAGAGGTATTTAATCCGGCGGTCAATCAGAAGGATTAACAACAAAAAAGAACTCAAATTCAGAAGAAATTTCTTTTTCGGTTACACATGATAATGCTCAAATAACTACCACTTTTGAGTCCACTCTACTTGGTCAGATCAGATCAGATCAGAGGTGAGAAAATTAAGACTGTGCATCGAATCTGATCGAGTTTAAGATGCTCATATAAAAGCTTAATTGGACTGAGTCAAGAATTCGGCTAGAAACTTGGTCTGTTAGGCCCGACCGATTATCTGGCTTCGAGCCGAATCATTTGTCCAAGGCCCAACTCAGACTGATTATTATTGGCTCAGTTGGGCTTTAAGCGGGCCGAGCTGGGTCGAACCAACTCATATGTTCGACATATGTCAAAAAATAAAAATACATTGTGCCTTAATTTCAGAAATAAAAAAGTTTGAAGAAAATAATGGAAAAATGTGTCCCACTTGCTTATAATTGTTTGTAGTGCAACCTTTTTTCACAACCATTATTGGATGAACATTCATTAGTCCCCTGGACACTTTTTAGTTTTTAACAATAATGTTTACGCGGGAGGTCAAATACTGAAGTGGTCTTTCAAGCTAAGATTTAAATGTCTTTGTGATGAATTAATGAAGTCCCCATTTCTCCATTTCTCTTATTAATGTATGGTGCGTTTTAGTAATAGAAACAATGTATTAGTATTCCATCAATCTTCCTTAAAGATTTGTAACATAATGCCTTTGTCACAAGCACCATTGTTCAGACGGGTTGGCACAACAGATAGGACAATATAGTTGGCAGGCAGCCAATTTCCTTTTCAAATCACTCTCTGTGTTGTTGCACCAATGTACAAGTTGAAGCGCAATGGAATAATAACCTGAAGCACCAAAAGCAGACCTTGTATTTTAGGGAAATGAGAGATTGGATGAGAACTTTGGCCTTCAGCCGGGTGGTCGGTCTCCCCCACCGACCTGAAAAAAGCACCCTTCTTATCTTTTGATTATCCACCAAGTTTTAGCTAATGGATGTTTCGCCCTTGGAGCAAATGCAACATCTCATAAGAGATCATCCTAAGGGCCTTCTCGTGAACCATAGACATGTTTAAAATCTCATGTAGCAACAACTTTGCCTGGTATCAGTCCTTAATAACCTTTATTCTTCTTAGCCCCAAGAGTTAAAAAGGAGAATGTGTTACGAAACTCATAGTTGTTGTGATGACCCAATATGTGATTCTTTTGTATTGTAAAAGGTCTCAAAGCAAAACTTTACGGGGCGAAGGGCACAGAAGTAAAGGAGCTATGGAATCTCTTTGGGACGGTGGAAATCAACGTAAAAAAAAGATGACCTCTATTATTTTCATTTTTCAGTAAAAGGACCGCCTTTTCTTTTACTCTTCAATATTATTTTCATTTTTCAATAAAAGGACAGCCTTTTCTTTACTCTTCAATATTGGTAGTTAAAAGAAAAGTTCCTATGCATTAATTGTTCTATACTAGCAACATTTTGCAATTTTGGCCAGTATGCTAATGGTGCTGATACATGTCTATGTCCCGTCTATTATTGATTGGCCGCATTCTTCACCAGTTGTTTTAACCCACATGAGTTTCTGGCTAAGAAAACATGAAATGAGATAAAATTAAGAAAGTGGTTTCACTTAGGTCTGAGATGAGAAAAGGGTTACGTGTCAGTAAAAGATAAATGAATATATATTGGTATAAAAAGTGAGATGAGAAAAAGTTCAAGCGCAGAGTTACTTTCATTTATATCCGAAAATACACATACAAATAACAGATAAATGTAGGTTTTTGTAAAAAAAAAAAAAAAAAAAATTATTTTATTACATGTATAATTTGTAGGTCCAAATGTTGCTAGCTAACAAGAGGGGGATCGAGTTGCCATGGACCAAAGGAAAAACTAACGGAGTTTGGGTGTTTTCAAGATTTTTTAGAGTAATGTACGTTTTAGATTTATCAACTTTTTCACAGCTATTTTTTATTTTTATTTTTTATAATTAAGCATAAATATTTCTCTATTGTTTTTTGTTCTGCAAGGATTATTGGAAACTTGGAAAAGACATGTTAAAGATGGAGCTTAATTTACCTAATTCACTTGACCAAGCTCAAATTTTTTGCCTCATTCTAAACTCATTTTGAATAAGAATTTTAAATTTAACAAGTTATTTCACGTCATGAATTATATGATATAAAATCAATTTTTGATCTTAAAGTACTTGATTCCTATCTTTTGACCTAGCTAGGCACACCATATTTATAAACTTTTAGGTTCTTTTAATCAAATTAAGGACATGAGTACCTTAAAACAATGAGTTAATAAAATGGCATGCATTACTAAGAGCTCCAACGCATTACAATTGGAGAGGGAAAAAGCTTATATTGCATTGAAGTAGAGTAGCTTCTAAAAGGTATTCTTAATATAATACAAAAATCATGCATATGAGAGAAAAACTGGTGAATTAATTATCCAACAATGAGGTAGATAGCATATATTATGCCCGGAATGTACCCCCAACAACGTGAGCAGTAGATCGATCCAGAACTTCATCTATAAAATCAAACACAACCCCATTAATCTTCATTATGAATGTTTATACTACCATGTTTACATAAGCTCGATTTCTTTTCTTAATGCCCGTCCATTAATTGATAGACCACCGGTCATTAGTTTTATTTTTTTGGGTGTTATTTTTCTGAACTGTAAATGGTGAACATGTGACACTTTAGCTGACGGGTATACTTCTTTCCACTTAGATCTTGAAGCTATCATAAACACCATGAATAAAGAAAAAGCACGAAGATCTTCAATTGAGGCGGTAGATTAATTTCAGAGTTCAGATCTCTTTATGAAAATATGTCGGCACTCATTTTCATAAGAAAA
Organism: Nymphaea colorata; assembly: GCF_008831285.2. Classification (NCBI taxonomy): domain Eukaryota; kingdom Viridiplantae; phylum Streptophyta; class Magnoliopsida; order Nymphaeales; family Nymphaeaceae; genus Nymphaea; species Nymphaea colorata. The sequence continues at coordinate 7,878,568 of NC_045142.1, read as the reverse complement.
AAACGACTAATTGAAAAAAATAAAACGTACAATTATTGGATAAATAATCAGTCTGTCCTATGTTTGTCGGATAATATAAAACATGACTAACTTTTCTCGATTGTTTAAGAAAAAACAGTGGAGGGAAATTAAAAATCACACAGAAAATTGGCAAAAATTTAAATCTTACAGAGCTAATTGGTTGCTAGTTTTCTTAAGAAAACATATTAAGTTGCTAAGTTTCTTAAAATAATATATTAAAAAAGCAAGAAAATGAAAAGAAGAAGAAAAAAATAAAAGAAGATTGCTCTTACCACACACCCAAAGCGAAGGAAGACGGGCAGAGGCGGGAGAAGAATGGCCAACAGAATCAACAGAAACATCGGTGACGCCATGATCGCCTCTCACACTCTCTGATCCTCGAAATACGTACTGTTCACAAGATCAAACGTTTTAAACAGACAAGAAAAATCAAATGGGCCAAGCTCCTGCAGATTTCTCACTTCTTCCTGCTGACTTCCGTCTTTCTGCTGCTTCTGCTAATTCTGTTGCTGATTGGTGGCGATGCTGATCTTCAATATTCATTCTGCCCATCTTTCATTATTTACAGTCTTCAGTTTGAGAAGTCTTCTTCCTCCCAGCGACTGCCATGCAATCGTGCACCCAACATGTGGGAGCTGAACACCGCAATCCAACACATTGCTTTGAACATTCGTTCCTGAACGACGACCAGGGATCACCGGCCTTTTTTTATCCTTCGTTCACTCTGATTCATTCTTTTTCCATTTCCTTTAATATGGAATTGTTTTTTTTTTTATATATATACCAACAAATGACACCTAATTTGTATACTTTTGTGTGGCCGATAAGTATATATAAAAAAGGGTGGGGACATTTTTGAATTTTTTTTATAAAAAGTAGACTTTTTTATTTTTTTTTACAATTCGTTTTTACCATTTTAACAAGTTTCTTGTTCTAGTTTAACCAGGGTATTTTGGTCATTATACATTTCTGTGCACAATTTTATATACCTTATGGAAGCTTATAGACCTTAAACCGCATAAACTTTAAATAATTGTGAACAGAAATAATTTTTGAAACAAACAGAAGGCTTGTAATTCATCGAATCGCAACGTGAATCACAGATTAATTAAAACACATATTCTTAATTAGAAAATAAAGAGAGTACCCAAAAAGCATGAATAATTTGGATGATGTTGATGATAATAATGACAATAATACTAATAATAATACAAAACAATCAAAATAATAACATGCTAATAATACTTGAATAATATATTTAACGATAAAATATTAAATCAGTCGATTTTTGTTGGTTCATTCAGCTCCTACATTGAATCGGGAAAGAGCCGATTTGATTCAAATCGGCCGATTCAGGCTGATTCAACTCTATTTTAATAATATTGTTCTAAATTAGTAGCTATGTACAAGTAGTTGGATTTTTCACAAATATATTAATTACTTAGTTGTGAGATTCACTTTAGAATATTGTGAAAGAACATAAATGAAATAGTTTCTCTAGTATGTTTGAAATGGTCTTGCAAACCATGTATGCTTTCTATTAATATGTCGGCGACCTTCATAAATGTTGTGAGTTGTTTTTTACTGCTACTTGTGTTGTATGTCATAAATGACTTTTTTTTTAAGTAATTAAACAAAAAAGAGAAAAATTGGTGCATCTATATAGGTCATATGGGAGTTACTATTGATCTACATTGTACTAAAAAAATTTGAATCATGTTTAGTAATTTATATAAACAATTCATAACAATTTTACTAGTGACGCCATTTACTCTATCACCTAAGTCAGTAACATAATGTTTCCTTATATACAACACATAATATGAAAACATAAGTTAGATTCAAGACACTAGTCAGTACAGCACGTATGTGTGTAATAAATAGTGAAGCTATATTAGTTTCTGGAATTGAAAGAAATCTCAAAATTAAATTGTCTAAAGTTTCAGTTAGTATTTTTTCATTCGTTACAAATCCTTCTTATTTCATATAAATTAAAAAATAAATAAATCATTTGTATTCTATTATATTTTGATATATAATTTGTTTTTTTTTATTGAAACTGTCATTAGTATACTGAGTATTATTAATCGCTCTAATACAATCTTACAATTAGAGCACAATCAATTTAAAATGTATTTTTAAGAATAAAAATATTTTTGAATATCATGTCTAAATATTGAGATATACCTTAAATCGTGTAAACTTTATTAACATACTCACTTACATATTATCAAATGACATGAAAGAATAAGTTATAGTCAAGTTACATGTTAATATGTCATATATGAGTCGAATAAATCATGAATTTATATTACCTCTGTAATTTAAGAAATCTTGAACAGTGTTTAAAAGCAACTAATATTTTTACGTCAGCAGCACATTTTTCTTATCCCGCATAAATAAAAAAATGTTGATCAAATGTGTATGCACACACTATATTATGTAAGATATTTTATGAGATAAACTCTTTTCTATTTTGATTTCTAACTTGATCTTCTGTTGGAACCATCGTTGGCATATACATGTATTTTATCGATTTCTCTAATAAAACTTACGATTATATAACTCGGATCCGGGTTGGGTCTTTCTTATCGCATCCGAAACCTCTCCGACGAGAGTTGCTCCCGTAAAAGAGAGCCGGGGTGTCCGCATTCCCCTTCTCTCTGGTCCTCGCCGTACGGGCTGTTTCGCTAAGATCCGACGGCCGGAAGACGCCGATCGGCCAAATCACCGCCGGGCGAAGCAAGGTTTGGCCTATTCATTCCGTCCTTTTCTTGTTTCCCTCGTTCTCTTCCCTCTCTTGATTTTCCTGCGTCGTGGTCTAATCATTTGATCGGATCTCTCTCTCTCTCTCGCTGTGTGTGTGTGTTTTTGTTGCTGAGCTTTGCTACAGGTCAAGGTAAAATTGGTCCGCTTCTGATTGATATCTAGTTACCAACCGGAGACTTTTGGTCATGTAGTAAAAAGATTAGTGTCTTGGATGCTGCTCACCAAGCGGTTGACGCAATGACACTGAAATTTTGAGATCTGCTGTTTCCACTGTCGATAGATGCGATGAGCCTGAGAACGTGAGAGATATTTAATCGAGTAGCAGTGATAGGTACTTATGAAGGACAAGAAGTTTTAACGTCGAGTGTTTCATGAATGATCTGAAAAAAATTGGTTGCTTCTGAATCCATGTGTTTTTACTTGACATCAATTTGAACGGCCTTGTTTGGTTTTTTCTAGTAATGCTTGGATACGAACTCAGTTAACGTTTAGCAGATCGCCTTTATATTTAGGATGGGTTGGCCTGAATATTTATGGGGAGTAGAATGAGGGAACCAGCCCAATTTTGGCAATTAACTCAACAGAACTTCAAAAGGTTGCATAGGTTATGTCCATTTTAGAATTTTTTAGAATTATTTTAGTTCCGTTCGATGTCCTCCATGCCTGTTGCCTGCAGTGTGGTTTTGCTATATCCTGAGTCTGCACCTGGATGGCTTGCATATTGTTTACTATCTCGTATAATTTTTTGCTGGTACCACTCAATGGGCAGAACCTAGTCTTTCTATTGGGTACTTTTAAGTACATCTAGATGCTACCGCTTTTCAGTACTCAAGAGAAAGAAAAAATTGAGGACCATAAAACCTTAATAAAACAGTCGCAAAAGGAAGACCAGTAATCTTCTCCTCGTATTGCAAAATGTGCCGATATTGCTCCTTAATTTTCAGTCAATTTCTTACTCTTTCAACATGGCTGATGGTTAATTGTCACTTTTGCAGGTGAAATTTTTGTGATTGATCAGTTGAAAGCTTGCCTTCACTTGTGGAGTTTAAATAGTTTACTATTATGTGAAGGAAAAAATGATGTCACCTGCACAAGACCCCTTCTATCTTGTTAAACAAGAAATTCAAGAATCTGTAAGCCTTCTTAGTTGATCCCTTTTTATTCTTTTTATGTATTTATTCCATATCCTCTTGGTATATATAGTTTCTTCTACTTGCTTGTCTTGCATTTAAACTTCTATTGAGCCAGTTAATTAAATTGTTGCAACAAATATTGACAATTCAAATATGTACTTTCATTATAAACTTAGATGTAATTCTGTTGCTTTCATCTCTAATTGGGGATTCAAAGGACTTCTTTTCTGTATTTTCAATGGATTTAGGCATGTACCATTTTTTTTCAATGATATCATGAGTGAAATTTTCTTTAGTTTTAGTCTCATACATAAGTTGTTGGAGGCTCAGAGAGCTTGCTGGTATTATATGCAGCAGTTCACGTTTGCTTTCTTGTGCTTCTGATAGCTCTAGGGAAATCAGTGTTGGAGGTTGATAGCACTTCATCTTCTCAAACCAAATCGTTATTGCCAGTATTGATGCTGCCTCCAAAGCATCCAAATGTCCTTGCGTGCAGTGGTAGGATGATTTTGAAATATAAAGGTCACTATGCCATTGCCTTATGGCATACATGACCATTTGACCAAAATCAATAACTTGTGTGTGGGTCCAGGCAGTACTGAGCTGCCTTAACACTGATATGGTCCACCTTCAAGACTGCATACTTCAGATTCTTCAGAAAGAACGTTTCTACTTTGAACCCACAAACTAAGGTGTGCAATGAGCTCTTTGAAATAATATTTTCAACAAGAGGAACTTCCAAGTACTAAGTTTTGGTGGAAAAAGATTTTGTTATTTTCTTATCTGACCTTTTCTTCAAAAAATGTTTACTGCACAATGCTGAAGCGGCCTGCAGATCTGCAACCTGAACATAGGCAGCTCATAGGGGCCACCAACACACCTTCAGCAGAGTCATGATGAAACATGACACACACAACATAATCAAGCTGGTTCCATGTGTAGAGAGAGAGAGAGAGAGAGAGAGAGATTTCACACACAGGCAGGCGGGGGTAGAACTAACTAAACTATTAGTGATCTCAGCCTCTAGCCTCCATAATGTCCAACCTCTTGAAAGAGTTGGATTGCAAACATCTAATGTGATAAAGGGAGGATATTAGGTGACAAGAAGTTCGGAATCGAATCACGGACACGAAAGTGACAGGGACTAGTGATTGGAGGTGCCAAAGAAAAAAGAGGAAGAGGGTGTATTTTGATGTATTGACTAATAAGGATTCTGCTGATCATAGCATAAGGTTGTAAATTTGTTGATATGGAATTTATAAATGTTTGCTTCTCTCTCGTTTTACTCTTTTGTAAGTCTCAGCAAGTTGCTTGTTCAAAATGGGAGGAAACCAGAGTGGATCCAGTGACCAAGACTGCTGTTCAGTTGCTACTGCCTTGTTGAAAGAGTTGACTATGTCAAGAGCTTTCATTTGGTTGGCTTTCATTCTGGCACACTGTGTTGTAACAGCATGATTTGGTTTTCTGACTTGGCCTTATTTCATTCTGTCACTGGAAGCCAAATTGGGTCATTCTTGGTGCCACTTGGCTGTTGGCACTAGCCACATCAAATAATCTTCATAGCTTCAGCTTCCTCCAGTTAGCATATACCTGTTAACTTTATTCCTGTGGATTGGATCCTATAGAGTCATTATCACTCAGCGAAGTAACATATACGAAGATCCAGTTGTAGTTCTGGATGTGTTAATTTTCCATAAGGCTCTTCCTTTATCCTGCTGTGATGGCTATGTTTTTTTATGACTCCATATCAGTAATGTGATACTGTTCTTTGTGTATGATGACTATGTCACTCTGTTTATTTTTGTATGATGACTATGTCACTCTGTTTATTTTTGTGCATCTCGTTTTCTATCATATATAGCTGTAATTGGGTAATATGACGTTCAGTCCCCTAATGTCATACAAGTTTAATCATATTTTGTCCTAGTAAAATGTATTAGTGCAGCTGACAATAGGTGCAGGAGGTGCCAGAATCTATTTACATGACTTCTCTTTTCCATCTTCTGTTTCCTCTATTTTTCCAACATTTTCAACTGTTTGTGCAAGGACTTTGGTTAGGTTCTTTGCTGTTGTTTGGTTGGGATAATGACTAACCAATACAGCATTATAGTTAGGGAAATTGCACTACATTTTCAATTACTTGTTGTATCTTCCAATAAAATTTATTCAACGCCTTTTAATGATCAAATTTTGCAATTTATTTACCAACATGTATGTTTATTGTCAGATTGATAAGCTCCTGTCAACATTTCGGAGATGGGAACAAATTGAGTCAAATACAGGGGAATATGTACATCTTTCCAAAGAGCTGGTTGCTGGATGTGAAAGCATTGAGTGGCAGGTAATACAGCAGCATTAGCTATCTGTTGGATCTTCTCAAAATGCATTCTCATGTCTCTCTTTGAGAACACCAGCTTCATAAATGTATTGATAGATATAATATGAGAACGCTGTAGTTCCGTTGTATCAACAACTTGACTTTATCATCTAACAATTAAACCAGTTCTTTCAATTGAATGTTTCACATCTTAGGTTTAACCATCTTTGAGAATAATTTTATTTAGCTCAACGTTTTAGCAAGGCTGTATGGGTTTCCTGTCCTTTAATGAGAGCAAGATATCCAGCTTTTCTGTTTAAAAATTTTTTGTCTCCCGTTAAACTATTACTGACAAAATTATTGTCATTTTGAATGTTTCTGTCAAGATATCCCTGTGTTTTCAAGATATTACAATATCTTGAAGACTTGATGGTCTTGTGATACTAGATGTTCCCAATGTTCTCTTGAGACATTGAAAGAGTTCCTTTTCAGAAAACGTAAGCATGTGATTTTTTTTTTTTTTAATGTTTCTTTTATGTTGTAAAAAATTTTCTCCCCTTGGTTCTTTGTATTTTTTCAACCAAGTACTTGTATTATCTCATCACCTTCTATGGGTTCTTTATACTTTCCAAGTTTTAAAGCTTCTGAGATTTTCCCAATGTTTCCGTAGAAAATTCACTTAGAAAAAACTTCCAAGAGAAACCCTGCCAAATGATATTAGTAACTTGTGGGCCTTTAGCATTTTAAAACTAACACAGTTAACTAACTCTGGACGTGATCACCTGAGCTTAAGTTGCAGTGCAGGGAAGAAACAGACTCACCTTGGTATGGGTCGGTGGGCCTAATGGCCTAGACCAAGTTTCCATGCCCCTCAGAGATTACTAGTCCTGCTGTTAATGTGTGAACATGCATTAGCATGATGTGATTTGTTTCAAGTCCAGGTAGTGAAAGGATGATTTTTTGATAGGAAGGTGGATGAATTGGAGAAAGCAATTTCAGTTGCAGAGAGCAACCCATCTCGGTTTGGCATTGATGAAATTGAGCTTGGAAAGCGCAAGAGATGGACCACCACTTCTCGCACTCAGGTGCAATTTAAGTTGAAATACACGATATTCTAAAGTTTTTTTCATGTCATCATTGTGGCCTTGGAGTTAGCATAAATGTGGTTTCTTTATGTTAAAGTGATACCTTTGGTGTCATGACAGGTGGCTTCTGTGAGAAAAGCTGTTGATGCTGCACCGGTTTCTACAAACAAGAACGGAATCCGCCGAGAATTAACAAGATTGACTGCTGAAGCAGGACGATCGGATCAGTATCCCACTGAATCTAATGATGACTATATATCTTCGGAAACTGATAGACAAATGCTTCTAATCAGGTATAGTGACTTTGCTTTCTATCTCTCTCTCTCTCTCTCTTTCTCTGGGTTTTTATTTTCAAAGTGGTATCCTCTACACTCTGGATAAAGCTTTCTTTCCTCAGCATGTAAAGTTATACCATGCTGATCAAATTATTGAAGTTTGTCCATGTCAAGATTCTGATGCTCCAAATCAGGATTGGAGCATGGAAACCTCCGGTCAATTGCATTTTCAGCTTCTATGGTATTTATGTCTACAATCTGTGAATGTATACAACTTCAGACAACAAGATCAAGAGCTGGATGAGCTAAGTGCAAGTGTAGAGAGAATTGGAGGTGTGGGGCTTACCATACACGAGGAGCTCTTGGGACAGGTAAGGTGCTCTTGTTTTATGATGTATCATGTTGGGAAATACACCTTCCTGTTTCTGTGTAGTGTTCATAATCTTTACGTGATTCAACAATCTCAGAACTGATTGCTTCTTCTTTTTTTGCATTTCAAAAACTTCAAGCAAATTTTGTCATATCTACTCTTTGAAGCTTTGGCATTTCAAAAACCTGAAGCAAGTTTTGTCATGTGTATCCTTTAAAGCTTGATCGGTAGAGCGATCTAGGCACCTGGGTTATCCTACAAGTGATATATTGTGGATATTGGCAGGAAAAAATCTTAGAGGATCTGAATCAAGAGATGGATAGTACTTCAAACCGGCTTGACTTTGTCCAGGTCTGCTGCTCTTTACTCTTCTATTCCCCCCTAACCCTCCCACATTCTCTGAATATCTTGCTTCTACTTGCAGAAGAAGGTAGCCATGGTCATGAAGAAAGCAGGTGCAAAAGGTCAGATCATGATGATTGTCTTTCTATTGGTCCTCTTCATTATTCTGTTTGTGTTGGTTTTCCTCACGTAGAACTTGTGCTACTCATGCTGTTGAAGCTTGAGCACCTGGTCATTCAGAGGACAAAAAATGTCTTATTATGTCCATATAAAATCTAAATGTAGTACTGGTGATCATGAATGGTAGGCCTGGAAACATTGACTGGTTTTCAACATGCTGTTTAGTTGATTTTGTGTATCACAATTCACAAGTAGAAAATTCATCTACTGATTTATAGCTTTTCAATAAGCAATTTATGTTTGGGTGATTATATTATGTCAAAAACTCCATTTCTGTCCTTAGCTGGACGTTGAAAATGAGTCTTATTTTTGTTGAAAGGAAAAGTTTTTAAGTTCACTAAATTTCGCAAATGGCGGTAGTTAGAAAAATGGTCGGATTAAAACCAAGAAAATTGGAAAGCTTTATTTAGATGCACACATTCAGTCAAGATGCGAGTGTGCACGATCTCTGGGGATTGGCAACAATGGTTAACCATGCCTTTGGATCTGGGTGGTTAGGAGGGCAAAGTAAAACGGGAAAAAAAGAAAAAGAGAATGAAATTGATCACAATCGAAGATGGCTGGATCTAAAACACAAACTTGCAGAAATAAAAATTATACCAGCCGTCTAGCGGAATAGGAAAATCATCAGATTAAAGGTAGAAGGATGAAAAAGTGGTCCAGCCATTTTCCGCCATCTACTGGTTTCAACGGATCTGGAAAAGCAATCAACTGGTTCCTGGTCTACAAATGCAAGATGAAAGAACTTTTTACATGTAGGTGAGCTAAAAAAAAGACAAAGAAGTTTACTATTAAAAATAATATATTCCTTATGGCAAAAAAACCACTGTTATTGTGAGAATTATGTCTGGACTGGTGAGTCGGTGAAAGTTCAGTCAGTTCGATTTTTGAGTATTATTTTTTTTATATTTCAAATAGTGGCAGGTTTTATTCTTGAGTAAGTTCATCTAGGACCCAAAATAGCCCTAGATCTTATGGAGCAGGGGAAAGGGGAAGGAACTTGAGCCTCTTCGAGGTATCTCCTCTTAGTTTGAACTCTAAGCCATTTCTGTCGGTTGATTTTTTCGCTTGAAATTACTGATTGTTTCTTTCCTTGCCATTAGGAATGAACCACACACAAAATTGAAGAAACTAATTTTGGCTGCTGATATCGCGAGCCTTATAATCTTGCTGCATTGCCGTATCAGCCGACATGATTGTGGTGATAAAATCGATCGCAAGTTAATTCAGAATTATTTAGAGTTCAAAAGAAAGAAAATTTGCAAGATTGGCTTCACATTGGAAGGAAGACTGGGAGAATTGTAATACTAAAACACTCAACAAGAATTGGAGACCGAAAGTAAAAGGTTATTGGTGCCATTATATATAATGGAAATTGTTTGTACTAGCAAACGTGTTGGCTATTGACATGTCATGAAACCAAACCAAGGCAACAACTAGGTCTTATACTGAATCTGATTCAATAAATCTCTAAAAGGCTAAAAGCCGGTCCTAAGTTTGTGGTCAGGTTTGGAGGATAAAGGGGGAGCGGAGATGTCACGGCTCATACTTGACAATGTATTTGTTGATGGCAAAGCCTTGTGAAAGTTGTCAAGGGGCAGAGCATAGCTAGTTGGGTTGGTGGCACGGAAACAATGCAACGGCAGTTTGATTCCAGTGGAGTGCTATACCCCTGGCCCTTATGAAATTGAGCAGGGCAACAAATTGCTTGTGCATTGTCTCTACTTCTACGGCCCGAAGCAGCCCCTGGACTTGGAAGTAGGGGCAGGCAGGCCATTGCACAGGCATTGCTTGTTCACCCAAAAAAAGTCTCATAAAACTCATACAACGATATTTTTTTGGAGATTTTATCTACACTTTTTAAACCATCGAGGCAGCAAAAGCAGGCAAAGTTCAACAAGTACGACCTATAATATAGGCAGAATCACATTGTTTGCCTATATTAATGATACGCGAGGGTCGTTTGGCAGCAAGGACATTCAAGGAGCGTTCAATGCATCTGCTGCCTCAAATATGAGGGCAGGTTTATATTGTGGCTAATTCATTGGACACTCTCCAAGTATTCGTCCTACCAAATGACCCCACATATATCGGCCGATCAGCTCCTCGCCAATTCATATTGGCCGATACAGGTTCCCAGAAAACAAAGTATTATTTTTATTTTCTAAATCAACCTAAAGTTTTGAATTAGTTTTCCAAAATTAAAATAAGACATGAGATGGAACCGATACCAATGCTAACCACATTGATGGCCAGGTTTCTCTTCTTATCCATGATAAGATTATGAATCGCTTTTTGAGGTCATAAAATAGGCATTTTCCATCCAGAGTCACGCAAAGATTATTGAACAGCAAACTCACAAAAAAATTGCCTATTATATGACATCGGAGAACCGCCAACATGGTTAAAGAGAAAAATAAAGATGGTAACCCTTTCCTAAAAGTGAAATGATGAAGACAAACTTGTGATGCACAATAAAATAGGGACAGAAGTGCCACAAGTTGGGGACAAATTCGTAAAATGAAAATTTTCCAGATGAAGGGGAGGATTAAGGCCACCTCCCGTTAATTGGGTTTTACTGAATTTGGATCAAAATTTTAAAATTCTAGTCTACTGTGAACATGGATTATTCAAATCTGCTATCCTAGAGAGACTGCACGGGTTAGATTCTACGACCCTTGAATTTTCAAAAATGTCGATCCTAAATCTTCATATAATTCATCCAATTGAATTTTAACATCTTGAAACCAATAAATTTAGACTTCCCAAGTTAAAAAAATTGGGCCATGAAATCGGATCCATGCGTTGGTATTTTATAATCATTGTTGATCTCAGATACCAAAAAACCAGTTAAATGGCATCGGATGGTTCAAAATAATGGAGAGCCATTTGAAGTTGGTCACTAATACTCAGGAGTGGCCACACAATTTCATATATATATATATATGAACCCGCCACATTCTAATAACGACTGTTAAATCCTACTCCTTGGATGAACACGAAATGTCCAATTTATTTGAAGAGAAAGCATCATATGCTCGAATTTGAACTTTACAAAAATAAAAGAGTGAACCATTTCATTTGAAGTTGGTCACTAATACTCAGGAGTGGCCACACAATTTTATATATATATATATATATATGAACCTGCCACATTCTAATGACGACTGTTAAATCCTACTCCTTGGATAAACACGAAATGTCCAATTTATTTGAAGAGAAAGCACCATATGCACGAATTTGAATTTTACAAAAATAGAAGAATGAACCATTTTAAATTATTTTTATCAATAGTAAAAATTTCACAAGTTTTACTTGTGCAAAAGGTTTAATTGATTTTCTTTTAAACTTGTAGATTTAAGCTGACGATTTATATGTAGATACATACAATGATTTCAACGTCTGATATTACATATATTGGGACTCCATACAATATACACTTCTTAATGACTTGAACTTGTAGAAAAAATTTGTTGGAGTATATATATAAAATAATGAGGAGAGGGAGAGAGAGAAACTAATATTTCTCATGCACTTTTTCCCCGTCAAAAGTGGGACCATTTTGTCCAATCGATTTAGCTTGAACAGACGGGTGGAATTAAAGGCACCTTTTTCTTCTCTTTATATGAAAAAAGGAAGTCGCTCGAAGCACAATGTTTTTTGTTTTTCCATGGCAGCAGCAGGTCAAAAAACCAACTTCTACTGCTCAATCAACGACCGTTGACCGTTTTCTGCAGACTTTTCAAGGGAAATCATAGATATAATGGCACCAGGTAAGACTCAAAATAGAAGTCAATTTCTCCTTTTGACCCTGGACACACTACACAGACTCCTTAGGTCGACTGCCGGTAGCACCTTCCAATCAGTTTTCACTTGGACAAAAAACGGCACGTCTCCTACCACACCATAAATTACTTTCTACTGGACTTCACGTCCGAGAAAATTACCAAGAGAGAATTCGATTCAGAACATGGGAAGCCAAGTAGCTCGGCCAACTACTCTGTAATACAGTATTATATATAGATACACCAAATACATATGTAGCATCCGAAGGTGAAAACCAGAAAACACAAAAAGGGGCAGATCTCAAAGGAGAAAAAGGAAAACGAAAAAGGGAAAAAATGGGTGAAAAGAATTGGAGAAATACCTAAGCATTGAGAAGAAAAAAGGCCCCTATATGAGATTTCACGAGAAATTGGAAACCCACTGTCCGGAAGAAGGGTTGCATTCCTATCCTAAAACTACAAAAGATGCCTCCCCAACTTCCCATTAATACCAGCATCATGCTCAAGCAAAGGTGGGCATTATGCACCCACAAGAAGAATGGGATATACCATCTGCATACAGCATGATTGGTTTAGTATTTGTACATCGAAGAGCCTGATGGAGGTGGGGCGGGTGGCAATCGAGTTGGTGTGCGCCGGCTGTTGGAATTTGTGTTGGTGCTCACGTCACCATTCTGGGCTGGGTCGCTGTACCTTCGGCTATGGCCATTAGCAGATGAAGAGCGCGATGAGTCTCCAAATGAACCAGAGTGATCCATGGTACCATTTGCAGCACTATCAAATGCAGTTCTCCAATCATCACCTATACCGCCGGCTCGAGGGCTACTCTCTGTATTTTATATGAAATATTTTAGAAAAACAGAAGTACTCTTAACACAATACGGAAATAAAAGCATCGGAAGGCTGACAGCGGATAGGCTGCCAAGTTTGCTAAAAGAATAGCACAACTTACCGGTTGTTCCACCACCTCCATTGGACCAATTGGCAGCACCAGATCGATTATCATGTACACTTAGTTGGCGAGTGAGCTTAGACAAGAGGGATGACTGCTTCTGGAACCGCTCTCTTCTACGTTTTACATTCTGGTCCTCCTGAAGCAATTCTTCAATCCTCCCCGTGCTTTGAGCACTGTGTAGAAGAACAATACAAATTATTACTGAAAGTCGACGTGAAATGTATAAATACATACATACATATAAATATATACACAAGGACACCCCTCTTAAGCATGGAATGCTTTAGCTTTAACAGATGCACAGAAGAATAGATATAATTGAGTTTCAGCCCAGAATTTCAGTCAGGAGACATGAGCAACACTCAAGTAAAACAGCCACCCATTTAGAATGAAGCCAGCCAGAAGCCAGATTGATCCAAGCAAACCAAGTATTAATAGAGACAAAACTCCAATCCTTTTTTAAGCAAAGATTCCTCACCGAATGTGCTCGTGAGAAATTCAGCATGCATGAAGAACAAAGAAAGTCTTGACTACGCAACAAATCAATAGGTCAACCAAAGAGTCGATGCAAGATTTAGGAACCCCTAAGTCTCAGACAGCCTAAAGTTGACCCAACTTAGCCACCAGCACATCATAAAAGCTAACCCAGCTTGAGACCAGGTTTTCTAGATTAAACCAATAATTATCACCTTTACCTGATAGAACTATAAAGCTGATTCAGCATCTCTTCTTTTGCTTTCTCCACTTGGCAGAGCACAATTGCCTACAGAAAAGAAGATTCAAAAAAAATAACATGACCTGCTAATATCTGTTGTAAAAATCAGTACTTGCTTACCTTCGGAACATTAGCAGCAAGACTGTTCAAAACAGCCTCAACATAACCCCGTACTTCTTGAGCCATCCACCTAAGCTCTTCTTCAGGATCTGCAGGTGGCCTCCTAGCCATGGTGTCCTATAGATCCACCAAAAATGTTGTACTTGTTTTAGTAAACAAAGACAAGCTTTCTGCATTATATAGTTTAAAAAGAAAATAAAAGTATATATTGATAGAAAAAGCTATGTCTTCTCATGGACATTTAAATCTGTCATAATGCCAAATAACTATCATCATACGATCACTGTGTCTAAGATCCCATTGGCAAGGCCATGGTCACAGGACTGTAAGGCAGCCAACAGCTTGAAGATTTCTGTTGTCTGATGTTATGGATAAATATGAGTGGGTAAGAGAAGGCGGAAGCATTTATGTTATGTCTGTCCACACATATATGTATAGGTTTGAGCACGTGAGATATTTGGGGGGAGATCGCACAGCCCAAATTGCACGATAGGAAAGAGCATGCTTTATGGATCATGGACTCATAGATGCAGCAATTTGTCCTTTAGAAAGAAAAGGTCATCGAGATCAAGCACCCAGTACAAACACTTTAAAAGTTCCCATGCTCATGAGTTGCAAGGTAACAGATAGCAACTTTAAGCATGAGATTGCCGCTGTCGTCAATCCAAGGGTCGCCGCGACCATGATGAAGCTTAAAGTATGTAACTGACTTCACTCATAAAACAACCAACATATAGACACAAGTCACACAACGTCCTATATGTTCAGAAGTCAAACTTTATAAACATTTGTTCTAAGCAGTTGTATATCTCCAAACAAGTTAGTTAGCAAACCTTCCACATAGTAAGCAAGTGCGAAGGAACTCGATCGACAAACAGTTTCGACTATCAAAGGTTAATCAGTAAATAAATTGAGAAGTTACAAATCTCAAAGAAAAAACACCTTTGACTGCTTCATAACTTACAAGTGATCCATCAGAAAGACTCTGTCGAATGGGTAGGCCAGTCTCAGAAGTTCCCTTTCCAGATGTTCCTTTAGAAGGATTGATGACATTGCTGATCTTATTTATCCACTCAATTTTGTCTGCGATGCTCTCAGCCTTCAATACTACCGCACTGTGTGCTGCATCAGGAACAATGAATTGCAAATCAGCAACACGAAATCGAACAAGAGAAAATGGTTAATGAAGATAAACAAGAAAACCTTTTAGAACGGTCTTATATGGAACTTTGCTAGTAATCTTGAATGCAAGACTTGGAGCTTTCGAATCAGGTCCATTGTCCTTTTTCTTGTCCTTGGAAGATTTTGATGGAGGTTCCTCAGCAGAATCATCTGGAATCTCCTCTATGTTACATTCCTGCACAACAAACAATATTGCATGATAACGAAAAACTTCTATTGATTCTGAAGACATTAAGATTCTTCATAGACCCTCTGAACTTCATACCTTCCCAAAAAGAAGGTAACATGTTACTAACTATGTTTCAGGCGTACAGCCAAAAAAAGAACCAGAGAACTAGCCCTCATTTTAAGCCCCTAAAATATTCACTTCTTTCTTTTCAGTTAGGAAACATGGAAGATGAAAGTCCCATAAGAACTGAGGAAAGGAGATCAGGAACAGGTTTTCAAATACAGTATCCCAGTGACATAAATTAAGAATTTGCCAAAGTCTTGGACTGCAAAGGCAGCCAGAGATGCAGCAATTTTTTATCAATAGCTTCACTGTAGATGAAAAGAGCCTTTCTAGCTTCTAAATTTGCTATTTGTATAATCCACATACTATGCCTTTTATGTTAATAAAACCTGCGCACTAATTACATGAACGAATAATTATCAAACCACATATTGTATAATTGGGAACCATACTGGGAATCTGAGGAAATACAACCATATGTAAAGGGCACCTCCTGTCTAATATGCTAAAAGTAACAGGACTACTAGAATTAGAAACAAAACAAACAACAGAAACTTTGTCTGCCTTTACAGTAATCAACTGTAGCAGTAGGAAGTATGAAGCAAACACCCTTACAATGAAAACCTGAAAGCATGATATGAGCAATAAAAATTCTATTACAAAAGAAAAAGCATTTCGTGCACATGTCAAAGATAGCATGACAGAGAAAATATGGTTCATATACGAATCTGTGAAAACTGAAGGATGGCAGCAGAAAAGTAAAAAAAGTAGTGAAAATGTAGAAGCAATACACACCCATAAGCCAATGATAACATGAGCATGAATGCTGGTCTGCTATAAGGCACATCTACAGCTTGTGCGACAACTCATGAAGAAAGGTACCAGGGTGAAACCTACGTTGTGTATGCACATGCTTCGTGCATGCTTGCGCATGCAGAAACAAGCACATAGACACAATACATAACATATTTACTATAAATAAAGTTACTACATAAGGCGATAGAGGATAAATCATATCTAGCAGACGAAATTTGTTAATGCTACATGGCATGCGAATATGCAGCAGAATAACAAACCATTAAAGATTGAGAATCCAAAGGAAGGGGTTCTGTCAACGATTTATGCAAACCTCCAAATTGATGACACCACGAAAATGCCTCTCCTCTTGCTTCTTAGTATATCCAAGCTAAGGAAGAAGAAAACCAACATCAGTGAAAAAATCCATGATTGGCCTCAACTAATCGAGACCACCACTAGAAGTTCTCAAAAGATAACTATTGATTAAGCAAACCTTACCTTGCAACTTTTCTCATTTAGAACAAACCACCGTCTGCTCCAGCCATTAGTTTTTGCACTTTTCTTTAACAAGAAGCCTATAAAGACAAAACAGTTGCCCCAATCATTGGGTCTTGAAAGAATCATAGAAATGTTTCATAGATTACAAAGTCCACATTTGAGAATTGTGTGTTGATAGTCTTCTCTTTTATAAAAGAAATGCCATTTGCAGGCAAATGGGCCCTGGAAGTCCAAACATTGCACTGAATGCTTCATATAAGTTGGAAAAAATATAATAATGGAAAAAAAAGTTCACTTGGCAGAGAAGAAACTATAAATATCCACTGTCAACATCATGATCATGAAAGGTTTCACAAATTAAAAAGAGGGAGACAGGGAAAGCATGTTGCATGAGTGTGGATGTAGGAGGGGTATGGATGGGGCAATGGGGTGTGTATGTACACTTTTAAAAGAAACATATCCATTTGAATTGGAGCATAAAATATAATAATCAACTACAACAAGTAGTAACCAAAAAGCACCAGTGTCCCATGTGACATAGACAGGCATTCACCATCATCAGCTTGCCTTCAGAAACTGGGTGAATTACCAATCTATATTCACCAAAACCAGTTCTAGCTAAACAAGTTATCATTTTTTTAAGGAAGAGCACATTAATCATTTCCCTTTCCCACTATCAAGTTCATGTACGGCTGGGAATAATATGAAGGGATCAAAATGAAACTTCTAAAAGGTAAAGGAACCCAAAATACCTGCTGTAATCTCCCCACTTGGACCAGCAGTTTGTAAGACAGAGGAGTCTTTGGAATCCTTTTCTGAGTCTTTTGTTTTATCCTTGTCCTTCATTGATTTCAAACTTCCACTGCTTTGCTGAGATCCAGTCTGAGGGCTTGTCGCCTAAAAAAGAAGATTATTAGCTTGTTTTCTTTTTGACATTTGCACCAATTACAGCCATACAGAAGTTCATAGGTCAACGTCTCCACTAGACATATTAGACAAAAGCTTATGCCTTGAACTTCAGGAAATCCATTCATCTTCAGAAATGAAAAGCATATGACATACTCTGTTGAGTATCGCTTGCTCAGCTTCATGCCCTCTTTTTGTTGAACGATTTTTCTGCTCTTCCTCTCTTCGCTGCCGATCCATCCTGTTAATCAGCATAGCTAAATGACGTCAACTTGCTGAATGTGTTAAAATTAGTCAAAAGGCAATCACAGAGAGGTGAGGTCAGTGTAGTGGGAAGGGCTTTTGGTTAGAAAATAGTTATAGTCAATGTGCCAAACCCATGAAAGCCTGTCTGTGCCCAACCCAAAGAACCCATAGACCACAGAGGCAAGCGTATCATTCCCTTTTTTCTTTTCCAAAGTGAATGGTTTTATTTCCACACTGAAGAGAGGCCTTTGCACACCCCCTCCCACCACCACCACCCCCCACCCCCCAAAAAACAAAAAGTCTGTGCCCCTCACCCCTGGCCCTGGGGTTAACAAAGCATGTTTTGGGACTGCATGATCCTGGAAAGGAGTGCCTGGGACATGACAGCGACCATGGGTATAATAACGTAGATCCCTTGTGACTGGACCGCCTTGCCACCCAGTGTGTTATCTCCCCTTGGGGCAAGGTTATCATTTATCCCCCCTTGGGGCAAGGTTTTCATTCACAAGGCTTTACTCCACCAAGAATGTAATTATGCTGTTAAAAGTGTTCGGGGGAGCCTAAGCAATAAGTAGAGCGTAATGCCGATGTACGCATGCATGTATGTGTAATAGTGTGACTGTCTATGTATTTAGTTGAAATATATATATACAGGACAGCTGATTCTGTAAAAAAATTTCCAAAATAAAAATTCTACAGAATTAATTAAAATAAAAATCTTAAAATAGTTAAAAGAAGTCATATGGCAACCTTGAATGAACCACCAAATCAAAACAGATTGGCACAAAATTAAAGAAAACTAGTTGATTCAGCCCAATTTTGGCGATGGTGGTGAAAAGAATTGGAAGCAGCTTAGGCAGTTAGAGGAGCCTGGAGCCTAGGCAACTAGATGCACTAAGCAAGCTAACCCTAAAAGAGAAACTAATAAAATGCAATACCAATCACTAAAATTAATAATGAAACTAAAGCATTTCTCAATTGAAAACCTACAGCTATCAACTTATAATAATAAAAAAATTAAAAGGGGAGATGACACAAATACATTAAACATTCCATAACACAATAATAAGCATAAATAAAAGTTTCAACAATCAAATTTAATGAAGTTAAACAGCTAAAGTTTACAAGTTATACAGCAAGGGAAAAAAAACAAGTAAATGACATTGCTCTTCAATGTCATAGAGCATGCAAAATTTTACCATTTCCTAAATGCTAATTGCTAAATCTCTAATTTTAATTTTTAAAACTAAAACCATAAAAAAAATAAGCTTACTAATTTCATTTTTTTAAAAAATAGGTATGCAAAAAACAAGAAAAAGTATTCAAAAGATAATGCATACATATGTGAATTAAAAACTTAAAAATAACATAAAATATTCAAAGCATAGTATATGAATTGTAACTGTAATTATAAGTGTGGATGCACAGACACATGTACTTTTAATTAGTGTTGTACGTATTGTACGATACGTATCATATCATTTACAAAATACGATACGATATGCCCCATGTATTGTAACTAGGGGTGTGTCATGCATGTATCGTACGATACGAGTTGATTTCAAAAAAAGGGGGGCTCGAATCCTCCTTTTGAGTTTTCTTTATAAAAACCCACCCCTTCTTCATTTCTAACCTAGAAATCGTGCCTCCGAATTTTCAAAGTGAAATAATCGATTAAACCATGGATTTGTGTGTGGGTGGCTGATTCCCGTTGGAAGGAAAGGGTTTTTTTTAAATCGTGACGATAAAGATGAAGAAGAAGATGGAGATGAGGATGAGAATGAATATGATGAAGATTATGAATGAGAGCCGAGAGTGCCTTCATTTTATATGTATTGACATTGAACATTTTCACAATTTCGTTATCATCTTGTGATGTAATACATAACATCTAAAACTTGGTTTTTGATGTGGTATCTCATAGACTTGTGGACCTGACTTATGAATCTATGGTTATGAAATTATGATATAAGTTATGTAATTGTTGACTTCTTGTGCTTTCTAGATTGATATTGTTATGAATTTTGATGTTTACGAATGATGAACCATAACTTTATAGCAATAATAAGTCTATCATTCTGTAAAACATGTTTTTTATGAAGAACATATTATTTTTTCTTTTTACTGATTTTTTATGAATTTTTCAAAAAAATTTCCTATTTTTTCTGATTTATTAAATCAAACGATACGGTTACGATGATATGTTACGATATTTTACGACACGGCGTATCTTAAATCCAGACCGATACGCTTTTTACAACATTGCTTTTAATGCAAAACAACATGCAACAACAAGAAACTGAAAAAAACTGCATGAAAATCGAAAAAGAAAAAATGATCTAACGCCATGAAAAAAATAAGAAATAAAAAAGTAGGTTGTGAATTAAAAGATCCAGGCTATTGGGCGTCTAAGCAAGCCTATGCATCCACGGCGATGTTGTGGGTATTTCCAAATAGCAACTTCACCTAGAACCAACCAGCCTAGGCAATCCCAAGCCTGAGAACCGAAGCAAGCCTTTGACAACAAAAATTGTGACTAAGTCTCAATACCTAGGTAGAGTTCCCTGGTATAGAAGACTGAAAAAATTATTCGTCAAAAGGCACACGTTTCCATGACTTTGACCATGATATATGACTCAGCGTAAACTGAAATGCAAAGCAAACATCAAGCAGCATTCTTCATAAAATTCACTCATCATAGAAAGCTAATCAACAATCATTGTCACAAATATCGTTCTTGGGTTTTTAATGGTGAGATTCTTTTTCAGGTATTTTTGGCAAAGTTTTTTTTTTTTTTGGGGGGGGGTGGGGGATTGCGGAAAACTTGAAAAAATGAAAAGAAAATCCAAACACTAGGTACAACTAAAATGAATGACAAACTAATAAGAAGACATAAATAAAACGAAAGTAATAAAAAAAAATGTTTTAATGATGTTAAAAATAATGAAAAAAAAAATTAGTTTAAGTTTAAAATTGAATCCATCATGATATTAACGTTAAAAGGGATAAAAATGAAAAAATAGGAAAAATAAAAAACTCAAAAAAAACATGATAAATTTGTTTTACTTTTTTTCCAAAATATAGTGATTTTTCTCATTTTTTCCATTAATAACGCGATGTTTTCAAAAATATCGTGATATCTGAGACATTATCAACAACAAACCCATGGATAATCAAGTGCCATGTTTGATACCTCCTTTGGACCAGGCGAATAAAGTGTTGAGGTGGCACGAAAGCACGTTCCATGTCCACAAGTGCAACAACCATCTTCTTCGACTCATTTCTGAAATCATCTAAAGCAGCAGATGCAATCGCAACAACCTTGACCCAAAAAGAACAGCAGAATGAACTTAGAGCACTCTTTATCTGAAGAAGAAAAATAAGTTGCGGGGAATACAACATGGCCATTGATGAATACCAAATACAGATGGCCGCAAACCAAGTATAACAGTAAGGACAATTTGTATTTTTGAAAAATAAAACATGGTTGAAATAATTAATTTTCAGCTATCAATGTCATAATGGCACAAAGGTAGTTCTATCTCCATCAAGTAGATTCAAATAACAAGGCAATATATAAATCATATCAGTCTCATATCTATCTAAAGACAATAAATTCAAAATCATAGCCACAAATATTGTTTTCAGGTTTTCAACGGCAAGGTTTTTCTTGGGTACTTTTCTGCCAAGTCGTTTTTCCCCTTGGCAAATTTTTGAAAAATGAAAAAATAAAACAAAAATAATGTCTTAATGATGATAATAATGATAATAAATAATTTCATTTAAGATTAAAGATGAATCTATGATGTCACTAACCTAAAAAAAAAGAGAAAAAAAAGGAAAAAAACACAATAAATATATTTTTCATATTTTTTTCAAAAAGACAGGTTTCTTTCGGGGTTTTTTTTTCATTTCTGACATTTTTGTCATTAGCATCAAGATATTTTTGAAAATATCACGATATTATTAGCTATGTTCAGAACTAAGAGTCAATAATATTTGTAAAATGACTACCACTTCAGTGCTTTTACATAGATAATTTCATATTTCCTGAAAATGGCAAATTTATTCCAGCAAGCTTTTCATTAACTATTCTCAAAAGATAAAAACTTGCACACATAACTCTGGTCAAGATTACCTCACGCTTAAATGGAGGATATCTACCAAGACCTGGTGTTGCAGATGCAGACGCAGAGACTATGTCCATTAGCACACGATGAACCTGTTGCAATAACGAAAACAAAAAACATTTATTGATGATGTAGGGCCAATCAAATAGAAGAAATGCACTGGTCTACTTAACCTCTAACCAGGCCCTACACTAGCAGAATCATAACACAGTCTCCTAAAAATATATTCCTGATACAACACCAGTCCTTGCAAACTAAGTTCACTCAACCTACTTCGCGGTCTAGCTGGTCAAAAACATAAATCACCAGGAAGTTAACAAGGCAGCAGAATTTCAGAACGGCTGTGGCAAGCCCTAAGCTGAATCAACCAACTTATTTTATGTGTTTGGTGTGTGTATAGTGTGTAACAGATAGGTTATATATGTTTGATACAATTTTACTGTATTATATATAACATGATAAATACACATTATCAGGTTATATACTGTAGACATTATCAGAATTTGCATTCTACAATCCACATGCATATATACAATAAATTTACACATAGCCACAACTATCATGTTCAAGCAGTAATCGGGAAGTATATTTTCTTAGAAAAACCCCGGAATTCAAAAAAGTTAAAAACACAAAATAATAATTAAAAATTTTGAGTTTCTTTACCAATTTTCTTACAAAAAAACATGGATGAAAACTCAAAATAGCTATTGAAGCATTCAAAGAAGAATAAAATATAAAACCCTATTTTTCTTTAAAAAAATGCAAAATTTTATTTTGCCATGTCTATCAAAATTATGGCAATTTTTCACCTTTTTTTCTTCACTTAACTTTTTTCACATTTTTTTTAAAGAACAGCAATATTTGTAGCAATGCTTTCACATATATACATTGGTACATAGTACATAAGTTCGGGAAACATGTACGTGACATAATTAACTAAAAGCATAACATATAATATTAAAAGACAGTATAACATTGAAATTTTCATGACCAGGCTAACTCACCAAGTTGAGCTGCTCGGCTGCTGATGAACTCAGTCTGAGTTCAGCTCCAAGTCACTAGGTTTTAAATTTTACTTGTAATGAAGAAATTAAAACACGACCCATAAAGTTCAAAGAAAGAAGTGATGGATAATAATAGTTCATAACATCCTGTTTGATGTCATTCCTCTCTCTCTCTCTCTCTCTCCCCTCTCCCCCTCACCCTCCCCCCACCCCCACACTCCCAAGCTCTCTCACTCTCAAGTTTAGCATGTGAGGTGTGCAGAGAGTTGAAAGACAAGACACTCACCTAGGATGATGCAGCTCCAACCTCTCCAGGTATCCCTACTGAATATTCTTCACTAGAATATTTGAGTGGTATCTCATTGATACTGACATGAAGATCTATATAGAGGAGAAAATAGGTATATTTCATGGTATAAATCTATGACTACAGCTATCAGGAATTTTTTTGGGGCTGTATTGTCTACAGTCAATATACATTATGTTTCAGATTGTTGACATAATGACATTCTTAGTGAAATTAGTCACTTTCATTTTCCCTTTCTAAGAGGTAATAAAATAAGAACGAGAAATAATTTATGTTAACCACTTCATCTTAGATCACCTCATCAACGCAGAGTCGTGACGGTTCTTTTGCCAGCTCAAGAACCCCTTTTATCAGAGATCTCAGACCCTTTTCAGGAGATATAAGGTAGGGTTGATAACCATCCGCTTCCAACACAACCTACAAAATGTTAAAGAATAAGCTAAAAAGAGACAACAACCAAAAATGCCTCAAATTACAGTAATATATAAGGCAAGATTCCTAATACCCTTTTAACATTGTTGATGTCAAAATGCCTGTCCAGAGGAAGTTGCTTAATCCTATTTGGGAAATTCCCCTCAAAACTTGCCACAACCTTCCAACCTCCACCCTGAAAAAAAGCAACAAAGGAAGGCAAACAATTAGATATAATTCAGAAGCAATGTCACCAGACATGAAAACAGATCACCTATTTCACAGGTGTAGATGGAACTCTAGAGGTATATTCTTCCAGAATAGATAGTAAACAGATAAAATAGTGAATTGGTACAAACAAGGACCTGGCACTTGTCACCAACCAGGCAATTGGCACATGAAATGCACACCAGATTCAAATTATGGCTATGAAATAAATTTCAACCTACAGCAAAATCCATGGTACCAATGCCCATTCAACCGTAAGGTGCCGCATAACAATCTCTATGCTTCAGATATCATGCATTCAACTATACCCCCAAATTAACAAATAGACCCAGCACTAAGTAGAGAAAACATACAAAAAAGAGTTTAAACTTTTAAAGGTGACCCTCAAAATTCAAAGAAATTTCAAATTAAAGGAGAAAAAAATTGCAACTAAAAAAGCCATACCTCGCCTGTCGCAATATGCTGCAGAAACTTGTCCTCAAATTCTCGGCATAACTGCAACGCTATGGCCCTTGTTCCTTCAGCAGTAGTTACCATCTGTTCACCAAGCCTCACCAATTCATCGTCAACCATTTGAGACCTCCCTTGCAACCTAGTAACCCCAGAAGAACAAACATAATTTCAACATAACCAAACAGGTGTATATATATAAATAGTTAAATACATATATATACGGACTCATGCACTCACAATAAACATATATATGCATCTAAAACTCTGTATGCATATTTGTATTTTAATTCACTTCAAAAGAACAAAAAGGGGCTAAGTGGATTAGTCTAGCACATTATCACAAAAATTTCCATATAAACTTGAGACAGAAAGGACAGTGCCTCCACTCCTTTCTCATGTGTACAAATATATGGAAACCATTGACTCCTCATAGTTTTATCAATGCATAAGCGAAGTTCTAAGAAAACTGCTGTGGCTCAGCATTTTGGGAAAAAAGAAAGGTGAACCTTGACATATGTGCAATTTCCAACACTTTGCTTCCAAAAAGGCCTAAGGATCCAATGGAACTTGTTCTTTGGAATCCACAGAAGAGTCAGAAACCTAGGTGCTTTAAAGCTGCTGGGAGGCTAAATATTTATGTGCTTTCATGTATACTTGCTAGTTGCTACTAATTGCAACATACTTGACAGCTGACCAAGTAAGAACCTCTTTTCACTAACACATCCATTATACAGAGAACTAAGGTTTTGCCCCTTTGAGATGGGGTTCAACACTATGAAGTCAAAAGCATAACTAGGTGGAGCCAATGGACCCAGGCTCCTCCAACAAAGCATGTTACCTTTTTTATATTTCACCACTCAAAATCCAAGTCTTTTTCTTTCTTCTGTCTTCCAGTATATTGTTGGAGGTGAAGGAATTTCAAAATCCCCATTTTTGTTCCTTTTCCTGTGTTTTTTCTTTCTTCTTTTTTTCCCCACATTTTCTGTTAAATAGGACCAATTAAACCCTGTCTGAACCCCCACTTAGGCACAGCCTAGGCTTTTTCTTGGGGTCCACCACCTAATCCTGCCTAGTACCTTTCACTACATAGGATCAAAGAAGTAACAGATCTTGTATAGATAACGGCAATTGGTGGTGTTGGTTTTTTCAGTTTTAAAGCATCCTTCTACACTAACTATTCCCAGCATTTCTTTCTATTGTCTTTTCATTGGCAAAGTGTGTACAAAAAAGTACAAAAGATAACACACAAATAGTAAATAAGCATGTGAAATGCTAGTACTGCTAGTACACAGAGCTGAGAAAACTGAAGAAAAATAACCTTGTTAGAATGTTTGGAAGCTTCACTTTCATCCGATTACGGATCTGACGAGCAAGAGTATCAACAAGAGCTATCCTACCAAGCTTAGCCTGTGGAGCACCAGTAAGTATGGATCTCAAACTTTCACTTTCAGCTCTCCATGCAGTTTCCAGCGAGCTTTCAGAGCCCACAGATCCCGACTGCGCTGATGCAATAGAAACAGACTGACCGATCAAAGCAACCCAATCAATTTCACTTGTGCTGCGTGGCCCCTGGCCCAGAAGAAGAGCCTGAACAGCTGCAAGAGATTTTTGGTCTGAAGCTGCTTGATCAATTTTACTAATAACACCAATGGTTCTGGTACCTACATCAAAAACAAAGAAAAATTCAAAAGCAAGGATCCAATAATGAACAAAATATAGAGAAAGTACAAAATTGCATGTGAAAATCTGTCTGGCTCAGATTACCCAAACCAATTAAACAGATCGCACACAGATGGCTAACATAAAATAACACCCACCATCAGAGTCATACTCCTTAGCCACCTTAAGTGCCCTACAAGAAGAAATATCTGGTGCTTGAGAAGCAGGCACAATAACCAACATGATCGCATCATTATGTCCCACATATTCACTGATCTGGCAAAAAGAACATTGCATATCAAATGACCATCAACAACCTAAAGAACAGGTCACAAAGTCACATGGGGGATGAATACAAAATTTTGTATGATCAAGAATTATATCCAACCACATATGAATATGAATCATGCCTTCAGAAAAATACATAGCTAAAACAAAAATAAAGAGTAAAAGAAACAAAACAAAAGCAACTAACCAGGGAATCGTCCATAACCCGCTGATCCAATCCAGGCAGATCAATCAACTTAAGTGGAGGAGCTGTAAGAGATGGATAAATCACAAATCAAGGAAGACAATTACTGCAGATTGATCACAAATTATGTATAACATCCAATTTCAGCTGATAAAGCAGTTCAATTGGCTACAAGAACTTGTTTCTATGAACAGAGCATCCGATGAGAGACAGGTTGTGACATAGATACTCCAATTAAGATGGAAAAAAGGCAACCTACTAAAAAACCAGCATGTCAGAATGTTACTTACAAATTCCCATAAAGCCATATGCAACAATACTTGAAAAGCCTAGAAGCTTTAATAATTGTTCCTTTAGTTGTACCGACACACTATCATGCTGTTCATATTATTCCACACAAACAGATCATAAACTTTTATATAGTGCAGTAAATATTGAAAACAAAATTTGGATAAGGGGCATAATGAAAATCTGCCCAGGTCATACAGTTATAGAACTGGCAGACAAGCAGTACGTTAAAGGGATGTGATCTTTGCACCTTAAAGGGATAGCGAAGCTCAGTTTTTTATTGTTATTAAAGCAAGATAAACCTCAAGAGTAGATAATGATAACAGTCCATCTTGTCCTCTTTCTGAGATATGTATAAATCCTTTCTTTTCAATTATCTTTACTTTTCCTTAAAAGGATTGAGTATTTCACATTGTAGTGCTACATGTTGCATCATCCATTTACTACTAAGAATAAGACCAGCTTATGTGATAAAGATATCAAGAAGAGCAAGTATCCACAAGGGTGCTCTGAACCATGTTCAGCATCACACATGTAGTGTTGGAGCAGAAAAGCGAAGAAAGAGTCCACAACATAAGGTCTATTTCAGAATTGCAATCCCAATTCAACATATTGCATGATATCCCAGCAAGTCAAAAGCACTTGAGTGAAGTACAAACAATTGGAAGGACACAAAGCCACATAAATGCATGAGAATGACAAGATATCAAATGTTAAAAATATGATCAGACAATACATAAACCTCCTTTAAGAGACGGATACCATGAACAAGGACAAGCCGACAAAATGACTAACCTGCACTTGTGCGTAATTTCATATAGATCTCCTCTGGGCGACCTTTTCCAGAACTCTGAGCTGCAGCCCCCTTGCTTAGCCTATCCTGAAGAGAATGGCGAAGAGCACCTGCCAAATTCCTAATTTAGTGTGCACTGTCCGCCAGGCAAATATAGACCATGCACAAATAGAACATAACAACGTGGCAATATTCACAAAAGAAGAGCATATGATCCCCTTGAAGGAAGGATCGGAAACTATTTATTTTCAGTTGCACAAAAATAGAAGGAAACACAATTCATGTGTCAGATAGATCAGTTGATACGTCAAACACAATCATGAAATCAAATTATGCTTTAGCATCACATTATGATTTTAAATAAAAGCATGAAAATCCTTAATATCATAGGCAAAAAAGATATCCGAACTAAATTTGTTTTTGAGAAAAACCGGTGCAAAAAGGATGCCGTTGAAACCATTACACTAGAAAGCCGATCAATAAAAAGGGGACTCACTTGCAGAAACTTGCTGTGATCTACTGTCAATTTGCAAAACAAGAACCTTGCTGCTCAACGAACTATCCCGTTGGAGGTCAATACAAATAGGAGCACGAGTTGCACCATTTTCCCCAGTAGGCTGCAGGTTCGGATGCAATTGTGAGTGACTTAGGAAAGGGCTGACAGAGAACAAGGAGAATCCATATAGCTGTATTATCCCATATTAAATGGCTTAGGTTGTGAAAGAGAGTCAGATTACTTACAAGAACAGGATGTCCAATCAGACTGTTCAACGTGGCGGATTTTCCAGCTCCCTGTCCAAGAGAAGAAAGAAATGCACATGAATATCAAAATATTGGAATTGCCTTCCCAAATTTTGAATAGGATAAATTTGGTATCGAGTCTACACACTCGACATCAAATCCCAAGCACGTGAATGCACCATAAAGGATGTAGAGCGCTTTCTAATATTTATCCACGCACCGTTGCTTCCCCAAATTTTGATAGCTTAAAACTTGGTACCAAGTCTACACACTCGACATCAAATCCCAAACATGCCAATGCATCGTAAGAGATACAGAGTTCTTTGTATTGTTTATCCACGCGCATGTGGAATCGCACCCATTCCCTACATCGGCTTGTCAAACGGCCCTCCCACCCCATCCCCTAAACCAACCTTTTCGTCTGTTTCAGATCAAATCGCTTGGGTATATATCACTGCATCGAATGCTCCAATGCCCCTAGAAGCATGAGTTTTAAGCAAAATATGTATATGTAATCGTCTGTCTGCATAGCCAAGGCAAGACAGGGCAAGCAAAAGATGCAACTGAACACCAAATGGTAATGCTACAACATAGCGCTGCATATGGCCCTTGCATCGGGAGTCACATTGGATGCTTTGCTCCCCGATGACTTCACCTGGCTAAGCTCCACGAATCCCGGATGGACCACGGGACGATAATGGCGCCAAAATCAATTCGCGCTTCAAGGGTAGTGTAAACTTCACACACCTATCATATCTCTTCAAAGCATCACCAAATCGCGTATTGGTTGAAACATTTCTCTTAATTCGCACAACAAAATGCAAGCAAACAATCAATAAATCAGCGAAGAAGAAGAAAGGGAAAAAGGCATATTCCAGTCAAGTGCGCCAATTTATCGAGAAAGGCTTCCCAAGCGCCGGGCCCCCGATCAGATCGACGCCATACAACAACTCCGAAGAATAAAGCATCAAAAAAGGGACGCGCGCGATTCAGATCTTCAAAAAGCCGCAAAAAATAATCAAACGAATCGGCCGCGACGGCGACACTCACAACATTGCCGAGAGCGACTACGTTCATGAAGGTGGACGCCTTCCTCCTCGACGGCTCATCCACATCCTCATCATCCAGCACGGCGGTCGCCTGCAGCATCGAGTCGGAGAGTTGGACCAACTCCTCCATGGCCTCCATGGCAAGATCCGAGGACGAATAACCAGATCGCGCCCTGAAAGAAACAATTCAACCCCCGCAGCGGCCGTCGACCACGAGCCCCCCTCGATTGGACGGCTACACGAGAGACGAGATCCGGATCCGAATGGCTTCAGTTCCGGGGATGACGCTGCCGGGCATAACACCGGAAACCGTCGGGAGGTCCAACGAACCGGCGATCAGAAGAGGGAAGAGGAGAAGGCGAGAGAGGAGTGGGTGAATTAGGGCAAGAGTGAGGAGAGGGATCCGCGAGGAATTCGGAGGGAGAAGGGGGGGAAGAAGGGAATATGGCCAACAAAAGGGAGGGGGAAGGAAGAGAAACGAAACCCTCCACTCTCTCTCTCTCTCTCTCTCTCCTCTCTGCCGTTCTGTTCGCTTTTGCTTCGCGTCGAGTGCTTCCTCCTGCGTTTTGAATTCAAGAGAGAGAGAAAGCGAGAAGGGGTCGGCAGAATGCGGGTGGAATGACGACCGAGCGATCACTCTTTCTCTCTCTACACCGAATGCTTATTGCGAGGGCTTCATCTCGGGCTTTTTAAAATTTCCCACTTCTTGTCAGATTTCTCGACTGGAAAATGTACTTGATTATTTGTCCACCCAAAAATCAAGCAAGCATTTAGAGAGGTCCACGAATGCATTTTGCGTAGCAATTTTTGATTCTGCAGGAGATGAAAGTCGACGGGCGGAAGGGCTTTTTGTTTCTGTGCAACAGTGTGTTATTTTCTTACTTCTTCAGTTTCGGCTCCCCGCGGTTTTCATCTTGGGGGGATTTCATTTCATTCCGTTGTTTACTTATTGTTCACTCTCCAAAGCTTTTTCTCCTCTAGAAAACTTTTTCCAAATTGATGCATATATGTTGACCATATATCAAAATAGTCACTGCCTTAAGACTTTTTACTGTGCAGTGGCTCTTTTTCAAGAAAGAGCCTGAAAATTTCTCGGTTATAAATAATTTTGTTTAAAAGAATCATGGTGCACTTTTAGATATGCACCACAGTGCCAAAATATGATCTACTTTTGAAAATCACATAAATATAATTGTTCAAAAAGGAAATATTACAACGAAGTGTCTTACTAGTTTCAACTTACCTTTAACTTGAATTATTTGATTTCATTAATATATAATTAGTCATCTTGAACTATTTTCAAAAAGAACTTTCTTTTGTACTCCCTATCTTATTTATGAGCTCGTTTGATTGTCCTTTCCAGCATCTGGAACGGACAGGGACGTTCTGTTCAGTTAAATCCGGCACAATCGACGGACAAAAGACAATCGGAACGGACCGGACAATTGAATCGAGGTATAAATTCAATTGTGCTTTTGCACATGGAACAGCTCTCGACTCGCGCAATCTTCCTCTGCTCTCGAGCCTCCACTCTCGATCTCCCTTTTGCGTTGTCCCCCTCCCTCGCATTTCTTCTGTCACTTCCCTTTCCGCCGCCGAACATCGGTGCTTCTTCCACTTTCCGCGCAGTCCGTGGAACCATGGCTTTCGAACGCCATTGCCAGTGCCGTGTGGGTGTTCTCCTCCCCTGGACGTCACTACCAGAAACCCTCTCTTGCTGGCCGTGAGGAGCCACCCATGAGAAGCCTCTATCGCCGCGTGTGAGGAGCTACCATCTCCACCCATTTCTTTCTCGCTGGCCGTTTCTCTCTCTTCCAACGACAGGAGGTAAGCCTCCCTCATTCCTCTCTCTCTCTCTCTCTCTCTCTCTCTCTCTCTCAGAAATGGCTTTT
Organism: Nymphaea colorata; assembly: GCF_008831285.2. NCBI lineage: Eukaryota > Viridiplantae > Streptophyta > Magnoliopsida > Nymphaeales > Nymphaeaceae > Nymphaea > Nymphaea colorata. The sequence continues at coordinate 7,847,212 of NC_045142.1, read as the reverse complement.
TTTCTCTTCCCTCCTCTGTCGTTTTTTCCAATTCTCGGTGAGCCAATGAATCTCTCAGTCTTGTTCGTCTATTCTCGCGCTTCTTTGGTTCTTCTCCTTCCTCTGCTGCATCAATGAAGTCCAGGTGAGGCCTCTTTGTTTTTCCCCTCTCCCTCTCCCTCTCGCTCTTTCTCTCTCCACTCCACACGACCGCCTTCATTCCAATGGAGGTTTTGTGATGCATTTGTTTCTTTTCTGTTGAATCGATTGTCGTTTTTTGCATCAATTAGTTGAATTGTGCTTTTGTTGCATCGATTCTCATTCCATAGATCTTCTTTATCACGTTGATTTTTCTTTTTTTTTTTGAAGTCTTAGTAATTGTGCTTAAATTATATTGTGCTGATGTAATTTTAGGTATTGATTGTATTCCAGTTGCATGGCAATGAAGTGTAATGACATGTATGTAGTTTGAGAAAATGCAGCATGAGAGTGGTGGACTCTTGGGCGTGACAGTTGCATATAGTTATGTCCATCAAGTGCTTGTTGGAATGCACAAAAAAACCTTAGTACCTTAATCTAATGGTGCTTCATGTCAAACAGTACTTCAAAGAAAATATAGTTGTGCTCTTATTGTGTTTATGCTTCTATTTGCACTTTGATTTTGAAGTATACTCGGTTCAGTATTTTGCTTGCTAATTGAAAATTCTTTTGCAGGTCGTGTGGAATCTTGAGATAAGTTTGTTTGTTGCTGTATGTACTTTAATTTTTTTCTGTTTTAATATGTCCTAATCTATCGACTGATAATTGTTGTTGTTTCAGCTTATTCCTTTTTTTCATGTGTACCACAGGTCGCAGGTGCTTCATCTCAACCGAGGCCTCAAGCTCCTCTTTAAACGTCTTCTTTGTTCCTCTCCCTTATTGACCCTCGAATGATGAGCCGAAAAAACTCAAATGTAGGAAGGAACTAGTTCTCTGATAAAACTAGAGCTCCCTTTGATTAGGCTTGCTTTAGCTGAAGTGCTTGTAGTGTAATCTGAAAATTTCATGTATGTAATGTTCATCACCTATTCTTAGAAAACCAATGCACCCTTGAATCAAACGGTAGCAGAATGCAGATGTATTGTTTTGTTAATAAAGTTACACCATTGCTTTTATTTCCATCGCTCATTATGACTGTCCTGTCAGTGCATGTGCAGTAAGAGTTTGAAGGAACCATCCGCTATCCTGGGGATGAAAAAATGTTACTTGGAATTTTTTTTTTCAACATTAACTTATCTTCCACTAAATTTGATTTTGCAGTTTTCCATTTTTATCAATTTCTAATTTTCACCTATATGGGTATCAATATGATTTACTGATAAAGTTACAACATAAGCTAGCTAACTTAAGTTAGCTCCAGCTTTCATGAAATTAAAGTATTGACTTTACGAAGAAAATCACAGAAAGTAATTGTGTATTCTATATCTAAGAACAGTGTTTTTGTTTTTTGTCATCAAACAGGGTAACAGCGGACAAAACGAACCAAATGAACTGGACAACATGCAAATGCGGTGCAGAACAGGCAAAATGGACAGAACGTTTAACAAACAGTGGACCAAATAGGCGGAATAGACAAAACAGTGAAAGGCAAAACAAATGTCGGATAGAAACGATGCAGTGTTCCATTGTTAAAACTATCAATCAATGGACATAGGACATATTGGGACATGACAATGGTGCGGTGGACATGATGTCTTATCCTTTTGTCCGGTAATTATCAATCGACCTCCAAAATTGTTGAAACAAGGATTGCCATTTAAAGGGAAATGATTTTTCGATATGATTCAAATGAGCAGTGCGTAAGAATCACTATTTTGTTGAAGAAATAATTACGAGAAACTCGACTTCCATATTTGATATTCACTTTTTAATAGCTACTCCACCTTTCTTTTTTTCTTTTTTTCGTAGAAACCTGTCGGGGAAAAAACGTTCCCAAAACATTCGAATATTGAATTTGATTTTGAAAATCGTTAACAACTTTTGAAATTTCACTTGAAAAATCATTCGAAATTCATTTAGCTAAATTTCGAACCCTTTGGACTTGACTTGAATCTTAATTGAAGATATGAAAAGAACCCACGTGCCATGGACCTGCGAGTCCCCGTTGAGGAATGGACCTTGGACTTGAGTAGGATATTACTTAGGCTCGACAGGATCTGAAAGTGATTTGAATTATAGATACAAAATTATTTGAACAGGTGATTTGATTTGGGCTAGAACAACAGATGGATCATGGATTTCCAAAAGTCAGTAGTTCAGATTTAAAAAGTGAGATTTAGATCCAAAACAAAGGTTGGATGGTGAATCTAGATTGGAGAATGGAACACGACTGTGGGCCCAAAGCCCAAAAGAACGAGATTGGATTACAAGAGAATAAACTCAGTGAGATGGCTCTGAGATTAGACACATTGGATCTCCTTGAAACCATTTTACAGAAAAATATCCCAACATTATTGGAAAATGGTGGGGTATAACTGAAAATGATTGAAATGGGACCTGCCAATGAAAAGGCTGCCGGAAGATAGGACCCGGAGGCAAAACCAACGAAAGTGGGAAAAGTGAAATTATTGGTGGTTTTACAGACAAACACAACACATGTACCATAACATGGAGAGTGAATGTGATATAACTTTTCCCAGATATCGTAGTACAATTTTCAACAAGGAAATGACCATGAAAATTTATTTTGCCTTTGTTATTGGATATATTATCCACCACTAGTAGGGGCAGAGTCAATTTTTTTTAATGAAACATTAAATATAAATTTAATAAATTTTTAATTGAACATGGGAAGGTAGGTAAGGCCTCACCTCAAAAAAAAATTACATCTAAATTTTTAGAAAATTAAAAAAGATGTTTAAGTTATCAAAATTTAAAAACTTTAATTCGGCTGAAAACTTTTTTACTCTGCCCCTATGTAAAACTAAATTCTCAAACAGGGTCACCAATCTGTTTTTTTTTTTTTACCTGAAAATTTGCAGCATCGAGCATCGCCGGAGACAGTCAACATTGATGGGTGAATCGTTGTCCCACCCTCTGAGTGGGAGGACGTTTCTGGAATGAAGATTTTGGACTTGAAAAACCAAAACAAAAATTCTTGCACCGTTCAACAAAAATAATATATAAAATATAATTAATCGTAATAAAATATTATAATTATATATACAAATCAATGAAATATATATTAAATTTCTTATTAAACTGAACCAAGCTTAATCAGACCCACTTGGTTCAACCCGATTAGTTTTTTCGGAGCCCGAATCAGGCCAAGTACGGAGTACCCATCGCCAAGTAATAGTATCTTAAAATAGTTGTATAATCGAAAAACTATTCTCATACCGTTTGATCAACAAGGCGGGTAGGCTTAAGACTTTCTGGTCATTTTTTGTAAAAATATTGCAAATGCTATAAGCCAAAACTTTTGGAGGAGGAAAACACACATACACTTATTTATTTTTTTTTCTTTCAAGGCTATTACATATGTAATTTCATTAAAACAATAAACAGTTCTTAACAATTTAATTTTTTAGGGCACGTTTGATGAGCAGGAAATATCATGTTGCCCTCTAAATAAAATTCAATTTAAAAAAAAAAATCTGCCCATCAAACTTAGGATGAAAAACACTTACGGTTGGGTCGATTTTCAAAAACTTTTTTGTGTAAATTTTGTCCCACCCTAAGGGGTGGAAAAAAATTTGGAGAGCAAAAAAAGAAAACCCCAAGGATGGAAAAAAATTTCCTAGAGCAAGCAAACAAAAAAAACCATTGGCTTCTTCTTTTCCAATTCATTCCTTTCAACTGAGAAATCTATTTTTTGGAATATAAATCCAAATCTAACAAACACAAAAGGGTTTTTTGTAAATCTAGATTTTGATTCAATTTCCTCAATTATTGAAATAAGTTTGGAAAACTTCTTTCCACTTATATATTTCCAGTGCGTCAAACATTCTCTTAAATAAAAGTTTGGTACATTTTAAGTAAAAAAAGAAGTGGATTTTGTTAGTAGCTTTGAGGTGAAAATGAGCACATGAGCAGTTGAAGGAACAGTTGAAGGAAGGATGGACAACTAGGCTTGGGCGTCGGGCCGGGCCGCCACCAAGTACCCAGTATGAGGCCCGGTCGAGCCCGAGTCTGGGCCGCCACCAGGTACCCGGTATGAGGCCCGGTCGGGCTCGAGTCCGGGCCGCCACCAGGTACCCGGTATGAGGCCCGGTTGAGCCCGAGTCCGGGCCGAGAAAACCAGGTCCAGTGGCGGCCCATCCCCCATGCTCCTCCACCTCCTCCTCCCGTCCCCCATCCTCTTCCAGTGGGGGGAAGTTAATGCTGACGTGTGCTATATTTTTAACAACAAAATAAATTTTTACATTTTAACCAATACGACAACTATCCAACGTAGGCCACATTATATATATAGTTATATATATGTAATATATATATATATATAATATGTATATACCTTTTAAACAGACGTTGATCTGTCTTTATCTACTCTCATTTTTTTAGTAGCTTCCTCTTTAAGTTGCAATTGAAGGGGATAATGCGAATAAGGAAGCAATTCCATAGTCGGTTCATTGTGACAGGAGGCAAGAACATCAGCGGGTTCTTCATGAGAGCAAATAGGAGGTGGAACATAGGAGGTCCAATATGCACTTTTTTCTAACGAAATGATGCATTTAAAAGAAAGAAAAAAACTGTTTAAATAGGAAGATATGCACCTGCTCGATTACCATAAGAATAAGTTAATAAAAAAAGGATTGAAAGAGTACGAAGACGCACTCACGAATGAACTGATCTTTAGTCTTTACATGAAAGCGAACGAATTTTCAATAATTCTTAAAACCGATCAAAAAAAGCCTTTTGAGTATACAGCCATGGAAGTTGTTAACCATGATTAAAACGACAGACGGAAACATGGAAATAGCGTTAAAACTTAAAAGTGAAGACAATGGTTGAAGACGACCTTGTGTGTGTGGATGTGTTTGCTTACGCATGCCCCAGATGTGCGTCGCTCGACCATTTTGAGCCGTCCATCCGGATGGCCCAGTTTAAACCAATAAAGAAAGGGAGGAATTGAAACCTACCCCAAGCAGTCACTAAAAGTTTTGAGATTGGATAAAGCACAAATGAAATGATTATATTAGTTCCTATCTGCATGCATGTTGTTGTTATGATCAATATATTCTTCTCAACAGCAAAGAAACATATGTTTGTTTTTTTTTTGTTTTTTTCATACCCCTATTATTATCTCATGCTCTTGTAATTATCTCATATCGCTTCTTGTCATTATCTGTATGCCATATAGCATTTAAATAAATATGTAGTAGTATGATTCACCCTTTGATGCACTCTCGTTATCTACACAAGATAGTGCGCAGAGCTCTCTCTCATGTAGAAGGTGTTGTTAAAGAGGTTCTCTCCCTCGCCAACCCCGACACACTAGTTACCGATGATGCTCGGATGCTCCATATATTGTAGGATGACTAAAATTTAAAAATTCGGTCAACCAAACTGTCACAAATGGCGCATTTAGTGGCTAAAAACCGTGACCAATGAATTGTCATTGTGAAATGCACCAATCGCTGACAATTTTTAGCATCTTGAAATATGAAAAAACTCATTCCGCATAGGACGTTGGCCAGCTGATTTCAATTCGTATATGTATATACATATATACATGAAAATTTAAACCAACCAGTTACCCTTACGGCCATGTGGTTGTTTTTTTAATTATGTGTCACTAAAAACCATAAAAAAATGTGTATTATTGCACTAGTGGTCAAGAAACTGAACATTGTAAACACACATAATATATATATATATATATTATACACATAAATAATTATGTATATATAATATGCAGATATAGCAATTCCTCTCGAATGATTCTTAATTATAGAATATTGTTATTCTTCTCTGATTGTTACTTGACTTATGATCTAATATTGTTCTTCTTAACTGTTTGTTAATTTACATATTATCTAACTTGCTATAATAACCAACTACAAACAAATTAAATAAAGTTGATGATGATTGATGAGGGTGAACGTGTCAAAGTTCTCAATGTAGGAATTCCATCATAAAAACCTTTTGCAAGCAATTCTATTTTTTATAACCAATAAAAAGGACATCCTAATTAACGTGAAGACAAACCTTACGGCTATCATAAAAATAAAGAAGGATTTATCTCTTCCATAAATCAAACTATGGTGAAAGGGCACCAATAATATTTGTTCTAAGCTTGGGCGTCGGGCGGGCCCGGGTCCGCCCGACCCGGCCCGTTAAGCCCGTTTAAATTAAAAAATTATTTGTTTTTAATTTTTTTGTTTTAATAATACATATTTATTATTATTAAATATATTTTATATTTAAAAATTTTATTTTTTAATTTTAAAAAGGCCGGGCCTGGGCCCGATAGGCTGGCTCAGGTCGGCCCGACCTGGCCCGTTAAGCCGTTTAGATCAAAAAATTATTTGTTTTAAATTTTTTATTTTAATAATACATATTTATTATTATTAAATATATTTTATATTTAAAATTTTGTTTTTAAATTTTAAATGGGCCGGGCCCAGGCCAGGCTCACTGGCCCGGATCGAACCGGCCCGGCCCGATGCCCACCCTTAATTTGTTCCTCAATGATATAGTTATTTTTTAATACTCTCCTAAAAAATAAAAAATAAAAGTAAGGCTAGTGACTCCGGTACTAATATAATACATAAAATGTCATATATATCTTAAATTTTTTTTTAGTATTTCCATCAATGCGAGTAAGCAAAACTGAATATTTAATTGATGCTTCTATGTATCCATAGAAATTTTAAAAATCATTGAATAGAAAGTGAAAGCTACAAGTCTAAAAATTCTTATGATATATGTTGAGTGTTCGCCTCACTCCGAACACACGACTTGCTATTTCGAATTGCAATAATTTATTATATGCTATTGCATTGCTTCATAAGCGATATACAAGTTATAATTTTAAAAGAGATAGAAAAGTGAACATTGTGGACCGAATTTCAATGTACCGTATATGTCATGTGAAGGAATTTTTTTATGCCATTTTATTTTTTTTTCTGAATTTCGATGAGCCGTATATGTAAAGTGAAGGAATATCTTTTTGGGATCCCAATTTTTTATTTCATTTTTCTCTTGAAAACAAACTGTCTATTAACGAAAACTTGCTTAATTAATTAGGTCAAATGATGTCTCAGGAAATACTTTTTTTTTTCCAGCATTTCTTGAATGAGAAGTTTTGTATTGGCTTTAGGAAACAGCTTTCTGCATCATTATTTTACTATTGAAAATCATTCTATTCAATGAAACTTGCATAATTTATTTGGTTTCATTATTCACTTGTTTTCAGTTTGATTAATTACACAAATTAGTTATTTCGGTTAGTTAAACTAGTTATATAACTTGTTTGATTCAACAAAACAACTTTCTCTTGTTCAACCAAACTACCGTTCTTAACAATACGAAAAAAAGGTATATATGTTTTTACTATTTTACAATTATTTAGGCATGTTTTCTAACAATATTTCTGCAAACTAAAATACAATGCCAGACTCTTGCTGATGTCCTCTCTCTCTCTCTCTCTCTCTTGTCATAATCTATTGCATCAGCATATGTGGACTAAATTTATGGCAAACTTTTGATTTGGTGTCAATTTGAGACTGCCAATGTCAACATTTTGTAATCAATTTTTATGTTAATTTTTATCCTTTTAATATTATTTAGTTATTTAAATATTTTTTTATTATTAGCAGTTTATAATTGCTATTAGTGAATTTATTGTAATGGTTTTACCAAATCGGCTCAATAATTAAGTATGGGCATCAGGCCGAGCCGACCCGAAAAGGAGTCATACTGAGGCCGGCCTGACACTCAAAACTCGTGCCCGACACTTAAAATCCAAGCTCGAGCTCGGTCGGACTAAATTAAAAAATATATATTTTAAATATAAAATAGTTTATAAATATAATTAATCATAATGAAATGTTATAATTATATATAAAAATCAAATGTATATATATATATATATATATATATATATATATATATATATATATATATATATATATATATATATATATATATATATATATATATATATTAAACAAATATTATCAAACCGAACCGAACTTAATCGGGCCTACCTGAGACAGCCCGCTTCGGGCCGGTTTGGTGGCCTTTTTTCGGGCCTGAGCCCGGGCTCCAAGTTGAGTCGAGGATCGAGCACTGTCGAGTACCAGACCCGGCACCCAACCTTATCAATAATTGATTTCTACATCACTCCTTCTTCTAGCAGCGAGTTGATATTTCTTTGCGGAATTTTGTGTTCAATTTCATATGTGACAATTCCACATCAATCTCTTGGTTAGATTGATTGTCACAAAGAAAGAAGGACATGTATATCCAGAACTGTTTAAATGACAAAAACCGTTAAATATACCAACTCTTCAAACAATTAATACATCTAGTAAAATATATATGGCAGGCATGTGTTGTTTTGTTTATTGCATTCACTAGCCTAAAAAATTTGTGACAAGTATAGTTTTAAAATAAAAAAGTCACGAGTTTTATGAGTAAAGTTAAAACAACTTATTTGAATTGATTGGTTAGACTTATTATTGTTTGGGTGAGAAGGGTTTTTGATTGTCGGGCAATAGATCAAAACTTTCACTTAACCCCTTATCCTCTTAAGGTACAGAGATTGCTTTCAGTGTTTCGTGATACCGTCTCCACTGCGCTTTAATTTGTGTGTCGTTGACTACCTATTTGCAACACAGAAAGTTGACACCCCATAGATTCTAAATAAAAACCGATGACTGCCGACCTCGGCGATGCCATTGCACCAACCCTCTTTGAGATTTGTTAGACTTGTTGTTGAAAAACTCTTTACCTTGTGTGTTGTTGCGTGTAGCTTGTTCTTATGGGCGTGGGGCATATTGAGAATATTTGGTGCTTTGTAATATTAAGTGATGTTTTTAATATCAAATTGTAGATTTAATATTGACTTCCTCATTCCAAGTCAAGCTTTAGGTGAGCAATAAAGAAAAAATGTTGCTCAATCAGTGTTCATTCCAGGAGATTAGGTGAAGGCCGAACTACAAATTAATTTTATTTTATTTATTCATGAAAAATAATTTTGATTTGAACGACAAAAGGCAAGGTGGGAAAGGCCCCCTAGCTTTTATTAGCTAAAAATTACCAGAAATTGCACAAAAAAAAAGGATTCTCTAGTCCACATGTAGCTCCACTACCAACCTATATGTTCCGCCAGGACCGATGAGAACCAGGTCATCCCTTGGTCAGCCACATGGCCAGAACCATATTCATCGCCAACCAAGCTTCTGGTAAAGACCCCACCTCCACATGATTGGATCGACTGCAATGTCCCATCTTAGGTCTTACCATGATCAGTCGCGTAAGCACATTGTGGCTGGTGTGGGCAGTTGCCTACACTAATGCCTTAAAAGTTATTCATTTTCAAACGACAATCTTAAATATTTATTTTTTTATATATACACAATTGCCTCATCAAATTTGAGTATTTTTAAACAAGTGTAGCTCGAGAGAATTTTTTTGGCTTTGCTACTGACCATGATATCTCACTTTATTTGTTTTTAATAATCCATGCAAAGTCCAATATATTAAGCAGTAAATTCCAATAGTAAAACCTAAATTCACACAAGAATTTAATTGGCAAAAAAATGTTGGCTTTACCAACATAAAAGAACATAATAACGCAACCAAAGAGTAAGGTTATCACTTTCCAATGTGTTATTGGTTTGGTGTGACAAACATGATATATGACTTAAATGATTTGAAAAAAGTCAAAGCCTTAACTACATAGAAGCATTTTTTCCTAAATAAACATAAAAAAAAAGTAATATATTATCAAATGCAACAGAATAAAAAAAAGAAAGAAAGTTCGAATCGAATTTATTTTATCTATCACAACAATAAAATAAATATAATAATAATAATAATTCAGCTTTATGAGTTTGAACTTAGAGGAGACGAGCCTGCAGACTCGTATGTGGTGAAAACTGGAGTGTAAATCCCAGTGAACCTCCGAGTAGTAATAAATATTGGAAATGTCGCGCCCTTTCTTTTTTGATATGTCACGTCAAATTCCCGATAACGGGCCAATCGGAGGGGAAGAGAGAGGGTTGGGGGAAACGCGAGGCTGACGATCGGCGTGGCTCTGTTATAAAGGAGAGGAAGAAGGGGGATTTGCTTCCGGAGAGACGAACAGCTCCCACGCGACCACTCCCTCTCTCTCTCTCTCACGCACGCAGCTTCCGCATAATTCCGAGGAGAATCTTGTTTTGTGCGAGGTAGATTGAATCGACCCACCGATCGGATCAGTCGAGTGAGGCTCGAAAATCGTCATCATCGAATCAAATGGCGTCCGAGATGGATCTCGATCGCCCAAACATCGAAGAGTACCTCGCCGACTCGGCCATCGACTCTAACAAGACGCTTCAACTGTATCCTCTTCCCCTTTTCCTCTGCCCACCTCTCTTTCTCTCTCCCTCTCTCCAGGGAAATGAGTGAATTACGAACAACTTCCATGTTATTCTTCTTTGGAATTTTGAGTTCCTTGACAGGGGACTTAGCTCCGACCTGCTTAACGTTGCACCTGCTTTAAGCGAGGCCGCGGGCGCCATCGTCGACGTCTCTCTCGCTCTCTCTCTTTCTCTCCTCCCCCTCCCACCCCCTCTATTCTCAATTGGTTTTCTATGTTCACTTAGTTGCATGCGTGCTATTCTAGCTTTTAGAAAGTTTTACTGGCCATGATATTGGCTATATTAGTACTTTTGTAATGCCATTTGGTGTTTGCAAAATGATGGTTGTTTGAGGGCGTGACGTGGCTTAAGACGTACTCCAGGTATGGTGTATAAATTGCTTGGTAGGTACTGGAGGGTGCATATCCTTGAACGGTAGTTTGCAGACGGTGGTTGTGGCGTTTCCGGACCTGTGCTGCTTAATGGAAATGATTTCGTCTTGAGGTTTTCTGTGTTATCTGCTGTAGAATTCCTGTTCCTAGTCGCCCTTGTGCTCAGCGATGTTGTGATGGTTCCCTCATATTATGTTTCAGAGTTGTCTAACGTATGGCAACATTATTGTACTTTTATCCGCTGAAGGGATGGGGCCACATGGTTGGGCCCATTTTCTCCTTAAAATGGCACATTTAAAGATCAATTTTGTAGCATAATAAGTCATAAGTTTCACATATGGGACATATGATGATAAAGCATAGGTAGGAAACTTGATTCCGTTGAATCCTATCCAATTCTAAAGATTATGAACTTGGATGCCTATGCTTTAGCGTTTAGGAAAAAATAAATACTTTTAGTGGATGAGATTACTATTGGACCTTGAGTATATGGAACCTAGGGAAACTTGTTCATCACGCAACTATGAATTTGGGAATCCCATGCTCAACTTGATGACTGCTGCTTCCGAGGACGTCTAGCACAGTTTGATATGGTCAAGGTTGAAGTCATATGTCAAATTCACTTTCCTTCATCACCAAAAAAACCCATAACTAGATTGAGCTTAATGCTAAATTGTGCTATATCTGCATGTTCTCCTTTGGGATTATTGTCAAGTCTATAGGTAGTTGTGCAAATCTAAAAGTGGTCCTAGTGAACTTTAAGCATTTATAATATTTTTTCCAAATTTAAAGCTTGCTGAGTCTTGGTTTAATTCAAACACTCGGAAAGACTTGCTCAAAACTTGTTTGACTCGGCTAAAACTCATTTGGCTCACCAAGTCAACTTGTTCGACTTCCCAAAAATTTGGTGATGGATGTTATGATTCTATCTTGACTTTAGTGCTTGTTTTTGTCAAGTAGTTGTTTTTCATGATATATTGGCAGTTGATACTCAATTTATATTGAAGTATGCAACTATCAAGTAATAAATGGTGTGGCTTCTTGTTATTGAATGATTAAATACAACTTAGTGGCTTTATTTGATTTTAATTTGACTTATTTTTGAATTATACGAATAACAAAGTGATTTTACGACATTTTTATCCGCAAATGACAAATTATATGTCGTTTTTCTTTGAAAAATAATAGCTAACAAAATCCAGCCTGAGTCATCGAGTTGATCCACTGAGACACCACTTGACAATGGTCGAGTAGAGTCATGATTCACTGGGTTTTAAACTTTTAAAACATTGATTTTTTCGTAAAGGTACCTTGGGTCTCAATTTGATATGGTCAATAAGGGGACAAGCTTTGGCACTAGTTTCCTTGATTCCGTAAAGAACTTTGAAATGTATAAGGTTATAGGTTGCATGTTTCTGACATATTGAAGGTTTCAGGAGCTTGGATCTACCTACGTGGTTTATTGTTCCTAGTCTAGTGTCATAAGGATCATTTATGTTGGTTCAATAACGTTATGGTTCCTAGAACATGTATCACGTCATCACGTGTGTTTGCCAGACATTTATTTTCTTTTGTATTTAATCTTTTAGCCATTCGAAGGATGACTCACCAATTTCAAAGGATGGCTCACCAATCTGTGTAGGGTTGAAGGGGGAGTGCTGTTAGGTTCCTCTTGGCTCAACATGTAAATCTTAAAGCTTAAACCAATGACCACATGTTAAAGCCTAGACCAGTGATTTGTTATCTGGAAAGTTGTCAACCAACGCCTGGCAATTACTTTTTACAGTTGGTTATGTTGGCTGCTTTAAAATACCCAAGTTCAAAGAGATCGTCTGAAGTTTAATACTTGGACATTGCATCTTTTGCCACCAGGCCAAGGGCATGGGGAGACCTTGGGGACAAGTGAGGGATACAAAGTGGCTGTGCTTTGACCAGACCAAGGGATGGTAAACATGCCCTCCTGGATTGACGAGTCCAACATTTTCATAGAACTTAATGATTTGTTTTATCATTGAGAAAAGACTACAAAGCCAAAAATGCTGGTTAAACTTAGCCAGAATAGGAGAGGTCAATGTTACTCGATGAACTATTGGATTTGATTCTTGTTGCTAAGTTAAGACTTTGCTTGGTGCCATGTGTCTTTGAGCTTGCCATCACATGTATTAGCATGTAGAGGTTCATGTGCATGTCATTTTATGCCATATTGCCATTTGTTGTATGTATGATTCTTACTGGACATTTATGATATCTTGATGGAAAATAAGTTAGCTTCAGGTAGGTCCTGTTAGCAAATTTTAACAGGTCTGTTAGTCATAAATATAGCTGCCTTCTGGTTATATGGACAAGACCCAGTTTCATTGTAAGCTCTAAAAGCTTTTTTGTCAACTTAGCATATTGTAATTTCCAACAGTTCTTTGCATTTGTACCTTTCTAACTGCTCCTCTGCTACTATACGGGCAAAGGTTTAGGGAGAATGAAGACATCTATAGTCAGTGGTCTTACATTAATCAAAGATTCAAAATATGATTAAAACTGAAATGGAGACGTATGGCAACATGGATCCCAAGCCTCATTTTGGGGAATCAGTAACATTGTATGAGGTCTAAGCTTCTCACTTATATTATCCGATTTTTTTCATCTTATTTGTCTGTATCCTTTGTCATTATCTCTTTGTACATGATTTTTGCTTCAAGTCTTTTAACATTAGCATGTAGTTATATTGAATATCTTTTTGTGCTTTTGCATTCCAGTTTGTAGGTTTTTTTTTTGGTAAACGATGGTTTTTCTATTTGAGCTTATGCAATTTATCACATGGATCTTGCAGGACTCCTTTACTCGCTGCTTCAAATCAAATCCACCTGAACCATGGAACTGGAACGTGTATTTGTTCCCATTGTGGTGCTTGGGAGTCGTAATTAGATATGTTTTTCTCTTTCCACTTAGGTGAGATTTATTGGCTTATTAAGTAGTTCTATTCTGTTTCACGCTTGTTTCAGTTTTGCTCCAGCTGGTCTCTGTTATTTATGTTTGATATATTTGTCCTCTATATTTTGAATTCAACTTGTCAACTCTCTTTACTCAAATGTTATCTTTCCAAGTTATGGATGCCTTTTTTTCCCTTTTATCCCTCTCAGTGTTGACCATGGTTTTTCTGCATATAATCCAATAGTGAGACATTGTTGGTGGTGTTTGCTAGTTTTTGCCTTTTATAAATTTATAACATATTATTAGGTGGTTGGCGGCATTGTTTTAGTACTTGTAGAATCCTATATGAGTTGTACCTCTAAATGAAATGCACATGGATATGGGTGCTGAAATGGGATACTATTCAGGTTATGCTTGACACAATTGCCAATAATAAGGTCATGTGCAAGGACACTGTACAATTCTCAGTAAGGAATGCTAAACTATAAATATTATGTGGAGCACAAGCTATTGAATAAGTGTTCTTAATTATTATTTTAAGTAATTTAAACTAAAAATCTGATGGAAAATTGAAGCTTTGAATTTTTTTAACAATTTGTTTTTGAGAATTTTAAGTCCCAATCAGCCAAAAAATGTGTCATCACGATGGTAGAAGAAAATATGTAAATGTTCTACTATACGTTGTCTGATACTGGTTTCACCATCACACAATGTCCATGAAGTGTCCAACATTTGTATGACGTTGATGTGGAAAACCCGTGCGACTTGTCTGTCTGGATAGGATCTCATTGGTTCTGCATCTACATCTAAAAATACTAGTAAAAAAATGCTAGATAATGCCTGCCATTTTCTATCAAGAATTCTGATATCAACAACATCCAACTTTAGAATTGAATCAGAACCCTAATTTATGTTTTCATGCTGGATACAATGAAAAATATTTGGAAACAAATGCCTTACATATAAAACAAGCTATGACTTGATTTTGGTCTCCATCTGAATTAAATTCCAGTCAAACTATTGATATGAATCTAAAAAAGTCTGATTTGGAAATCTGGTTCTATCTTTCACATATTCCTGGATTTTACTTTTAGTGATCTGAAGCCAAGTTACAAGTCAGATGGAATCAGTTACCCAATCATGTTGTATTGCAACTCTAACAGCAAAAAACTTAATAAATTCTGACCAAAGTCGAACTTTAGGGATCATTTGTCTGCGGAACTGCATGTTATGGTTCCATGTAACAAACCCATTATCAGGTTCATGTGACATGAGACGGTGGTAGGGAGCAAACATGAGTCCACCATAGGGCAGCAGTAGGGTGATAGGGTGCTGTCTGCATGCTATGTTAATGTGCATGTGATAGGAAAAGGTAAAGACTAAAGAGTGTCTGCATGGTCTATTAACATGCATGTAATGGGGATTAAAGACTAGAGGGCATTTACAGGAATTTGAAGAAGACTCTCCAGGGTCCTTTGAAAAGAAAAGAATTCTCCCTCTTCATTGGAAAGAACAATTTCTTTTTCTTATTTGTCTCTTTTTTCCTTTAGGTTGCTTTGGATTTCTCTCTCTTTCAATTAGTTTTCAAAGGAGCATTTATAATGGAAAGAAAGTGACCATCTCTTCTTATTGTCTAAGTCATTGGACTAAATCTAATCGAACAGCCTAGAAAGTGGAGCAGGTGCTCTGGGAGCAACCTATAATTAGATATATTCATACATACATACGTACATACATAATTTGAGATATATATTGTTTACACATTCATGGAAATGTGTTTGTACCTTGAGATACTTGTTAATTCACATGTGTTGAACAATTCAAAAGATTTATTCTATTAATGTGGCTTGTGCAAGATCCACGTCTCATCTGTATATCCTTCTTATGTCTGTGAGCTTTATGGAAACTTTCCTTAATATCTTTCCTTCTCATTTACAATTCATTGATTATCTTGTTGGAGTGGCACCAGTCCCAACCATGTAGCCTAGTCTTGGAACATCCAGGCCTGAGCCTGAGTAATTATCCTAGAACTACATATTTGTTCTGGGTTTGTGGAAATGAGAAAAATTTTACTGCTCATAGTAGCATCAGAAAACCTGCCTTCAACTGACGTGAAGTTGGGAATGGTTCTTGCTTAAATATCATGTGCAAAAATAAATAAACTTTTGTTAAAGTCAAAATTTAACATGAAATGCTTAGAACCCAATTCATCTTCAAAATAGATTGATGAATAGGAAAATAAGGAAGTCAGAATATGCAAGCGCAGCCTGCACAAGGGCAATATTACAATATCTATATGGTTGCCAAGAAAGAAGGGGAAGAAGTAACTAGGTTGGCAAAAAGCTGTTTGGTAGCTTTATCAAGTTATAGAAATTCCAAATTTTATCCCCAAAGGCAAACCTACATTTTTTTTTTGAGTCTACATTAAATCTGGGAAAACTTTTGCGTGGATAAATTCTTGTAGAAGAGCGTTGTGAGGCAAATTTTATCCCCTTTTCTTTTTTGAAACAAAATCTCTTGAGTAAAAATTTAATCACATGCGCGTTATATTAAATAAATTCATAAAAGCGAATTTAAATTTTGTATACAAAAGTTAGAATCTTGTTAGAATGTATTGTAATAGGGAACCGGGTCCAGATATTGACCCGGTCCCATGTGCGCGAGTACCGAGGCTGGTTCGGTACCCTAGGCGGGTCTTTCTATCTTTCACTCTTATATTCTCCACTTAAGTGTAATTGTTGATTAAGTTGGAATAACATTTTCTCTCTCCTAGGGTTGCGGTTGTGCCCTAGGTTAGAGCTTCTCCGTGGTTTTTCACCTCTCTTTGAGGTTTTCCACGTATATCGTGTGTTTCATCTCTTTCTCTCTTTCTTGTTACGTGTTTCTACATGGTATCAGAGCCACCACGTGTGTGGTTTTTTGCTCTGTGATCGTGCGTTTCCGTTGTTTCCGCCGTTGCCGCCGTTTGTTCCAGCGCCGCCAGTTCTAGCTCTGCCGCCTCTGCCGCTGTTTGTTCCAGCGCCGTCGCTGGCGTCAGTTCTACTGCAGCCGCCCGTCCCAGTGCCGCCGCCCGTCCCAGCGCCGCCGCCCGTCCCAGCGCCCGTCGTCGCCATCGCCGCCATTGTTTTCTCCGCCTCCGCTGCCTCTTGTTTGTCGTCTCTGGTGCTGGGTACTGCTTTTCTTGGGTGATTGTTATGGCCGAAGCGATGACTCCCAAGATCGATGATGCCCTAGACACGGGCAGCAATACCAAGAGCGAGAACTTGCCTGTTCAAGTCACCTCTATCCGGCTGAACAAGGACAACTATCTCTCTTGGTCTGCTGCCCTAGAAATCGGGATAACCAGTCGTGGTCGCCTGTCATATATTACTGGGGAGAAGCCTGCACCTTCTAAAACCGATCCGCGATGGGCGACTTGGGCGTTGGAAGATAGTTTGGTTAAATTATGGATTATTAGCTCTGTTTCTGCAAATATTCAGCCTTTGATCTTGCGTAAATCGACTGCATACGACATGTGGACTATGCTTGCTCGGATGTATGGCCGTAAGAAGAGAGTCTTGCGTACATACCAAATCAAACGCAGCATCTACGCTCTTAAACAGGGTGGCCTGTCTATTGCCTCTTACTTTGCAGCCCTGAAGACTAAATGGGAGGAACTAGACTACCATGTGAATGATGACTGGCATTGTGGTTCGGATCATGCCTTGTACTGGGACAAGGAATGGATGGACAGGACTTTTATTTTCCTTGGAGGCTTACGCGATGAATTTGAACCTATTAGGAGCCAAATTCTTAACTGTGACGAGATCCCCGGGATTGAAGAGGTGTATGCTCGTGTGGAATCTGAGGAACAGCGACGCCAAGTGATGCACATTGACTCCAGTCAGGGAAGTTCTCCGTCAGCCTTTGTTAGTCGTGTTTCAGGGATTGGACAGCGCCCTGCTCGACGGTGTAGCCATTGCAACAAATTGGGACATTCTGTTGATTTTTGTTGGGATCTTCATCCAGAGAAGCGTCTTGTCCGGGGTCGTCCCCCTCCTAGTCGGCGGAGTCCTTCTGTGCCTGACCCTAGTCAGAGTGGTTTGTCAAATGTTGCCAAATCGAAGCTCTCTTCCGATCAACTTAAAGAACTGCAAGCTTATATCAGCCGACTGTCTACTACTCAGGAGGATGCCTCTACATCTGAGGGGGCTAAGTTAGCCCAAGCTCTTGTTGCCACTAGTGATCAAGGTAATTCCTCACATGGTGATTGGATTGTTGACAGTGGCGCTGCGCATCATATGACAGGGGACCCTACGATGTTCGAAGAATACAAATTGTCTTCTGGGCAGCAATGTGTGTCTATGGCTGATGGCTCTTCTATTTCTGTGGCTGGGAAAGGGAGTTTGTCCTTGTTCAATAAATATTGTCTTCATAATGCTCTTCATGTTCCCAATATCCCTGTGAATTTGTTGTCTGTCAGCAGTATTACCAAGGAACTAAATTGTAATCTGATTTTTTCTGCTGATCGATGTTTCCTGCAGGACTTGGTGACGGGGCAGAAGATTGAGATTGGTTCAGCTACTGATGGACTCTACAGACTGCCTGTGCAGGTTGCGTCTGCGCTTATTTCAACCACTAGTGGACAGTTGTCAGGCACGGAAGACAGATCTACTATTATGCGATGGCACGAGCGGCTTGGTCATCTTTCCTTTCAGTTGATTAAGAAGTTGTTTCCTAGTTTGTTTCATTCTATGTCCATGGACTCCTTCACCTTTGAAGTGTGTCAGTTGGCTAAACATGTTAGGGCCTCGTACCCTATTTCATTCAATAAAACCACTCGTCCATTTGCTTTAGTTCATTCTGATGTTTGGGGTCCTTCGGGAGTACCCACTTGTCGTGGTTTCCACTACTTTATGACTCTTATTGATGATTACTCCCGTTGTACGTTCGTGTACCTGTTGAAAGAACGTAGTGAAGTTTCCGTTATTGTCAAAAACTTTGTGGCTTTTGTTGAGACTCAGTTTCATACCTCTGTCGAAGCTTTTCGCATTGATAATGCTAGAGAGTATGTCTCTCAATCCCTAGATGATTTCTTGAAGAGCAAGGGTATTGTTCATGAAACGTCCTGCAGTTACACACCTCCCCAAAACGGCGTGGCTGAACGAAAGAATCGCCATTTACTAGATGTTACCCGGGCTATTATGTTCCATCGACGGGTTCCTAAGCGCTATTGGGGTGATGCACTTCTCACTAGTGCCCACCTTATTAACCGTATGCCTACCCGTGTGTTGCAGGGTCATTCCCCGTATTCCATGCTTTGGCCGACTCAGAATCCCTGGCCTCTTACTCCTCGGGTGTTCGGGTGTGTATGTTTTGTTCATGACCATAGTCCCACTCTTAAGAAACTTGACCCTCGGTCTATCAAGGCTGTCTTCCTGGGGTATTCCTCCACTCAGAAGGGATACAAATGTGTTGATCCTACCACTTCTAAAGTCTATGTCTCCCGGGATGTTACTTTTCATGAACATGAGGCATACTTTCATGGGAATCCTCTTCACGGGGAGTGTTTAGGGAACAGTAGTGAAGAGTATTCCTCAAATCAGTTGATTCAGTTTATGAATTTCTTGAACTACAAGGCTAGTGACAGTGTGGCAGCCACAGTCAGAGATGATAGAGACAGTCACATGGACGGGGGCCGTGCTGATAATCAGCCTACAGCCCGTGATCACTTGTTTGGCAAGGTGTACGAAAGGAAGAAGACTGATGTGGTTGAAAATGTTGGTGTAACCAATCCCAATCCTGCGAGTTCCCTGGATGACCCAAGTCTGATCAAGGAAGAGCTTCCTATAGCCCTGCGCAAGGGCACCAGGTCTTGTACCTCTCATCCTATTCAGAGGTTTGTCTCTTATGCGAAACTGAGTAAGAATTACAAATGCTTTATTACATCCTTGTCTAAGTCTGTTATCCCCAGGTGTGTGGAAGATGCTAGAGAGGATCCTAAATGGCTACAGGCCATGACAGAGGAGATGGATGCCTTGGCGAAGAATGACACTTGGGAAGTTGTTGATATTCCCAAGGGGACTCATTTAGTTGGTTCTAAGTGGGTGTTCAATGTGAAGTACAAACCAGATGGTACTGTGGAAAGGTATAAGGCTCGCCTTGTTGCAAAGGGGTTTAGCCAAAAATATGGTATTGATTATCTTGAAACTTTTGTTCCTGTTGCCAAACTAAAAACTGTGAGGGTTATCTTAGCTCTTGCCGTGCAAAAGAAGTGGAGTATGGATCAGCTTGATGTCAAGAATACATTCTTGAACGGCCATCTAGAAGAAGAGGTATACATGAGCATGCCTCCTGGATATGCTCAAAGCGGGAAATGCTGTCATCTCAAGAAAGCCTTGTATGGATTAAAGCAGTCCCCTAGAGCATGGTTTGAAAGACTGAGGATAGTGATGAAGACTAATGGATACAAACAGGGGAATGGTGATCATACCCTTTTCATTAAGCAGAGAGATGGCGTGGTGAGTCTCTTTCTTGTGTATGTTGATGATATGATAGTCACAGGTGACGATGAAGAAGAGAAAAAGAAGATGAAGGAGAGGTTAGCTGCCGAATTTGATCTTAAAGATTTGGGTAAACTAAGGTACTTTCTGGGAATAGAGATTGCTCGGTCAGAGACGGGGCTGGTTATGAGCCAAAGGAAATACACTTTGGATCTGTTAAAGGAGACATGTAAACTTGGATGTAGGCCCTTTCTAACTCCAATGGAGTCTGGCACAAGGATAAGCATCAAAACTGACACAATCTTAGATGAGGAAGGAAAAGGAAGGTATCAGCGGCTAGTCGGTAAGCTTATCTATCTTACTCTTACTCGCCCTGATATTACATATGTTGTGAGTGTGTTAAGTCAGTTTATGCATGCTCCTACTGTTTGTCATTGGAAGAGTGTAGAAAGAGTGTTGGGGGTACCTAAAGAATGACCCAGGGAAAGGATTACTGTATACTCAGCAAGATCAACTCAACATTGAAGGATACTTTGATGCAGACTGGGCAGGATGCACAGATACTAGAAGGTCTACCACAGGGTACTGCATATTTCTTGGGGGTAACCTGGTGGTATGGAGGAGTAAAAGACAGGAAGTCTGTTCCAGGTCTAGTGCTGAGGCTGAATACAGGGCTGTTGCTATGGGAGTTGCAGAAATGTTATGGCTCAAAATTCTTCTAGCAGATATTGGGGTTAAAATGGAAGAGAAGATGAGGATGTATTGTGACAACAAGTCTGCGATTAACCTGACAAATAATCCAGTCCTGCATGACAAAACCAAACATGTGGAGATAGATCGTCACTTCATACGGGAACGCATAGACGCAAAAGAGTTGATCCTGCCCTATATGAAGTCTGAAGATCAAGTTGCAGATGTCTTAACTAAATCCTTATGTACATCTCAATTTGAAAAGAATGTTAGCAAGCTTGGCATGTTCGACATGTATGCCAAGCTTGAGGGGGAGTGTTAGAATGTATTGTAATAGGGAGCCGGGTCCAGATATGGACCCGTTCCCATGGGCGCGGGTACCGAGGCTGGCTCGGTACCCTAGGTGGGTCTTTCTATCTCTCCCTCTTATATTCTCCACTTAAGTGTAATTGTTGATTAAGTTGGAATAACATTTTCTCTCTCCTAGGGTTGCGGTTGTGCCTCTAGGTTAGAGCTTCTCCGTGGTTTTTCACCTCTCTTTGAGGTTTTCCACGTATATCGTGTGTTTCCTCTCTTTCTCTCTTTCTTGTTACGTGTTTCTACAAATCTAATTGGTCTTTGGGAGTAAATTGGTATAGAGAAAGGCATATAAGGAAAATAGTGAAGTGAAAACATAAAATTCTTGGATGTGCTTGATTCTTGGATAAAATATTGGGAAAAAGAAGTGGAGGCAAAAAGTTGGTACACTTTTGTGCCATGACATGTTTTGCCATGTTATTATGTAAGATGAAAATGTTGGGGAGCAGAGATAGAATTCCTTCCATATGCAGGTTTGCTGGCACATCTCACTATCCAATGTGGGGTGTCAACTTTCCTGCCATTTCAGAACTAGCCGATCTGCCTGGTACTAGGCAATACTGCTTCAACAATTTCCAGCTGGTTACTAGCTAGAAATGGCTAGAAACGTTATATTTAAAGGGGAGAAGGGTTTTTCCTTTTATGTTTCAGCTATATTTTCTGGCTGGCACAAAATTGTAAAGTATCTGAATTGGCACCCTGTGTCTTGGGGTGCACAATGAATTGAGCTAGTCAACTTAACTCAACTCAACTCATCTATGTTTGAATCAAAAGCTAAGCTTGAGTTGAGCTCGGCCAGACGAGCTTGGCTCATTTTGGCAAGGATAATTATGAAGACCATGGACACACGGGCAGACACACACATATATTATTTCACAAACATCCTTGATTTTAAAAGACTTGAGAAAAAGAAGAAAGTAAAGAAAAAGATGGAAAAAGGAAAAAATTGCAATATTTTTAAAAAAATATCGCTTTTTTATTACATTTTCCTATTTTCCCTCTTTTTTTCAGAATAAAATGTAACATATTTTAAGTTTTGATGCTTCTTTTAATATTTTAGTGACTATTTGGATTTTGATTGATGTCTTGTAAGAAATTAGTAGAAAACACAAATTTTCCTTAAATTGCTTTATTTTTTAATAATTTGAATTCGTATTTAATTGCTGAGAAAGACATTGCCAATAAAAACTGATAACGACCTTCCTGATGGAAGACCGAGAAGGATATTGTATATATAGGATGTTTCTTGGTACTATAGCAAACTGCAAACAGCCCATTGGTGTACTGGGTGCTTTGTTGCTTTAAGGGTAGATCTCCACTTCAAAGGTCAAACATCCCTGTTGGCACTTGTATTTTAAAATACAAAACTTTTTTAGTACTCACCTCAGTGAAAGTCCAGCAACATGCCTCAAGCTTGAGCTTAGAAGACCTAAGCTCAAGCTCCATCAGGCTGAGGTTTTGAGCTTACATCAGTGAAATCGAGTTTGATTTGAGTTTGAGTCGAGCTCAAGTTGGTCCAGCTTGGCTCAAATTCGTCTTGTAAACACATAATCGTGTCACAGGTTGGAAATGGTTGTTCACTTTTCAGTTTTCTCTGCTCTTTCTGTCTATATATACATATGTTTTAGTTTGTTTGGTCCTTTGGCCATTTTTTGGGTCAAATATTGGTCTTGAAAAGGTTCAGGAAATATCTGTCCGGGGTGGCACCATGTAACCTTTTTTGATTACTAGCTGGCTGGAAACTAGTTTCTATTCAGTTTTGATTTCTGTATTTTTGACCACCTTTCAGCGAAAATGAGTGAGTCAACATTATTCAACAGGGATAATGCTATCCAGAATATTTTCTAACCAGTGAAATTGGTAAATCAGTTTTTTTTTTTTTAAAAATCTGCTTTTCGAAAAGAATTTTCAAGTTTACAACTTGCTCATCCATACACACCACGACCTGGCTTCAGGTAATGCTCGACTTACCAGAAGCAGATTTTGACTTTTGAATTAAAACCCAAGTATTATACCTCGTAATCCAAATGGGCCCTTAATGTTAGGAGGACTATGGAATAGCCAAGTAATTGGCTGATGAAATGGTGATTTTTTTTTTTCTGTCAAATGCCTCTCCTTTCAATAGTTTATCTATGCAGAATGTGTTTTTTGGATAAGGACATAACAAAGCATGTGGAGCTCAACTTTGAGGATAATGTTCCAAAACTTTATTTTGGTAGCCGGTGGAACTTATAAGAAAACAGCGAAGGAATACAAAAATTAGGATTTGTGGTTCACCTCTGGCTACATTGCTTGTTTAT
Source organism: Nymphaea colorata (assembly GCF_008831285.2). NCBI lineage: Eukaryota > Viridiplantae > Streptophyta > Magnoliopsida > Nymphaeales > Nymphaeaceae > Nymphaea > Nymphaea colorata. The sequence continues at coordinate 7,823,537 of NC_045142.1, read as the reverse complement.
TGAAAAAAGGAAAAGAAAATAATGATAAACCAATCTGTATAGGCTCTATCCTGTAAAAGGAGAGGGAAAAAGCAAGTTAGAAAAATAAACAGGTAGGAAGGAAAAAAGATGATTATTAACCTCACATCCTTTCTCAGACAATGAACCAGTAAAAGAAAAAAAAAATGCCAAGATAATAAAAGCAGAGGCATGAGCGCCTTTCACCTGACTTCAGATGAACAAGAAGGAAGGAGAGATCCCTGTATGGTTGTTAGATGCCAAAGAGTCCTTAACTTTAATTAAAATGGAAACTATGGTCACCTAATGATGCAATTCTTGCATGTAGACTACTTTTGGGGTTTGATGTATTCAATTATCTTGATCTACTAAATGCTAGATGCTACAAACTTGAAAATGGTACAATTAGATCGGTTCTTTTGGCTGCCTGTTGTGTATTTTAATTTTTCATATATCTTTGACACATTGTTTATGGACTGTTATTGTTATTCCATGTCCTCTTTGTGATGGGGGTTTACTGATGTTTTTGAGATTTTATGGTTGACAAAAAGTACATGAATTTCATTTCTCCCAAGAATAGAAAAGACAAATATTTTATGTCCATGGCAAACTATAGACTTACGTTAGATATCTGAGATAGTATTATTTAGAATTCATGGGGCAGCACATGTGGTCTGCTCTGTGTTTTGTATTTGTGTGTCTGATGTCTCTTAATTTCTAATATTATTTTGCTTATAAATCAACAGATGTATTCTTCTCGCAACTGGATGGGGGATATTCCTCACGTCGTTTATGCTTGTACATTATCTCTTGAAGGGACAGAACAAAACAAGGCGGCAATTGGAGGTTAAGCTTGTACTATTTTTTTGAAATTAGTTTGAGGCAGTGAATGCTGGTTTGCAATGGTGAACCATTTCTTGGTTTTGTACTTCAAATTATCAACTTTTCTTGTATAGTTAAGTGTGGATGTTTATGACAAATAACTAATGGTATTTTGGAAGCATAACTTTTCCGTGGATATTTATGAAGTTCTTTACCTAAAAGATTCCATGTATGCCCTTGAAATTTCAGGGTATTTACAATATCTATTGGCTATAAGTTAATCCATTTTCTGTAAGTAAGGAAAGAACTGCCACAAAATTCTATTTAGGCCTCCCTATCCTAAAAATTGGCATCATTTTTCTGACTTGACGTAGGCTACCTTCTAATGGCAGCTGTCAAATAGGGTCCTATCTTTAATATTTGCTTCTCAACTATGATTAAAAATTCGGCCAGGTTCTGCAGTCAAAAAAATAATATTTCTTCCTTTCTCTATGTGCAAGAGCAAACACGTTTATCTTGAAAGGACAATATGGGAAAGAACAAAATTTCACCTTTTCCGAATGACAGAATTTAAACTAAGAGGCGGTGTTTATCAGTTAGTTGTCTGCAACCATTTGTGCTATATGGTGAAATAGGAAAAGATGATGCTTGTTTTAGGTATATTAGGGCAAAAAGATGGGTTAGTTCTGAAAGTTTGCGGAACAATAAATATACAAGCATGTGCTGTATTTCTGAATCTGAAAAAGAGCCATATACGTGTTCATGTCATTGCCACAAATGTTGTTTCTTGGGTTTTTATAGGAGAGGTTTTTCTCGGGTATTATTCACAAAGTTGTTTTCTTGGAAAAATCTTGGGAATATTAAAAAATGTTATAAAAAATGTTAGACAAACTGAATCAGCTTGATGCCACGCTGCCATCAGCATAAAAATCTGGATTGTCAATATTAAGTAAAACAGAATGTCAATGCTAAATCTAGGCTATTGATGTTAAGTTAAGACTAAGTAAAGAGAGACGGGTTATTCAATGTAAGTGAATAGATTTGGGTTCAAAACATAGCTGAAATATATTATAGAAATGAGTTCTTTTCTTTTTTGCCCGGTCATACTTTTTAATTTTTAATAAAAAGACAAATGATCCCTTTTTAAAATTTACCAACAGGACATTTTTTTTCTTTTTTTTTGCTGTTGCATGATAATAGATGAGTGACTTGAAGTTGACAGTCTATTGGCAAGCAAACTTTTATTAGCACAACGGATAATACAAACATATCTTTTAGTTATATTCAATGAGATAGCCACAAGAACCATTACTTAATTGCTTACTCAAGAGTCAATGTTATGCTGGGTCCAGCATTGAAAATCATTATGTTGAGTAAAACAAAATATCAAATGACTCAAACATTGAAAATAGAGCATACTACTGATATTAAATACTTCCTCACAGGTTTAACTTTTAATAAACTGTTGAAAAAGGAATCAAACACTTTCAGAAAAAATAAACTGTGAAAACAAGTTGTCGTGGAAACTCAAAAACTTAGTTATATATATATTTTCAGTTATTATGAAAAATAAACAGAAAAAAAAATAAAATATCAAAAGAATCCAGTTTCCAAAATTGAAACTTACCTATATTTTCTGTGCTGCTTCTATTTTTCTGAAAGGGGAGAGAACTGAATCTTCCCCAGCCCTAAATCATCTATTCCTTTTCTGTTTTCTCCTTTTGCCATTAAAAATAACTTTCACACCCAGTTTACCCTTAAGTTTTCTATTGTCCTTACAAAGATATCTGTTTCAAACATTGAAAAGGTACCATGCTTGCCCTTTTTATGACTGCTTAAATGTGAGGTTAAAATGACATGGAAATAATATGTGCGTGTGTTTTTGTGATAAATTGATGTTAAAGGGTGTTTCTGCAATATTAGAAAGTTGAATAGTTCTTTACATATTTTCTTATATTTAGTGGACTGAATCTGTAATTGTTATATTGCCAACCCTAATCTCTTTTAATATGAGATTAGGGTCACGTGAATAAGGAAGAAAGTGTTTCCTCTCTCTCTCGTCCCCTTCTTCCTCCAATATTCAACAATTGAAATTGGCATTTTGTTCCCAAAAGTTCGTCTTTTTTCCAGTTTTGCTTGTTTTTTTTTT